>NC_048414.1:21979405-22031877 GCF_013103735.1 Etheostoma cragini
GTCAGCAGATTTCAGATGAAGGTACTAGATCTTGGCAATGAGGTGGCTGACGAGCCTCTGGACGTCCTGGGCTCTGTACTGGGAAGTCCTCAGCACCTCCTCATGGTTGGCCTTCTCAACGCTGTCGTAATCGGTCACAACCTTGTTGGTGATAAGGGAGAGACCCAAGACACGCAAGCCACAGTGACGAGCCACCACAACCTCTGGTACTGTACTCATACCTGGACAGAGGGGAGAGGTCTGTGTTCAGGTGCACTGATTTCATGTTTCACTGCCAGCAAAATCTACTAAACAACATACTTTTTCAAGCATGTAAGAAAGTAAAGTAAGTCTAAATAAATCATGGAGAAAGAACAGGAGGTTTTAGCAACGGAAAATTACAAGTCAGCCTTCTTCTAAAAAAAGCAGAGGTTGTAGAAACCGGACTCTTGATCGCTAGATGTTACCGAGTACTGTCGATCACGACCAAAATCGGGGCTAGCAAACTGGAGTTGCTGCAGCTAATGGCCAGAGCTCCCAGTTAGCTAAAATGGCAGTTGTAGGGGCATGTTCTAAACTGTGCCTTTGTGCCTCTTAACAGACACGAAAATTCAATTAAAATTACTGTGCAACATGAACAGGGCCCCTATGTGACAACAAGATGCGTTTTTAACTAAGACATTGTGAAGAAACCGTTAAAATTCAGTTTTTACTGTAATCTACCTTTTTTTCCATCAGTTGCTTCACCGAAAGCCCAGAAAAGTCAATCACACAGGTCATGCTGTTGCAACGAAAACTTGAAGTTTATTTCCCCCTCAAAGTTAGGTAATTGAGCACTGAAGTGGTTCTGACTAAATCAGTGACTATGTAACAGGAAACGCTACAAGTCATGCCTGTCGCTTGCACAGTAAGAGCGTTACTGAAGGCTAGCGCCAGCCTCGCGCTGAAGTCCCGTGGGAATTGGTAAACAGTAGTGTGCCGATCGGCGCACGTAAGTGTGTAAAGAGGGAAGATCGTAGGTGTTCACAAGGGAAGAAGCTTGGAGTAAGAATAACATGTGTTGATTTAGGGCGGAAAAGAAATAGTTCGCATCTGTGCCTTTCCAAGTTTTGGCAACAGAAAGAGACAATACAATTACCAAAACTTTAATTGTCTACCTTTGCATGACCATGAGATACTGCAGTTGTGGTCAGTGCTCAATTACCTATTTTTAAGGGGGAGATAAACTTCAAGTTTTCTTCATGACCTCCGTGACCGCCGTGATCGACTTTTCTGGGAAAAAGAGGTAGGTGACAGTAAAAACTGTGAATTTAAATGGTTTCTTCACAATGTCTGAAAATGCATCTTGTTGTCATGTATGGGCCAGAAATTCTGATTGGATTTTGTGTCTGTTAAGAGGCACAAAGGGACTCTTTAGAACATATAGGTAAAGGTACTATGTTGTCACGTACACATAGAGTACATGTTGCGAAATTCATTCTCTGCATTTAACCCATCCCTCGAGGGAGCAGTGGGCAGAAATTTACAGCACCAGGGGACCAACTCTAGATCTGGGTCAGTGCCTTGATCAAGTCCCCCTGCCGCGTTTGTCACAATCACAGTTTCCACGCTGGGAGCTCGGGCCATTAGCAGCGGACAGTCCAGTTTGCTAGCACAGATTTTGGTCAGGTTTTTATCCTATAGACAGTACTCAGTGACACCTAGCAATCAAGATTCTGGTAAAAATTTGCTGGCTTTCTCGTTTAAGTGCTGCTGAGATTTTAACAAAATCAGTTTAATTGATGACATCTTATTCTACTTTTTTGAATCATCCTAAAGTTTTTGTTGGTGGCTTGTTGGTGACTGTTACGAAGAAGCGCGGCAAACTACTATTTTTTCTATTTTTGTTATTTCCACTCTTATTGAAACCTCAACTGGCCCGTCAGACACCGCCTACCAAGAGCCTGGGTCTGACCGAGGTTTCTGCCTAAAAGGAAGTTTTTCCTCGCCACTGTCGCACTGTTGCTTGCTCTGTAGAAAACTATTAGAACTGTTGGGTCCTTGTAAATTCTGGAGTGTGGTCTAGACTTACTCTATCTGTAAAGTGTCTCGAGGGAACTCTTGTTATGAATTGATACTATAAATAAAATTGAATTGAATTGAATTGAATTGTTTCAGCCAGCCTCTTCAACCCAGTATCCAAGGAAATAACGGACTTGAAATGTGAACAAACAACAGTGGCAACAAACAACTAATGAATCACTCAATTCTCATTGGCTCATTCAGCATGGTAGGTAGATTGTCAGTTTCACCCGCCAATGGATAAAAATTCACCTGCATTTGGCATGCAGTCGGATGTTTCAGGCCGTCATCATGACATAAAAGTTACACAGTGCAACATCAGCCAAGCTTTATCCTGCAAGGGCTGACTGAAAACTGAAAGTAAAAGGTTATTGAGAAGGAATCTCACTAACTGTCTGAAAATTGACCTATTCTAGCTATTCTAATCTATTATAGCTTCTTCGTTTACATCTTGGCAAGTCATGCTGCTTTTGCTTCCCATTCACTGCAAAATGCAAATGCTGTTTGTATCTGTTCAGAGCAAATTATTTGTTGTTATTCGAAAAATGAATTCATTTTCATTTAAATATCCCTACTGCTGTTGTAGATGCATTATTGAGAGGCTGTCCAACCACACATCAGTATCCATTTAAGTGAGCACGAGAGAGCTTTACTGACCCACAGCATCCGCTCCCAGCATCTGCAGTGCTCTGCACTCTGCAATGGTCTCAAATGACGGTCCAGCCAGCATGCAGTAAACCCCTTCTTGCAGGAAGCTGTCGCAGCCCTGCTCCTTTGCTGTTTGCTTGGCCAAGGCCCTCAGCTCACTGTCATAAGCATCCGACATGCAAGGAAAACGCACTCCAAACCTGGAGAGGTACAAAATTACAGAATGAATGGGACATAAGAAACAGATGTACAAATTTTCCCTTTCATAGTTCTGCCTTGGTGTTAGCGTTGTACCTCTCGTCATTGTGCCCACAAAGTGGGTTCTGCCCTGCAAAGCCTGGCATGTTGATGTGATCCTTTATGAGCATGATGTCTCCCAAATCGTAGCTTCTGTTGAGTCCCCCCGCTGCGTTTGTCACAATCAGAGTTTCCACACCCAGCAGGAAGAAGACTCGCACCGGGTACGTCACCTGGAGTGACAAACATGCTAAGCTTCACAGAAAGATACTGTTGTTGTTATCACAAATGGGAGTTACAAGATAGGGGTCACCTGAGAACAACAGAGGAGAAAATGCATCATGTGGGAAGCCGATAATTTAAAAGGGACAGCTTCTGTCAGTAGACACTAGGATTCTTATTACTACTGTGGGTCCTTGTTGAACTGCGGATAAATATTCGGGTTCTGTACTAACCTTTATAGGGCAGCTGATGGCCCGTAAATGACTGTTGTTACTTCTCACAGTAGTCGCGTTTGGAAATTGCTTTTTCTATTTCACATTTCTCTACAGCTTGAATTGCCTGCAAAAGTGTTTTGCTAGTTAATTCAGAGATGTTTTCCCTGGTCTCTTGATAAGGTCAGTGCTGTCATTTTGCAACATTGGCCTGTTTGATGAGAGTTTTTCATATTATAATGGTGGACTGTGTTGTAAGTTGACTTGTGGCTTTGTTAGGGATGAAATGTAAGCACAGTAATCTGCATGTGTAACGGCAGGACTGTCCGTACTAGCACTTACACTGTAGCATGGAGCTGTTAATAAAGAGTTCACTATATTAACCCTCGTGCAGCTTTTTGTTTAAAACAAAACTTTTTTTCAACGTTTTGGTCTGGTTTTTCTACACTTTTCTCGTTTTTCCCAGCATTTTTGAAGCTTTATTTCAAGATGTTTTCGTTGATTTTTTCAGCACTTGTTTGGATGTTTTTGTTGTTGTTTTTCACATTTTTGTCACTTTTTTCACTTTTCTTTAAAAATATAATAATTCAAATGCTCTAAAATTATATAATACACCCAAATTCAATGAAAGTAAAGAACTGATCATTTATTTTACTTGTAAAGAGCGTTGCATGGAAACATCCATGTTATTTCGTTTGACAATTTGGTTAAAAAGTAACCTACAGTTATGATATTATAACAGGATGGTTAAATTATTTGCCATAAACACAGGCATTTGTTTTTAGTTTTTAGTCAATGATTATTCATGTCACCTGATGTGGGAGAACAAAAGTCTAACAGAATGCTAATGCCATGATGCTAACATGCCTACCATTCGATGTTTACGTCTAGGCCTGATGTTTCCCATGTTAACCATCTTAGTTTAGTGAGTTAGCATGGTACTTGTTATTTAGCACTTACTACAAAGTACACCTGAGACTGACGTGTTTGTTATTAGTTTGCAGGATATTTGGCGATAGAGTTGGATAAATTGAATAATAAAAATTTGCAGACGGACGAGCATTGCTATCCACATATACACTGCTAGTGTGGCTAATACAATCTGGTTCTCATCTCATCTGATTGGTTAAGTATTTTGTTCAGCTTGCCAAGAAAACATATTTGTAATATATATATATATATATATATTGTCTAGTGAAAATGTAACTCAGTATGCTTTGGTGGAATCTTTTTGAGTTCAACTCAGTTTATGATGATTCAACTAGAGTCATTTCATACATTATACCCCTGTCTAAAGTCCCATCTGGATACAGGATGGGCATAATGCATCTGCCTTTCTATTATTGTAAGTAGGAAACTGAATTTCATGATTCAGTTGGGTTTTATTGACCATTTTATGTGGGAATGGCACATCACAGCTGGTAATAAAATAAACAAAACCAGGATACAGTGTGTCTCTAGAGGCCAAAGGCCAGTCCCACGTTGACACTGTGAGACACTGTGTGGTTTTCTTACTTTCATCACGATTCTGCAGCTGATCATTCAAGACACAAAGTAAATTGTTAGCCAAAGTTGGGAGTTATATCATGGTCTGTCATCTAACAATTTTGCATGTTGATAATAATAACAATAATAATAATAATAATAATAATATTTTTATAATTATTATAATACAAAATCATGATTGAGAATGAAAAAAAAAAACTTAAGTGTCTCTGAAGATAGTTTTATTTCAAAGTGTATGTAAAACCATTATGAAGGGAAGTCAGGTTTGACTGTTTGCTACATTTTCAAAACAAAATAATCCATTTTACAGGTAGTTTGATACAGGCAATGGTTATAAATGCTGTATCTACACTTATCACTAGGCCAATGTTCCACTTTGAACTTAAAATAAAGAGATGTGGCACATAATTAACTGTGTCTTGTAGAGAGGCTCCCTCCAGGACAAGAATAACAAAGTGTTTGTACATGTCCATGGTTTAATAATTAGGCCTATACCTGCATGGCTGTCAATAATTTTCTCAAAGTGTTTGACAAACTCAGAGTTTGAACTGTTAACCTGTGTTCTGTACCGTGTATCATTCACTTCAGCTAGGTTTCAAAATACTGAAGCAAGTTGGCTTGTGACAGAAACTGAGGCACGGCAACTTAAAGTAGTAACAAGTGGAAATGTCTGCATCTCTGCACCAAAAAGTGTTCACGTGGTTCACATAAAAATTAATTTTAATAATTATTGCAACAAAAAAAAAAGCAGAAGAAAGGCAGAACTAAGTACACTTTAATACATATTTACTTATCCCAAGTTATGTTACTGCATATTTTCCTTACATTGCGCAGCTCCTATAAGTATTAGGTGAGAAATAATGTAGACCATGCCGGTCGTTATTGCAAATTAGAACCCAGACAGGGGGATGCATAACGCTCGCGAAAAGCGGAGGGGTCCTGCATTAGCCTGAAGACTTATCACGCCTTGTTACACAGCAACTCATTTAGAGGTTACCGCCTGCGACCAGTCGGGACGGCTAACTTTACCGCTGATGAGCGCCACTCTCTGGCGGAATCCAGGTTGCCCGTATGAATGAGTTAACCATGGAGCTAAAATGCTGTGTTAGCACTTTTGTTATTTGCTCTGTTAGCACTTCCTGTTTCCTTCAACCTCAAATTTACAGTAGAAGGCCAAACTAAAACATCTGCATGTCAGCGTTTACACTGTGAGCATGTTAGCACGCTGACCTTAGCATCATAAGTATTGTACAGCATCTCACACGTAACAGTGTGGTAGTCGACTTTTAATCTTGTCTTTATACACACTAAAAAACAATTAATTCCTAAAGTTGTTTACGAGCAGTATTTCATAAACTTTATCCTACTTCCTATTACTTTGTACTGTTGCTTACAGTGTGTATGTTGTAGCCCTCGTAGAAGTGGAATCTCCCCTGCATGCAGACACACTCACGGCCCTGCAGCCTCCCGAACACCAACTGGCCGGCATGGCCTGGCACTGCACAGCATATATCCTGTATGAGCAGCTGCTAGCATGCTTATGTACAGTTTACAAACACTTTTTAAATTTTTTTTTTTAAGGTTTTAAATAAAAAGCAATTTGTCAGAGACAACATACCAGTGCTGGTGGGAAAACGTGGAATATCCTTATACGGGAACACAGTCTTGTCAGCCAGCAGGTCCGCCAGACCGCCCAGGCCTGAACCACAGATGATGGCTACTTTAGGACGCTGCTCTGTGTGAGCCAGCAGCCAGTCTGCTGTCTCCTTATACTCTTCATAACTGAAATTTAAAGTAATGGAAAGAGAATTGGTTAAAGGTCCCATGGCATGAAAATTTCACTTTAGGATGTTTTAAACATTATTATGCGTTCCACGAGCCTACCTATGGTCCCCCAGTAGCTAGAATGATGATGGTGTAAACCGAGCCCTTGGTATCCTGCTCTGTCTATGAGAAAATGAAAGCTCAGATGAGCCGATCTGGAATCTGGCCCCTTATGAGGTCATATTTGTAGTTTTACACACTCTATAAAACTACAAATTACAGTTAAAGAAGGGGAATGTACACAACGCTGTCTCTTTAAACAATAGTATGAGTTATGGAAAAGTATGTGGGAAAGTAGTTTTTCATTTCATATTTTTGGGGTGTGTAAAACAGCAGGGCAGTGTGTAATAGCATAAAATAATACAGTAACAATTGTACTGAAATAAATAGGTAAAATACTGTATGTGTAAGACAGCACACACAAAACAATATACTGCACTGAGAAAACTAGGGAAAGTCTTTGCTGAAATCACAATGTTAATGGACAGCAAACACTTGTTCACACCTACATGAATGCCAATTCTACAGCAGAACATGTAGAAACTGATTGCTTTTTCTAACCTCTAGGCAAAACAGAAACCTTGCTTACAAGAAAAGTCAGTTTGGCATACTGTAGTTGTTCTGCATTGTTTTAATGTCACAAAAGGTTTTACATCACCCGTCCTATTGGAATTTTATACCACAGGAAATTAACTTTCTGAGACTCACGCCAAGCTGCCCATTGTCATGATAATTTTATATAATATTCTGTAACACCCATGAGCACATGAAATAGACTTTTTGTATAATTAAAAAAAAGAAGAATAAATACCACGTTGTGCCACACAGTTTTTCATTTTAAGTGTACAAGCCACATTATTATTCACGGTCCTGATGCTGATTTCATTGGAAAAGCCTTGAGGTACCTCATTATACAAAGTCTGAAACAGACTGTAATTCTGGTTATAAATCTGGTGGTAAAGCTATAACCTTGTTAACATTCCCTCTATGCCTCGAGCTTTGTTATTAAAAAGCAATGACACTTCAGGCTGCAGCCTTTGCAAGACCAATCTAAAGCAGGAGAGAGTCTGACGATTTTGAGCCCATTTTAGAGCTGCCATCTAAGACGAAAGCTACATCAGACTAGCCTTGGGTGTTCAGCCCTTGATGCCCATGATTACAGTATGTAATGTTTCCATGATGACTTTCCAAATGTTTGCCCTGAGAGCGCATCGAAAATGTGTATAATATTTGGATACACACTTTGTTAAAAATAAAAACAAGTGAAATTAATAATGAATTTGATTTGTTTTACTTAGCAGATTTACATTCTGTTGTTCAATCCATATCCAATATTTCCTATATTTCCAATAGGGGTGGGTGTTATGGTTTGGGTGTTTTGTCTTGTCTTATTGTGGTAGTCTGTTTTCCTGTCTTAATTTCTTAGCCTGGTTTTCTGTTATGTCTTGTGATTTTTGTCTTCTATTGTATATGTTCTGTTTCCTGTTTTATTGTGACAGTCTTATTTTCTGTGCCGTCTTGTTTAGTTTTACTTCCTGCCTTAGTTTCCCTGCCCCTGTGTCACCTGCCTCTTGTTACCTCGTTGCCCTTTGTATTTAGTCTTAGTGTTCCCCTTGTCTGTTGTCAGGTCATTGTTGTACTGTTGTGGTGTTCCGTGTCAGAGTGTGTGTAGCCTACCCTGTTGTTTTGTTTTCTGATTATTGTGTTTTTTGGAACTCTGCCAGTTCCTGTATTTTGGATTTTGCCTGCTGATTTCAGGACACTTGTTGTTGGTTTGTACTTTGTTTGTTTTTTGTTTAATAAATTCTCAAGCTCAACAGACTGACCGAAAATAATTAGTATGATTTAATGCTTGTTTCTGATAAGTTAATGTTCGATTTTATGTTTAGTTTTTTTAAATGTAATAATTTTTATTTAAAAGTTACTTGTCCAGAAAAGTACAAATCAGAAAACAGATTGACTGAAAAAGGACTGGAAAATGGACAACAACAGAAAAAACACACAAAATGGCCAAAATTAAATTACATTCAAATTAGATTTTGATCTTATAAGACACAGATCAATTAATTAGGCAAAACACATATACAGGAGGCTGTTCACCTACTTTATCATGTTGCATCTGCCACCTCACGTTTTAAGTTTTAAGAAACCAACCCCCTACCTTTAAACATGACTGAGCCTCTGACATGGAAGATCACTGTGACTTTCAACGAGAATCTTTTAGCTTTGTCTAGCTGCTTTGTCTAGGAAGTGATTAGCAAACTCTTTATTACTGAGTAGTAAACTGAGACTCAAATGCATATTTTGGAAACGTGGAAACATTCATAAAAATATTGTTGCATCGATAATTGATTTAGAATTGAATCGTTTGCCTCTGAATTGGAATCGCATCGAATAATGAGGTGCCAAGAGATTCCTACCCCTAATTTCTAAGCAAATTTTCTATGCCGTATTCTGATAAAATCCCCTGGGCCCCCCCCCCAACTGATTTTGGTCCCTCCTGTGCCACCCCTCTTAAAAACTCCTGGAATCGCCCCTGGCATTATGGCTGGGTGTTGGCAATGACTTCCGAATAGGTTTGATTCCGATTCACAATGTCCTGATTCAAGTACATTTCCAATTGGACTTGATATCAATTAGGTTAGGGAAATTTCAGTTACAATACCAATTTTGCTTCGATCTAAAAGATCTTTAGAGAACATATAGGCAAAAAACCAACTCTTGAATTTTTTTCAAAGCACCGTGTTCATATTTATGGAGAAAAAGCATACGTTAAGAGATCAATTTCAGGATTTTATTAATAATTATCACATCATAACTCAGCCCTAGAAGGCATGTTGTTACCTGGGCCGGGGTAAAGTCAAACTGTTGAACGTGAATAATTCTCCAACAACCAACTATCTGAGTGGTTACTGGGTGAGTCATTACATTTTATTCAAGACAAACACTAAGCGGAAGTGTATTTCGGTATTATCTCAAATCTGTGGAAGAATTATCATGACACCCTATGGGTGATCAATTTATTCTACAGCACACAATTGTTTTTGACTGACATTTTGGGCCTGTCACCTGCACAGGGAGCCCTTCAGGTTGTAATGGCAGCTTTGCCCACACTTACACTCACATGCAGGTGGCGGCTGTAAGTTCTGCCAATGTGGTGGTGTGATTCAATGTTGGTGGCAGCATGAGGTAGGAAATGGAATGAAAACAACTCAAACTAATTTATTTATCCTGACAACTGACGTTTTTTTGTTTGTTTTCACAAACCCAAGAAAGTGAAACGTGGAGATGTCAGTGAGCGTGTCCAAAGTAGCCTCCTCATACAAATCTCTTATCCAACAAAACCATAATGCCATTTCCTGTGTCTGTAGTCCTACTGTAATTATTTTTGTGGTGAGTGTCACCAAAATGTTCTCATAAACAAGGAGGATGCTAAAGGGGAAAACTAAATGATGTTCTAAATGAGTCCCACTGCTTAATTTACTCATAGCCAATAGACTGACCAAACTAACAGCAACCAACAATGGTCCAACATCATCTTGTCTTCCTTTCAATAAAGAAGAAAAACATAACATTTAAAATCTTCAAAGATTCAGTCTGTAACACCACCTTGTTGTTTGAGGCTCCACGTACCTAAGTACGTAGCCACGGCGTAGATTTAACACAGAAGCATGAATCACGCTTAATGTGAAACACTTCTGCTGCTGTTTAAAAAAGTTTACATAAAACTGATTTTGACAAAGTGCTAAAGCTAACAACTGTGTTAGAAGTTTATACTGTTTAATAGAAATTGTGTGGCCTTGTACACTTAGCACCATGATTCTTCAAAATATTGTTACCAAACAATATATTCAATGTAATTATTGTGAATCAATACCTAAGCACATTATACGCAAATTACTGAAGCTAAGTATCCCTGTACACCTATGGATAAGGTAGGACTATGTGAACTTAAATTATAAATTTCACCAAAACAAGTCAAGTACTTAATGCAACTAGTTAAACTAATGCCCAATACGTTTTTTCCACTGTTATTAAAGGAATTTGTTGTCCCACTGAAAACCATTCAGTTCAGTGGGATAAACATCAGTGAAAACCTTTTCATAGAATGTTGAATAAGCCTACTTAGATTTCAGATTCATTGCATGTATGTGGCCCATCCCTCAAACTGTCATGCCTTCCTACCAAAAGGTATGAAGAGTATGAAGAATTTCAGAATGATTTTAAGAACATGGAAATAGCCTGGTAGTTATAATAGTAAAATGGTATAGTAATTGTATTTATTGAGTTGTGATTACAGCTGCCTATGTATTATATAACAGCAGAGTAAGAAACTTAACTCAAAGCAGGAAGTAAGCTCGTGGGCTCTAGTTCGCAGGGGCCAGTTGCGCGTGGAGCTGTCCGTGGTGCTGCCGGAACGTTGTTTTTTTTTAGATTTAGAGCAGAGAGCATAGCGGGACGACACATTTTTTTTGCGGACACAACTCAGCACTTTAGACCAGTTTGACCAGCATGGGCTCTCGTGAAGCCCAGAGGCTGTAACTTAACTAGAAACACGTGACTGGCCTGTTAACTGAGCAGATATTCGAGTTGTGTAGGTTTGTAGTAGCCTATGGGCATTTAGTCTACCACCTGTGACACACGATTACGTCAGAGCGAGAGGTGTCATAATGGGAGGAAAACTAATCCTCGGAATAAACCGTTCATGTTACTGCTGCCTTGCCTTTCTAAACGACCAAGATACGTCTTGCAAACGTTATATTATTCAGGCGTTATGCTTGCAACACCACTAGATATCCCTTAACATAGTTAAGCTACGGTAGCCTTGGCAACTATGAGGCTCACGTCACTCCCGTCCACGAACATCCAGCCTTATCGGCCTTACCTGCAGTGACTGGAGGAGAATGTCGCTTCCATATCTGATGCTGAGCGGGACCAATCTATTCTACTGATAAGACTCTGTTTGTTTCGTGTTTGACAGACGCTTCCAGTGCTGAGTTCAAGTGTTGGAGCGGCTGATGGAGATTCTGCTGCGGCGGACTGAGTGGCGCAGGTCGTGCTGTGCACCGACGTCACTGCGTACAGGGCGGAGGGGCGGGTCCTAGAATGACTGTCGGTCCCTTTGAAGAAGACTAAATCCAATTTTCTACCAGGCTGAGCAGCTCAGTGATCCGTTCACTGACAGAGGCAGGGCTGGAAACAGCGGGAGAAACATTGAGTGGGCAACTTAAGGATAGAGAAACACAAAGATGAGGGAAATGATAAATTCAATTCAATTCAATTCAATTCAATTCAATTCAATTCAATTTTATTTATAGTATCAATTCATAACAATAGTTATCTCAAGACACTATACAGATAGACCACACTCCAGAATTTACAAGGACCCAACAGTTCTAGTAGGCTAGTCTCCTCCAGAGCAAGCAACAGTGCGACATCGCGAAAGTCAGCAACAACTAATCAACAAGCTAATGCTATAAATCAGAGTTTGGTGAAACACATCAAATCCCAGAACTCTGCATAATAATATAAAATATGCCCAAAACATGCTTTATAAGTAGCCTAATTTCCCTCCCTCCTTCCCTCCCTCTCTCTCTCTCTCTCTCTCTCTCTCTCATACACACACACACACACACACACACACACACACACACACACACACACTGACAGATACACACAGGCTGCACAACAATTCAAAGTGCTGACTCATGGGTTAAAAGGAAGAATGAAAGTGATAAAAAGCACAAAAACTGAGTAGCTAACAGTAAGCCTAAGTCAATATAGTATAATGACAAATTGAAAGTACACTCTTTAACTATGTACTATAACCACAGCTGTAGTGTATGGTATAATAAAACTATAATTTCCCAATATGACTTTCTGATTCAAAACTTAGTGAATTAGTAAAAAGTGAATGACTAGCCTATGTCCAGGGCTGGAGGACAGCATTTCTTTTTAACATTCTAATATACTTATTGCATTGTATATTAGGTTACTGATAGGCCTGGATTTTTTGGACTCAGTATATTTACGTACATCCAACTAGCTATAGGTTAACAAAAAACTGAATAAAGAATAATGAATTTTGTTTTGGGCAATGTGGAGAAGGCTTTCAAATAGTTGGCCTTGATGTTAGGTGTAGATGTCATTACAGTAATATTCCATTCACTTACAATCAGCGGTGGGACCGATTATATACTACTGTAATGACTGACTAGAAGTTTCAGTTAATTATACAGTACACTGCAGAAAAAAGACATAACCAGATGGAGCTTGTGGGAAAATGTATATTAGTGGTTATCAGGGTCAAAGATTAGTAACCTCCATTATATATCCATCCAAATTTACTTTATGCCTTGAACACAATCAGCCAAGAGGGATAAAGAAGTGGATTTTTGAAGACGAAGATTCAATTAGAAATTCCTGCTCTGTCACTGTGCTCACTGGGCTTTCAAATCCTTTTTGTAGTACTTATCCTCATAATGACCCTTCTTGAACACACACACACACACACACACAGACTCACACAATGCTCAATTATTGTTGGTTTGTGTGTGTGTGTGTGTGTGTGTGTAAGGAAAAGACAGTTGAGTGGAACAAGATATAAATATAAGATGGGACATACATATCTAATATGAATGATACATTTATTTTTCTGTGAATTATACTCAACTGTGTCCATAGATTATTTAGGGATGTTAGAAAAGCAGAAAGTAACTCTGTGTGCTAAAATTTCATTTTACTAACTGTTAGATTTGTCATAGTCTGTGTCAAAAGACCATTGCTTTGAGTGGTGTTTATTTGTGTTTTCTCTTGCTGGATTTTATTTGTTGTGTGCACGCATCCACACCCACCTATACATCCACATACTGCTGTGGAATTGAGCATGTGTTGATCGTGTGGCAATGAAAGGATAAATAAAGACTTAGATTCATTACTCACCAGTCAGTTATTACAGCACTGTGGTAATAGTGTATAGCACTATAGTAATATACCATAGTGTATCCTTTTTCCGGTCTGCAATGAACCACATTTCATTTACAGTGAAAAGTGAAATAAAGATCCTTAAATTTATCTCTGAAACACATTAAATTTCACACAAGTGTGAAAATAGTACTTCTTAAAATAAACACAATTTAATATAGTACAAAAGTATTCACAGAAATACACGTGAAGGTTATTTATATCAAGCTTTCTCATCAATTGTGAGGTACAGTTATAGTATACATTTCTAATAGTCTTAACAAATAAGCCTAAAGACAGGCTACCTCTTTCACCAGTGTTTAAATCCGTTATTGACTGATTGTTCTGTAAGTAATTTATGGTTTTATTCAAAACAATTTGGATTAGGCTCTTCAAAATTTAGAAAATAATATTTCTTTTAAATGTGTCAAATACAACCAGTGTAAGCCACATGCGTGATCCAATGACTCTTCAGTAAACGGGAGACTAGTCTTCTTTCTTGATAAACAAACCAAACTATAGAAACAGACTGACCCCTGTGGACTTGTCAGTTTTTGGTGTTGCATCCGCTGGCCAATCAGAAAACCCTTTGCTGGGAGGTCGTTGAGTGTGTTGCCAAGGCAACAACTTACAACAAATGCTGAAATCAGCCTTGTATTCACATACGGAGGAGTGGTAGGTTAATACTTAGCTATTTTATTTGAGCCTATCGCATATTTTTTTGACAGTGCAACTAGACAACAGGTCTAATTGGAACGCATACTCTAAAGTTTACGTTAAGTGATGGAAGAAAAGTGTTTAGCCAGTTAGAAAAGATTTTTAGTCCTGACGTTATTGTAACGTTATCTAACGTTATCTAACGTTAGCTAACGTTAGCTACCGTTACAGTCGACATGGTGATTAGAAACATCGGCTAGCAAAGTATTTTGTTGCTAGAGAAAGCTAAAAATAATGTCTACGATGTATTTAAGAAACGTTAATTAATTGAACAGCTAAGACCAGTTTCTAGTAACATAAGTTGAAATTCAGTGTTCTCAAAATAAAGTTTTGAGGACTTGTTGCACGTACAGCTAACACGTTAACGTTAGGTTAGCTAGCTAGCTAAAGTGAACTTACTAAGTAAACGTTACTGTTAGCCTAAACCAACGTTGATAATTGCGTATTGGGTAGCTATAAAATGGGCACGTAGCGCCATTCATTACTAAATGACACATTTTCTCTTTTCTTCTCTTCTCTTCTCTTCTTTTCTTGTCTCTTCTTTTCTCTTCTCTTCTCTTCTCTTCTCTTCTCTTCTCTTCTCTTCTCTTCTCTTCTCTTCTCTTCTCTTCCTTTTTTTTTGCAGGTGAATGTGCTTTTAAACAATCAAAATGACAGCTGTTCCTTTGTTAAAGAGCAAAATTCCTCTCAAGCCAAAAAGGGTGAGGATATCATGCTATACAGCTTCTAACTTCACACGTTTAAAGAAGCTGTTTCAAGTAACAGATTCTCCTAATCATTACCTTGGCTTCTTATAGGGAACAAAATCAATATGTGACTGCAATGTTTTTTTGCAATGACCTCAGCTCAGTTATTTTAGGCATCTTCTTTCTCCTTGGCTGCTTGTGTCTGTACTAAGCGTAACATTAGTTGACAAGAGTAGGAAGTACTTTTAATTTAATAAGATTTTTTCCTAGTCAAACTGGGGTCCACATCAAATTAAAGATCTCTCCTTCCAGTTGGTTATAATGAGTTCAGGTTTGATGGTAGCTCATTTCAATCATCTCACAAACCTTGTTTTGCTTATTGTAATAACAAAACTGAAAACAACAAAAACTGTGTAAATATAATATGACAATAATACGTAACATTTGTAAATAAAGCAGTAAAACCATTACACAGCACTCTGTCCAATATTAAAGAACAGTGTTTACATGAGCAACTTTGTTGTATTATGAATACACATCTAACTGGCAGCTATTGAATTTTGCATATGCAATAACTCCCTCTGCTACATTATTAATTTAGATTTAAGGCGAAAATCTTTCTGACCTAACCTTGAAATAAGTGCAGTTAGATGTTTCTTTGCTTCTGGTGCACTGATAAAGAGGTGCCAGAAGATTGTGTGGAGAGGATATTAACCACAAAATGCTGTAGATAGACTGAATGAGCGACTGCTTACATTATTTGAGCATATTAGATCAATTCATGGAAATGTTCCTAAAACAGACTTCTGCTCAGATGTTTCATAGCTGACAGCTTTAAGGTGACAGCTTTGTGCTTATTACCTTTTTTTCTATCAATGGTAACAGTCCTGAATTACTGTTAGAGTCAGGAAACAGGCAATCAGTGCAGTTAGCATAATAGCCTGAGCTGCTGTGTGTTTGCAGGTGACTCCATCTGTTTACACCCAGGAGATGTTACAGTCTACAATGGAGCGCCTGGCTAACAATGATGAGATGCACGAGCCCCGCATCCTGGAACTGCTTGACATGAGCAAGACTACACATCACAAAGTAAATGCCGGCCAGTGTTGTCAAACCTCTAAAGCTTTAAATCTATACCTATGCACAGAATCTTCATGAGGGTGCAACCAAAAATAAGGTTTGCAGATGGCACAGTGATAGTAGGTTACAATAGGCACTTTTAGGTACTAGCAAAGAACACTGTGACAATGACAACTTACATAAAAAAGATAAAAGTTGGAAAGGAGTTTGACTTTACCACTGCCATCTGCAGACAAGCCTCAGAATAAAACTCTGCGGAGTCCACTAATACATTTGAGACATTATTAAAATAGATTGAAAGCTACATTTGATATTGACAACCTGTCTCCGCACTACAAAATATTTTTCACACCACAATATGTATAACAAGGTATATAAAACTGCTTTTAGAAAATGTTCCCAGTGTTACTTATACTGTACTTATACTTGTATTGTACACACACTAGCACCAGTTACCATACTTCAGATGTGAGATCCTATGGGCTGAACTAAATGACGAGATAGATAGCTATATCTAAATAAAATTATGGTTATGGCTTACTTATTGTCAGGGTAGATAAGACGAGGAAAAAAGACACCAACATTCAAAGTTCTCATTATTTCACCATTAATCTCCTGCATACAGAGTAAGTGCTGTCTCCTAAGGTCATTTGCATTGTACCAACGCTGCTTTCCCTTAGTCAGCAGACACTAATTGATGGGCAAAGGGCAACCAATGTGACTGAATGCTCTTTACTTTTAAAGTCATAAGCTAACAGGGAGCTTGGAGCAAAATACCATCAAAAGTTCGTGAAATGCCTATAAAACTAATTATTGTCCCCTCATCATAATTAGGACACACATTTTCTCTTGACTTGTCCACATGCAAATGTAAACTGAGTAACCTCCACTGTGGGCCACTGCAGGTGATAAGAAGGAAAAATAACCAGCAGGATCTTTTAAGGTCATCCTGAAAGCCACAAAATTACACACTTTAACATACAACATAGTGTTATTTTCATTTTATGACTGGCAATGGTGCAATGATAGAGGATAGATGAAAATCAGTCAAGTTAACTTTAAGAGGGCATATTTTCTCATACTTATATACAATCCTGGTTTAAAAAAAAAAAAAAAAAAAAATGCTTATTCCGGTTGTAGCTTCATATTTAACATACAGATAAAAGAGTGGTATTCATCTTCACGTCAGAGAGAGAACAAATAAGCTTTGAAAATCCTTGTGAAAAAACCCCTCAGGGAAAATCAATAAGATTAACAACTGCATGTTACCAATGACTTCAAATAATTAGAATATCTGCTTGTTATAGGAGTGCACAGGGCTTTGCGTAAAAAAATAATGCATTAATAATGCACCTTCATTTGCTTCCAAAACAGTGTGGTAAATGCACTTTATTATGCAATTCTGTTTATGAATCTGGTAGAACCCAGGAGTAAGTCAAAAGGAATTCATTGAGTGTTTGTAACATTGGTGTGTTTGACTTTAAAAACATTAAGAACAGTAATGTTTACAAGTTCTCAATGAAAGGGATGATAATGGGTACTGCATATGTTTTTTAGGAAAGAGTCAGTGTATACTGTTTTGGTTTCAGTTTTCCTTAGTGGATATGGATCAGCCACTTTTCCAGCCCTACCCATCCGAGCTGGTCTTCCAGAACTTCACTCCTGCACAGACCTACACATTACCTCTCCGTCTCCACAACATTGACAAGGTGTGTGGATGATGGATGAATACGCAAATAGTTACACAAACAACATTGTCTGTGTGTGTGTGTGTGTGCATGCTTGGTGTGTGTAAGGGAAGCAGAATGATTTGAAGAGGTCATAAGGGATTAGAGGATATTTATAAATGCAATTTGAAAAAGACACTGTCAAGTAATTGTTGTGTATGTACCTGGTTCTATGGTGGTTTCTCTGTGTGTTGGTGTGTGTGTGTGTGTGTGTGTGTGTGTGTGTGTGAATGCATGGTGTGTCTTTGTTGCTGTGCGGGGTTTGACATTTTGTAAAGTTTGTGTAATTTTTTTTTCCAAGGTTTCACGACAAGTTAAGCTGGAGCTGCAGGACTCTGAGTTTTTCTGCGTGGTGGGAACAGAGGGAACAAGTAGCAAGGTGGCACCAGGACTGTTTGCTACTTTCACTGTCATCTTCACCCCGCAGGAGAACAAGGTACTGGAGAAAGAAGAAGATATCAATATTACAATATCTAAAATCTAAGATGACATATAGTTTCATTTCACAATATCAATATAATATCGATATGTTGCCCAGCCCTACAGTAGGCTACATTCAGCAAGCACAATAAACCATCTGGGTAATCTGCATTTGTGGAGTGGAAACATGCACACAATGAAGCCCAAATTAAATAACGGCCACTGAAGTCATTGACAAGCTGGTACAACTCTAATTTTGTTGCAAGTTTGTCATATTAACTTATAACACTAATGAAGTTATCTCCGCTAATGAAATCCATGCTTTAAAGCAACAATATGTAACTATTTTACCTAAAAAAATAACCTTATAACCAGTGGGGGTCGGAGCAAGTCCATCTAAATCTAAATCACCTTTTTAAATTAATACTGTAGCAAGACTTGCTGCCACCGTGAGTTCTCTCTACACAAACACGGAAAGGACAGTTCACTCAAAGACAAAGGCCCTTTTTATTCTCATGTTTGCTCACACACACGTTCAACTTAAATACACAGCTTCACTTTACGCCTCTGGTTGAACGGCTTTCCTGGCGCACGTCATGCTGCTCCAGACACAGTTTGGAACACAGTTCAATAGTAATAGTAAAAAAAAATCCTTATTATTAGTGTTTAATTCTCGCACCATTGTTAGTTCATCTGTTCTTACCTAATGTCTGTGTAACAGCAGGACAGTTGAGTGTATATATACACAACGTTCCACTTCCAGGATTGCTCCGGTGCCTCATTTCGGTTGGATTTCCATTGCCTTGGGCCATTGGTTGCGGAACGGCTGCGGCCTTGACTGACAGCTAAAGTCTCGAGGAACCACAAGATCTCGCAAATTCAACAGTTTGTTTCAATCCAGAGGAATAGAGGGGAAACAACTCTGTGCTGCGTTTTCAAGGTGTACTGCAGGGAAATATATAATCAGACATAATCCGGCTAAGAAGTGGCACTTTTCAGAGGTGGAGATTGAAACCCTGACATCTTTGTTTAATTTGGAGTAACGTGTGGCAGCCTAAAAACTGGTATTAAAGACTGTAGGAAGCACGCGGAATAGAAAGAGATCACTGATGCAGTCAACAGTGTTGCTGTAGTAAATTGGACTCCAGCTGAAGTTTATTTAATTTATACATCCTTGACATGTATATGCCTAATAGTAATATATAGGCTTATATTGCAATCTCTTAGGCCTACATGTAGGTGTACCTATATTTAAATACACGGTAGTGGCATTTATGCAGTGCTTTTTTATTTTACTCGTGTTTTTTCATGAGTCAGAGTCAGGCCACAGCTGTGAGGGAGAGCGCATGTCCTCCGCCCCCCTGTGCTGGACCAACACCCCGACCCTGCCTCCTGAGAGCAGAGGGGCTGGAATAACAAGACAAAATGTATCGGCCAATGGCAGAAAGAATTTGTTAACTTATGGCCATTAACAACACTTTAGAAGACAAAACAGAAACCTGAAGAATACATAAAAATGTTGTGCATCGTCATGTTTCCTGTATTGAATATCATTGCCAAACAAAACACTATACCTTCTGAAAGCAAGGACTAATATCGTCCTCCTTAGTATAGCCCCCAGCTGGACACTGCTCTCTGGGCATTGGGTCAGCTGGCTCCATCACTACATTTATGGCACACTGTTTTCCTGTGCAATGTTGTGCAGAACCCCACAGGCTAAAACAATATGGCAGTAGTTGAGTTTACGCAGTGCTTTTTTATTTTAGTCGCGTTTTTTTCATGAGTCAGAGTCAGGCAACGGCTGTGAGGGAGAGCGCATGTCCTCCGTTCCCCCGTGCTGGACCAACACCCCGACCGTGTCTCCTGACAGCAAAGGGGCTGGAATAACAAGCTAAAATATGTCGGTCAATAACAGAAAAATGTGTTCACTTATGGCCATTAACGACAGTTTAAAAAACAGAAAAACCTGAACAGAAAACCTGAAGAATAAATAAAATTGTTGTCTATCGCCATGTTTCCTGTATTGAATATCATTGCCAAACGTAACTCTACACCTTTTAAAAGCGAGGAGTAATATCCTCCTCCTTGGTATAGCCCCCCTGTGCTGGACACGGCTCTCCAGGTATCGGGTCAGCTGGCTCCATCATTACATT
The DNA here is from genome assembly GCF_013103735.1 of Etheostoma cragini. Classification (NCBI taxonomy): domain Eukaryota; kingdom Metazoa; phylum Chordata; class Actinopteri; order Perciformes; family Percidae; genus Etheostoma; species Etheostoma cragini. Next base: position 21,999,841 of record NC_048414.1, read on the forward strand.
TATGGTACCCTGTTTTCCTGTGCAATGTTGTGTAGAACCCCACAGGCTAAAACAATGTTGAAGACACCCCCCCCACACACACACACACACTCCACCATGGCTCCGCCGTTCTGGTGCGGATCCACAGCCGTTCAGCATCCGGTGGAATTTGTGGGTCAGGATCCCACAGTCATTCTTCCTGCTAATTCCTCATGAACACAAACCCTAAATACAATATAAGAAATATAATAGTATAGTAGGTAATTTACTAAAAATAATGAATGTGTATGTACTTGCACGGTTGTCTCCATCCAGGACTAACTTTGAGGACAGACGGATGGTTCAGGATCACCTAACAAATACTTCAGTAATATACATGGAACTTACGTGTTTGTCACTTTTTTTTCAATTTGTCCATCTAGGACTACCACCCCAGACTGGTATGTGTGACAGAGAGGGAGCGGTTTGAGGTCCCAGTTCGTGCCATTGGGCCACGTGCCATTCTTGACTTTCGAGACAGCATCATTTTACCCGTGTGTCCTGTGAAAGCCTCCACAGAGAGGACTCAGCTAGTCCGCAACATAGGAAACAGCCAGGCAAAGTTCAAGTTAGAAACAAAGAGGTGAGAGTCAGTGCAGTATGAGCTGATGTCTACTGTGTTTGGGTGATTTAACCTAATTTCTTCTAATACAGCAGATAGTTTCTATCTTAAATATTGTCAGTGTATAAACATTTAAAGGGATCATATTATGCTCATTTTCGTGTTCATAATTGTGTTTAGAGGTTGTACCAGAATACATTTATGTGGTTTAATTTTCAGAAAACACCATTTATATGTTGTAGTGCCCATTGCAGCTCCTCTTTTCACCCTGTGTGTTGAGCTCTCTGTTTTAGCTACAGAGTGAGGCATCTAACTTTTGTACTGTACTTTGTTGGGAGTTGCACAAGCACAGTAAGTACTGCTAGCTTCTCAGTTGCAGAGCATGAGAGAGTGCCACGCTAGCAGCTAGGTGAGCATTATAACGTGTGTTACAAAGTGATGAGCGTTCGTCCAAAGGAAGTAAAGGCTGGACTACAATAGATCTGGAGCAGTTTGTGAGAAGTGTTTTCTCTGGAAGATGATAGGTCCCTTTGGGGGGTCAATCAAGTGTTTAATTGGCTCATCATATCAGCAGGACTTGTAATCCGAAATGTTGTTGGGTAGTTTAATTTATGTTGTGTATAAACTACATAGGTTTTTTGTGCAAAAAGCTATTATTTTGTAAAGTCACTAACTAGTCACTTAAGCTGTCAGATTATTGTAGTAGAGTAAATAGTACAATAATATATATAAATGTAATGTAGTAGAAGTAGAAAGTGGTATGAAAAGAAAAGACTCAAAAAAGTACCTCAAATGTGTACTTAAGAACAGTTCTTAAGGAAATGTACGTAGTTACATTCCACCACTGATTGTATAACTGTACTTGTGATAGGCACATATTCAATTAACATTTACAGTAATTACTGGTAGTTATAGATGTAAATACATATTGTATTAAACATTTGGGTTTCCTCTGCTAGTTTCTAAAACTACATTAAACTTTGGCTGTTTTAAAACACCATGTTGTGTAATCCAAATTCTATTCTATTCTATTTCATTCTAGCCCTTTCTCAGTGACGCCCTCCTGTGGGACTCTGGATGTAGGCGAGAGCATGCAGGTGACTGTGGTTTTCAACCCCATGACCAAAGGAGACCACTGCCAGGACCTGCTCCTGCACTACCACACTGGTGAGAAAAATTCAGGTCTATGAAAATCTACACCAACACTACAAAACTGTAAGCAAACTAGTGTAACAAATAACTACAATAAGTTATGACCACAGCATCTGATGAAGCCAGTGGCAATTGTACATTTTTGACTTTCCAGAGCAGCAAATAGATTTTTAATAGATCTGACAATAAGGAATGTTTAAGGAACATGCCACTGTTTGTTGAAATAGGGCTTATTTCACGTGTCAGTGTATGCGTTGTTTTAGTCTGGTGCAACAACGGCAGCGCCGCCGCTAGTTAGCTTAGCGTAGTGAATGGAATCCTAAATTGTCTAGTTTTAATCTGCATTGCTATTTTTCCTCGTTGTGAGAACAGTGGCCACAAGAAGTAATTAGGTTGTTGTAGTTTTGTCGTTGGCTCACTTTTACTCACAACCTGCTAACTGGCAACATAGGATTCCGTTCACAAGCTAAGCTAACTAGCGGCAATGCATGCACTGAGACAAAAAATGCATTGGCCCACCTATCTACAGCTAGGGTAGATGTGATAAGCCCTATTTCAACAAACGGTGTAGTGTTCCTTTAATGATCAACCACATAACTGTCAACCGACAACAATAATTTTTTAAGAATCAGTTAAACAGTTAAAAATTACAAAATTAAAATGTTTTGCATTGTAAAAGAAAAATAGGAAATACAATCTATTTTGTACCTGCTAGTTAACTTGATAGTGCAAACTTTGCAATAGCGAGTTGCGATTTGAAATGTTTTGAAAAGTTCATGGCTCTCTGCTGGATGGTGCTCACAGCTACTGTACGTGTGGTTTCGTAGCGCTGCAGAGGAAGGGCTGTCTAGTCCACGCACTATTCCGGGTTAGGAGAAAAACGTGCTGTGGTTTATTGGCATTTCTTTAAACCAATCCCAATCGTCTTGGGCAGCGCTAAGCCCCAGACACAATAACAGCGCCTCTGCAAAATAGTCTCGGAAACAAACCTGTGAATGTTCCAAGGTTGTTTTAGTCATGATAGATAACCCAGATTGGACAGATAGTCTAGCTAGCTCTCTGTATTCACCCTGCAAAGATCTGAGGAGGAGTTAACTGTAGTCCTCATAAGCCACTGGAGTTTAGAATGCAAAGAAAGAAAGTGGAAGGTGAGGGTGTATTGTACTTACTGCCATTTTCTCTGAGGGACTGTTGTCTTTCATTTCCTCAGCTTACCTCAGCTCGATGCAATAAGCAAATGAATCATTTATTCTCAGTTTTTTATTTAGTAAGCATTTTACTTACGTGACACCATTGTTTGATAAATGCTTGTTTTAAAGTAATTGCTACTGGTTGTACTTTCTTCGCCTTCCAACTTTGTGTTTTTTTGAAAAGTCCGCTCATTTATGATAATCCTGTTAGCAGTATTTTTGTATGCCCTCTACCCACACTTATACCTGTACTTGTACTGCAGTTTCACACTTAATGGTCACATGTTATGTTAGGGTAGCCTTGGTTTTTTGCACAATTAGCCAGACTACTTAACATCAAAGACAAAAACACAAAGTTTTTGACTTTTCCTGTTGACACACAAGGGGATCAATTAGAGGTAAAAGGAGATAGTTGCTGGAAAACATTGGTGCATTGGAAGAGATGATTTAACTGGGGCTGTGTTAAAAAAAAAGTTTTTTTACTAGCTCACCATTTTAAATATGTGCCAGGAATTTAGGAAATGGTATAGTAAAATCACTTTGATGTATATCAAACATTTAATAAAGGTTTCAATGGAATGTAACTTCGAAAAGTAGACCTAATTTTACAGTGTAGTTTGTTATGATGGGAGAAGAGCAATTAGTCTCACATTTCATGTGTACTCCCGAATAGGTTGATTAATCAAGGGGATGCTTCAATCAAAACCAAATCAGCCTTACTCCTGACCCAAGCCGTCCACATCAAAGTCTCCTCTAAAGCTAATTTCAGCTACACAGCTCCCTGAAAGTCCTCTCAGTAAAATAATCCCATGGTGTTAAACAAGTAGAGTGGAACAGCTGTGTACCATGCAAAAAAACGTCCCTCCTGTTAGCTATGCATCACCTGGGTGGATATTCCACGGGGCACTACCCCCATTCGCACTGTGAAGCACTGTGTGTTTGAGTGTGTGTTTGTGAGGGAAGATTCAGAAGCATGCTGACACGACAATCATTCTGTTATCAGTCGTATAACAAAGCTCTACCATGGCAAAGTCACCGTGTGAATCAACAATGGGATAATAACGGTGAATAAGAGCTTAACTGTTCTGACTTTAGATTTGCAATCATCCATTTTTATCATTTCATTATTGTGACACCGTTTCCCAGAGCAGAGGGAGATTTAATAAAATATGTACATATGTAAAGCTATTTAATGATGATTGTTTACAGCAAAAAAAACAACTTCAGGATCTGTAAAAAAAAAAAAAAAACATCTGTCTGTTGATGAGTTTGTGCAGTGAACTGTAAACGCCTTTTTATTTTTTTTACCTGTGTGCGTGACCTTAAAGGAGCAGGGACGCTGACTGGTTACATAAACAGTCAGGTTGCTGAAGGAGTGGCATCAGTAACAGTGCTCGGCAGCATTAAGCTTTTATAATGGAAGGGCCAGGCCAGGTCCAGAACACCACTTACAGCCCATCAAGACACTATCATTTTTAATTTAGCACCTTTCCCTGTCTCCCTCACACTCATGTAAGTTTCAGGTCAGCATGCTGCTAAAGGCATTACTCTGCTGAGGGGTCATTGGAGACTTCAGCAAAAGCTGGGTGACCTAGCATATTTGCGCATGTCTGTGTTAGCATGTTGCATGTCAATTTGCATGCACACCACAGTACTTAACACGATTACACACTGCATCTTTATTACCCATTGTCAGTTAAAAGCCAGTGCCGCTTTGGCAAAATAATAGTTTGCTCAGCTCGCTGGTTTTCGACCATGGATGTTAGATAGTACTTGTTCTGTCTTAAAAGTGAGCAGAGAGTCTGTGCTGCTCCAGTAACCCCCTCCCTCTGTCGCACACAACCCTCTGCTCTGTCACTGCTGCTGATTTAAATGAAAAGATGAACAGCTCTTAGGAAGCGCTGAGGCATCTGCTTTGACAGGGCTGAGGCACCAAGGGGACTTCAGCACAGCAGCCTTTTTTTAGAAAAGCAGCACACTCACTCACTCACACACAAACAGCAAGGAGCTGCACAGTAACACACACACACACACACACACACACACACACGCACGCACGCACACACCCAAATTAGCACATGCATGCACACACATGCCGCAGAGTTTTTGTGATCAAAGTAGCTGAGGGGGTTGAGAAGTTCTCTCGCTGCGTTCATAGAGAAATTATGGGAAGAGAAAGCGAGCATGGGGGAAGTGGGTTGATGGACAGTGATGTTGAAAGCTTAGCAATAAGCTGCAGCTCTCCCTGCCCGTCAACTGTTGTCATAGCATCTGGAAGCTGCAAGATAATTGCTTTTCTCTCCTTATTCCCCAATTCTTCTTTTCCTCTTCCTCATTTCCTTCTCATCATTCATCCTCTGTCCTCTCTGTTGTCTTTACTCTCTTCTCCTCCACCTGATGGTATCTCACAGCTTCTGTTATTCTTTCTCGCAGAGTGAAAGCAAAGACCTGTACAGCAATACCATTCTTTTTCTGTATTTGCTTTTTCTGCCTCTAGGTATATGATGGAAATCTCACTGATAATTACACTGTTGCAAACCCGTGTGCCTCTTTGAATTCTAACATTAACATTTAACCAGCCTACATTCTTAACAGTCGACTTTGTTTTTTCCTTCAACCAGGACTGAGATCAATTTGTTGTTGATGCATCTGAAAGCTAAATAAGTCACACTAATACTGGGAGAGTTTTACCCCTACTAAGGCTTTCATGTTACTCAAAAATGAGGTATCTCACGTCCAAATGAATCACTTCTGCTCACTCATGTTCAAGCACAGGCAGAGCTGGATTAATAGCTTTCCTAAGCAGGACTAGAAACCTAATGGGATGATTTATCTTATAAAAATGTTACACATTTGCTTATTATTGTGGAATATAAATCTCATCAAAACAGTCAGTGTTTTATTTAATTTGTCATTGAGTCTTGGATTTAGTTGGATGGTGTTCCTATGAAGTGTAGCGTGTTTATTCAGTTTCCATTATCATTATCGATCTGGATCAATATACATTGATTCAATGATCAATGATCAATTATCATTGATGCAAAGTGGAAATTATATCACTTATCACATGTCATCTACTTATCATTTTTAACAAAAAGAATAGTTTTTTTAATGTTCGGAAAAGCTCAGTAATAAATTGTAAATTCAAATTTTTTTTGTGAGTTGATATACAGTGAGGAAACTAAATATTTGAACACCCTGCTATTTTGCAAGTTCTTCCACTTAGAAATCATGGAGGGGTCTGAAATTGTCGTCGTAGGTGCATGTCCACTGTGAGAGACATAATCTAAAAAAAAAAATCCAGAATCCCAATGTATGATTTTTTAACTATTTATTTGTATGATACAGCTGCAAATACATAAGTATTTGAACACCTGAGAAAGTCAATGTTAATATTTGGTACAGTAGCCGTTGTTTGCAGTTCCAGAGGTCAAACGTTTCCTATAGTTCTTCACCAGGTTAGATAGACAGGTGTTCAAATACTTATTTGCAGCTGTATCATACAAATAAATAGTTAACAAATCATACATCATTTCTGGATTTCTCTCACAGTATACACACACAATACTTATTTTCCTCACTATACATGTAAGTGATTGTGTTAACAGGGCATATGATTTTGCATATTGATCGCAGGCCCCTGAATTAAATCATATCCAGATCGTATTATGGCAGACTTTGTATCGTATATCGTATACCAATATCGTATCGTTGTCCAAAGAGTCAATATAATATTGTATTCTAACTTGTGATCAGTGTTGGGCAAGTTACTTCTAAATGTATTGTTATTGTAATTGTAATTATTGATGAGAATTTACTGTCATTTGAGAGCAATTAGTTATATTACAATATTACTGTCTCTGAATTGTTATGTTTTACAATACTTTTATGTTACTTTTGAGTTACTTTCACCAAAATAAAAGCGCAACTATGACTTGGCAGATAGCATGTGAATTTCACCATGGGATCTACAAAGTCTCATCTTTATCCACTATATACATCATAATTTATTCATATTCTGAATCTGAATCTGCAAAGTATCTAAAGCTACAAAATAAATAATAAAATGTACAATAGCCAACTTGACTATAAACTGTGGTGGACAAAGCAGGGGACATGATCAGAAGGCAGAAGGCTCGCAGCAGCAATCAGATTTCGTATCTATTCGTACTATCTGTCCTAACTGCGGGGACTTTATTTGACACATTCCACTGCTGTGCAACTTCAATAAAGTGTCTCAGCATAATGTCAGTCAGAGCATGTGAATGCAGCGCCAACTTTTCATCAGTATAATGCACTGTAACTCCGAGATAATTAGGATTACCCAGTGAGTCCACTAGTCCCCAGTAAGAACAGCAGCTTGCACATGTTGTAGCGTGGTCGCTTTTGCAGTCCTCTCCTTTTCAAACAACTTGTGTATTGTTGTGATGATGCGTGTTGAGGGAATGTCATACCTGCCGTCGTTTTTGCGATTCTCAGACCGATGTCCTCCACAACCCTAGGACCTGCAGTCTGTAGCTATCCACGTTGCTATGGCATCTGTTAGCGTCTCTTGCCTTTGTTTATCTATACTTACCCACACGCTGCATCTAACGTAGCCTGCCGAAGTCTCGCGCCACTGTGTGTGTGGTTGAATGATTTGCTGGTATCAACTGTCAAGGTGATATTTCAGACTGGAAGTACTCCGGTGATAAGAAAATTAAACTTTGCAGTATTTACAAAGCCTGTGAGCAACAAACTTTTACAATAATACAGAAATAATAAAAACTGCATTAACTCGTGATAAAAAAATTGTCGGCGTTAATTAATTAATGAGTTAATGCAATAATAACTCGTTAACTTGCCCAGCCCTAGAAAATACTCAATAAAAGCACCTTACAACTGAATCAAAGTAGCCTACGGTATAGGCATAACATTTTAATAGTAATGCGTTCTATTACTGCGAAACAGCAAAGAAGAATACATTACTGTAATTGCATTACCTTTGTAACGTGTTACTTCACACGAACTATAATGCCAAATGGCTCTTAATTACCCAAATGGAGATATAGTTTAGAATGTGATGGGCTAACACCAGATGATTTTCTAAATGTATTTATACTTTATTTCAGTAGCTAGAAACAACATAAAGAGTAAGTGTAAACATGTGTAACACTCATTGATTGCAGGCAATATTTCAGAAGTGTATGTATATTTTACCTACATGGCTCACATGAAACTGCTGTTGTTTCTCTGTTGCAGGTGGAAGGGTCAAGTTTGTAATCCTCAGCATGATTTCACTCCCTTGAAGAGCAACCAAGGGCTGCGCGATTATGGAAAAAATCCTAATCACGATTATTTTGGTCAATATTGAAATAACCATTATTTAACACTATTAGTCATTGTCTTTTGAAAAGATGTTTCAAGTATTGAAAACGGTAAAACAGTAAACCAGGTAAAGAAATCAACTGTCAAAAAACACCTTGAACTGGGAAATTTCCCTTCATACTTTTGCCGTAGTAACTTTTTTTTTCATTCAGAATACCAGACACAATTAAGAGTTTCCTTGCAAAACATAATGTGCAAAATAATTTCTTTTCTGATCTTTAGGAGCCAAAAAAGTTATAGCAATTAAAATTTGGATTAATTGCATAGCACGAGAGCAACCATCAACCCTCTCAGTCAGTTGAATACACCTGCATTCCAGCGCACTTGCATGTAATTCATTTTGTTCACTCCATTACATTGTGGAAAGTAATTAATGGCATGCCTCAACGGGTGTTTTGGCTAGAGGCAAGCTTTGAAAAGCACAACAATCACAATAAATGAAATACCCATTGGACTTGTAAAGTTGCACTGTTTGCAAATTAGAACATTGTCTTTGTCATTTTGATCTCAGTTTTCATTCCTAGTAATTTGTTTGACCAGGGTAACTGTGTTTTCATTTACGCTAGAGAAATGTAATACCAAAGAAACCAGAAAAACATGGAGAGGAGACCCCTGTAGTGTTCAGAGTGTGAATTCATTCATCGCCTTATATTGTGTCCAAAATGCGAAAGAGTTCCCTGTGTGTGTGTGTGTGTGTGTGTGTGTGTGTGTGTGTGTGTGTGTGTGTGTTAAATGGGATTTTCTGGAAATGTGTCCTTTTAAACAAAGTAACCTCTGCACGTATACAAATATAAATAATCTCAGCATTTTTTTTTTTACAGGCCAGTCCTTATGATTTGAATGTAAACAAATACTCACTACATTTACATAAACCCTTGTTCTCGGCGGCTTTACACAAAACCTTGTTTTGCATGTTATCTTTGTTGCTGCTTATTGTTGCTCTTTATTTTCTCTCACTGCTGGAAGCCATCACGCTGTGATGGTGGTACCTTGCTCCTCCTACGGAGACTAATTAGTTGTTAACCGTTAAGGATTTTGTCCCTTAGGGTTTTGTAACTTTACTCTGTAGAATCCTATTTGGAAATTGTTGTATTGTGCGTTGTGGGGAATCATACTACCTTAAATCTACTACAGCAAGGTTTAAACAATTCATATTTCTTTCAGCCTGACGCATTTCCCATTACTGCAACTCAAAAATTCTTTGGCAGCATATAAAGTAAGTTGTTTTGGATGCCTGTTTTCCAGGATATTTTGAGAGCCATTCTAATCTCTCTGCGTGGTTCATTTTGATGCAGATCCAGTCTTTTAAAGCCAGACTTTGCAGTGTGTCCTTGACTCCAATGTGAGTTTCTCCTCTCTCCACTGCCCATTAGGCCTGAGACTCCCTGAGGAGCAGCAGTGGGTGCTTAGTGGGTAGAATTGTTTCTTGCTCCCTGGTTAGTACTGTAAGTGCAGTATCTCAGTACATAGTCTACGTCCATTACGTTCAACTTCCGGGATTGATCTTGTTCTACAGGATACCACTCTTTTTGGGTTTTTGGTTTATGTCTTGTCACCTTCCGCTTTCTTTGTGTTGTTTTTTTAAAGTCTGGTGGATTTATGAGGACTTTGGCTGATCAGATCTCTGCAGGATAAATTCAGACAGCTAACTATCTATAACTATCTATCTAATCTGAGAATTCTGTTGCACAACTAAAACTACCTTTGAACGTACACGTTCCAGCAAAACAAGTTCCAACTTAAGGCTTTTTTGCAGCGGCACCAGGGCTCCATCCGGCGCTCAGTGCCGCCCAAGACAATTGTGATCGGTTTGAAGTAATGCCAATAAACCAGAACATGTTTTTCTCTCATCCCGGATTGCTGTGTGGACTAGCCAGACCCCCCTCGCAGCGCTGTCTGTCAATGCGAGACTAGTGTATACCTGTCTTTCCACTGGCAACTACACCATTAGGACATTGCTTTAAGTAATGCATTACTTAATTCCAATTTTGTTATGCAATGATGAATTGATCTTCCATTTGAGGTTGTATTAACTATTGTTTGTTATATGTCTTAGAGATTATCACTGTACAACCATTTGCCATGTCATTGTTTTGCCTATTTTTGTGGGATTGCAGATAATTCATTACTAGTGAAAGCACTTACATTTCTTTAGTCTAAAAAACATTTTCATTCATGCATTCACATGCATCTTTTAAAATTTGAGCTGTGCTAATGGGGCATGTGATAAGGACAGCGATGTTCACAGGAAGCAAAAAAAATGTACATTCAGATGTCCCTTTTAAGCTGTTAAAATCATGCTTTGTTATCTTCATCCCACACGTCGTGTGACAATAAAGGTTGCTGATTAGAAGTTTAAAAAACATTGTTATAATCTGTACATGGATGCTTAATTGTGCACTTCTACATGTGTCTACATGCTGTTTTTGACTTCTGCGCAGGTGAAGATGTGTCTATCAGCTTGTGTGGTGCTTGTGAGGAACTAGACATCCATCTTGAGTCTGACTTTGTTCTGTTGAAGAAGACTTACCTTTCCCTGGCCAACGTACACAAAGTGTCCCTCACCTACAGTAGTAAGATCCCTCTTAAATACTATTGGACGACGATGCCCAGCCTGCAAGAGGAGGCCCTGAGCTTACTGAGGTATGTATGTACAGTATGTACAGTATGAACACCAAGGATTTAACACCAACAATACAGGAATGTGTTTTCAATAAGATACCTTACCTTCTTTCCTCCATGTCTGTAGGGAAAGCTCAGTGCTCCAACGGAAGGAGGAGGAGGTGGAGAGGGAACGGTTGCTTATTCAGTGTGAGTCTGACCCCACAGCGATCCATCGCCTGCCACTGCTGTCCAGAGCACTGCAGGAACGCAGAAGCCAGGCTGTGCAGAACAACATCCTGGCCCTCTCAAGCAGCTGCATAACTGTGATGCCGGCGGTGTGTTTTGTAATGGAAAATTAAAATTTAACCAACTATTTTCATATTAATTATTCATAATAAGATCTCCAATGCCTCTCAGAGTATATGACTTCTGTATCTGTCCTCAGTGTGATCTTCTGGTAGGAGACAACTGGATAAGTTAAGACAGTTAGCATTTTCCCACCAAGGATAAAATGGCATAAAGTCTAAAAGAAACAGTTGCCTAAAGCAGTGTTTATCATTGCAGTTCCCAGGTCGAGACCATAGCCTATCCAAAGAGACGAGATGTGTGTGTGTGTTAGTGTTTTTCTGTCTCTTTGTATCACTCTTGCCAGCTAATTGTCCACACCCTTTCCATGGATTTGCAGCTTAGCTTCTTTCCGTGTTCGGACTGTGAGAGATTACAGCTTCTCATGATTTTTCTGAATAATCTAATACTTTTTATTAATTCTGCAGGGGTGACCTTATTTTCTATACAGCTTTTTGTGAGCTGTCTAAGGGCATTTACGGACTAAGTAGCACAGGCAGAGTAGGCTATGTAGTAGCCTGTAGTAGTGTTTTTATTGTGCATGTTTTAATCGCAGTGGTGATGAAAATTTCACAAACAAACATTTTATATCTATATTGACAAAATAGACACCACTTCTGACTAACCCTGTGACAATTTGGCCAGAATTAAGCACATTGACTATACACGGGCCAGTCAAATGCTAGGTTTGTGTAGGGTGTGCATGTCTAACTTATATCTTTTAATTAAAAAAACCTATTGTTTTTTTTCTTCTTCTTGTCTTTACATGGCTCAGGAAGGTGAAATATGGCCCAAATGCCCAGCACAGTTCAACATTGTCTTCAAGCCCGAAGAGGCCAAAGTATACCAACAAACCGTATACTGTGATGTCACAGGTCAGTGCCTAGCTAGAAAATACAGCACTCATACACAGTATTGCATGTACATTTACAATACAGTAAGAAACAAACAATGTGCAAATTTAAGCTGGGCTAGCAGCATGGTGCTCGGGAAGCCAATAACAGTTGGTCCACCATTATAGATCTCAGCAACTTTTAGTTAGATAGAGGATAACATTTTAGTTTTTTAGTTTGGGGTTGTGGCCGCCTTTCCCGACAAGGGGTGGGTCGGGGTGAGGGGGGGTGCTCTGGACCCAGGGGTCTGGGGCCTCAGACCTGGGGCCTCTGCGCATAACTGGGGCGGGTGCCATTTTGTCCTCTCCTCACAGGGCCCTCTCTGACGGTGGTTTACTTGTTTTTCTTTCTCCACTCCAAGTCCCCATCTCCGTTCTCTTTGTTGCTTTGTGCAATTGTTGTTTTCCTCTGTTGTTTTCTATTGTCCCCATCCTTTTTTTCTTACAGTTATAGTCCCTTCTCTATAGTATCTCTTTGTGTGGTATTTGTGCCCCCCATCCCATTTCTGTCCCTCTGTGCCACCCGATGACAAATCATAAATAAATAATAAAACAGACAAAGGAGTATATTAAAACGTTCTTGTTAAAAGTGTGTTTTGTACAACAAGGTATTCAGCTCCTCATACTGTATACCAGGTTTTGAGGAAGGATAGGTTAAAAAAATATAATAAATAAAGAATATGTTAGTCTAGTCTGCTTGTCGCATTGATCCTATATCTGATTGAGTTTTGTGCAAGTTAGCATCTATGACCCCGTCCTTGGCTCTGTAATATCAGTAGCCTAACTCTTGTCTGTGTATTATAAATCCATGGTGCTGTCTGTGGTTCTGAAGTAGACATATTTGTAATTTATATGAAGCTGAAGTGAAACCTGAACTTCTACGTTAATAGCTAAATATCCAGCCTTGAGTTTTAATTTTAGTTTGCTTTAAATTAAGGCATAAGATTGGCTACATAAATATCAAAGGCATAAAATAAATTACAATAATTAAGATAAAATAAGGATATGTGGACTGCCTGTGTGTATGTGTAAGTAGAAATGAGGCCTAACTCTCTTTAAAGAGAGGGGCTGAATGATCAGTCCAGCTGCCAACTGGTCAATTCTGCAAAATTTATTTTGCAAAGTATATAACTTATCAAGGTAAGTGGGATAAGTAGCTTCACAAATAACATTGCAGTACATGAAGTACGAATAAATTAGGCTAAAATAAAGAGAAAAAAACATTTCTGATTAACCAAACTTTGAAATATGCCAATAGATTTTGAAATATTACAGCAAACAAAATGAATAGGCTTCTTCCACTTTAGACTATAATCTAAGATGGCCTTGGCGTGGAGAGCAGGATTTAACTCTCTAGGGCAGTGGTTCTTAAACTTTTTTTAAATAATGCACCCCCTTTGAATTGTTTATTTAAGCCAAGTACCCCCTGTCCAGTGCAAAGCAATATTTGGTAGAAAAAAAGACTATATAGAGGAACAACACAGCTCCGGCAGTTAAAGATTTACTGAACAACAACCTTGTAACTGAAAAACATTGAAATGCTATATTTCACATGTTTAGAATCCATCACTAAATTCATTCACTATAATAATATAAATATTTTATAATTATACATGACATATTCACAAATTAGCTTTTTGCAAAAATCTCACGTACCCCCTGCAGTAGACCAAAGAACTCCTAGGGGTACGCGCACCCCAATTTTAGAAACACTGCTCTATTTACCTAACTGGCCAACTGGCTACACTAGCAAGCTAAACAACAATGTGAGAACAAAGCGTGACAAGTAAGCCTATTACTGCTATGTAGAGATATGCTTATACACATCATTTATATAATTAATAATAATAAAAACAGCTTCTATTTGGAATGGTAGTTAGTCATTGGAGTGAAATTCAAGCCCCATTGTCAATTCAGAATTCTTTCTGAAACATAGTAGTAGGGATATCCAGTAGTTTAGGGACCTTCAAATTGCATTTTGATATAACTAATTTCCTCTTTTAATCAACTTAGACAACATTTTGAAGACGGTTTTATCCGATTCTCAAACACGTAAAGTCAAATATGAGTAGGGAAGCAAGGTATAAACAAGACTGGCCAGTTCAGATCCATTTCAACTTTCGCCTCTCATAAATGAGTAGAAATGTTATACAATCTCTCTTTAAAAGTCTCAGTGCATGACCATTTCACTTAATGAAGTTTTTTAACATTATGCAATATGTGCCCCCCCAGCCTGCCTACGGTCCCCCAGTGGCTAGAAATGGTGATAGATGTAAACCGAGCCCTGGGTATCCTGCTCTGCCTTTGAGAAAATGAAAGCTCAGATGGGCCGATCTGGAATCTTGCTCCTTATGAGGTCATAATAGGCAAGGTTACCTCCCCTTTCTCTGCTTTTCCATCCCAGAGAACCTGGCCTACTCATGAGAGAGAGACATCATGGCTTTCAAACAAGCGAGGTGGCAGTTGGTCAAGGCCACAATCTGTTGGTGCAGACAAAGGTTAGACAGACAAGTCTGAGCAGACCTGTGCCTGTCTGTTTGGTTTTTGTCAGAGAACAACTACTCCTCTCAACTATGTCTGTTTTCAAGTTCCTTTCTCCGTCAGTGTATGACGTCCACAATCAAACTGGAAGCACCACAAATTAACCCCTAAGTCCTCCTAAATGCTTTAACCGCTCACTGCTATTTGATCTCAGTTCATTTTCGTATTAGACACTACAGTCATGAGGCCTTAATATATTCATTTCATCTTAGTGGTAGTAAAAGGTTGTTGGGAAATTTGCATGTGGCTGACACGTGTGTCTTCGGAGCCGGAGGCCAGATTTACATTAATTTCCATGTTTTCTGAGGCAGGTGGCTGACCAGCCTGGGTCAATGACAGTCGGACTGAAAACTACCATACCCTGATTCTTCACTTTGCAAGAAGCATTAGAAGCTTATTCAGCAAAACTGCATGATTGAATTGTATGCCCTTCAATAAGTTCAGAGACAGAGAGAAAAGTAGAAAGAAGTTGCAGCAAAGTTTATGTTAAGCAAGTATGTAGACATTTTACATTTGGACAAACTTTGATTTAGCACTTTAAACTGGACACATAAAAGCAATTTTTCCAATTCACCTGGATAAAATCAGTGTTTGATATGTAAGACAATCTTTCTAAACCTTAAGTTGTCCCTTTATAAATATATTTTTGTTGGTAAACCTCCTTGTTGTGGAATGTTCCCTTGACCTCATAATATGTTTTTTGGTTTCTCTGTCTTTAACTTGGTTTTGAATCTCTCCCTGTTTGTGTCTGCACTTAGGCCGTGAATCTCGGTTGCCTCTCACAATAAAGGCTGAGGGAGTGGGACCTAATCTCCAGCTCAACTATGACCTGATGGACATAAAAAATGTATTCATTGGTGACACAGACAATTATGAAGTAAGAAAGGTTAAGCCAAAGTGAACAGTTGTGTTCCTTCAGATTATCTGATCAAATTATCAATACGACATGCTTGAATTGATAAACAATTAAAAACATACTATTTAAAACTAGCTGAAATAAAATAAGACAGGAATGAAATACAGTAGTGCATAAAAACTTAACATATAAGAAAAACATGACATGAGTGTTAAATCAGCAAATCCTTGGTTTTTCTCCAGATGGAGCTGTACAACAAAGGACTGATTGATGCTCCTTTCAGGCTGTCAAGCCCCAACACCACCTTCGGCCGCTGTTTCTCCTTCAGTCCTGTGGAAGGTGTTGTTCCCTCTGGGGCCTGCCAGATTGTGAAAGTCACCTTCCACAGTTGCATCTTGGGAACTTTCAATGAGAACTTGCTTCTTACTGTCAAAGGACAGCCTCAACCACTTACCGTGACTTTCAGGTGAAGTTAGCCATAGTTACTCAGATTGTAATGGAACATTCAGATATAGCCAAGCAAATATAAAAACTCAGTCTGGAAATTTGTTGGCAGTGTTACTTATTAAAATACCAATTTCTCATTGGCACATGTTTTTGGCTTCTTTTTTTTGCAGGGGTTGTGTCGTTGGTCCCAAATTATACTTTGATGTTTCACAGCTCAATTTTGGAGATGTAGGCTTTGGTGAGTTGCAACATTTTTCTTGAGTTTTTTCATTTTTAAGTAGCTACATACAATATACTTCAGAGAATCTGAACGTTCAGGAAGTAAATGTCCTCCACCTCAGCCTCCTCTTCATGTTCCCCTTTGTCATCTATTGTTCTGTGCAGGTTTCCCACTAACATTGAAGTGTAGCCTATTCAACGACTCCTCTGTGCCTGTTACCTTTGGCCTTCGTGTCCAGGGAGACGGCTTGGGGTCTCCCAGTGTTTCTAGTCTCAAACAGGCGTCCGAGGTGTCCATGAACATTTGGGAAGGCAGTGCTGCTAGAGATCTTCATGCACGGCCTGTGGAGTTCACTGTCACACCTGCTGCGGGCTCTGTGTGCTCCTTTTCAGGTGTCACCATCAAGGTACAGGGAATTAACAAATGAAGGGGGAATTGGAATTAATACAATTTTAAAATCAATGTTGCTAAACTAGTCAAATGCTTCTTCTTTTTTTCAGTATGCCAAAACTGTACTAGGCGGTATGTTATTGAAAAAATATATATTGTTATTTCCATGTGCACATGAACAATTACAAGAAGTTGTTGGCAATGAAAATCTTACATCTCAGGCTCCCTTCAACAATGCTAATTAAATATGTAAGAAGAAAAAAACCTAAGTAAAAAAAAGAGAATCAAAAGCAGCCTTTCAACCAAAGAAACTTTCCCGGGAACTACGAACCTTCTGAAGAACTAACTGACTGCAGACACCAGAATCTAAATTAAGTTCTCGGGACATTTTCTGGGAAATTTTTTAATCCCTCAAAAAGAGTCTGATCGGAGGGTAATACTAAGCGCCTTATTCATAAAACAAGGAAGTACTCTCGTCAATTTTTGACCGTTTTAGGACAAGGGGAACATATTTTTCTTTGTTAGGTAACATAAAAGTAAAGTTTGGCTTTGCTGTCGGCCTTCCAAAAACACAAAACAAATAAATACAGAAACAATGTTCTGGACTGGTGCATATATCTGACTATGGTCAAGCTAGCCGTTTTTTACATGTCCATCCATGGGCAAACCAGCTCATTTCATTAAAATTATCTCCACACATTGCTTCGTGAGCGACATTACTACGTCTGCTCTTTGAGACTTTGCTATGCTGTTGTCTATCTTCAACTCTAGCGGCGACTGGTTTGACAACAGAGATGCGAGTGATAGCAAGCTGCTGTGGTTGGCTCTCACTTGTAGACTCTCAGATTGCAAAGCAGACCTGACTACAGGAGCCGTTGTGCTCAGACTTGGGAAGTACACCTTATAGTTGGGTCGGATCACATTCTCACCCTAACCCTAATCCTCAAGGTACCAAAGCATACCAGAGTTCGCTTGTAACCGGATCGAGACCACCTCCTAAAGGTGAGGGTAAATGCTCCACGGTTCGATTAGACCAAACTTAACAAGGCAGGTGTGACAAACTACCCCAGAACCTTTGGTCGAAATGCGGCTTAAGAAATACTGAAAATACTGCAAGTTAAAGTATAGGAATAAAATAAAATAACATAAAAAAATGAACTAAATGTAAACAGGAATGGAGTAAATGTATTTTCTGAGAGAAGTAATAAATAAATACTGTATATATACATATATAACAGGCCAAAAGTTTGGACACACCTTCTGTGTACACACACAGTTTGTGAAATAGTAAGCAAAAGTATATAAAGATAAGGTGACAATACAAAGGTATGTGTCATGGGGGGACCGGATGCGGTACTATCTCCCAGCAGGCGGCAGGTAAAACAGTTTGTATCTGGGGTGATTGGGCTCCCTGCTAATCCTAATGGTCTTCTTCCTGCACCGCTGGGTGTAGAGGTTCTCTGTGGATGGCAGACCCATCCTAGTGATGTGCTGAGCAGTTTAAACCCCCCTCTGTATGGTTGATGGTTCAGGTCGGTGCAACTGCCATAACAGAGGGTGATGCAGCTAGTCATGATACTCTGGATGGTGCAGCCTAAATAATTAAGTGTAGCTGCGAAAGAGATAAGTAGTGCATCCCCTCAATTAAGATATCATTCATTTTTTATAAAGAAAAATCTAAGCATCTTCATCTGAATATAACAAGAGGGAAATTAATAAATTATTATGAAATAAAAGTTGCCTGAAATAAAAAAAGTAAAACCTATTTATTTATGTATTAAAGTATATTGCATAATTTATGTATTTATATTTACATATATTTATATTATTGCCTTATTTATTCATTTCAGAATTTATTTCAAAGGCATAATTATTTATGTATGTATTTTCCATTTATTTAACATTGAATAAAATGGCATTCCATATTGATGTGAGTAATGTTTTTCTGTATGTTTTGAACCTTTTTGTCGTCTCAATAATATTGTATGTGTGTATTATGTACACAGGTGAAGCTGTGCTCCAACACAGTCAAAAGATACAGTCTGGCGCTGGTAGTGGATGTTCAGGGTGTCGGGAAGAAAGTCCTAACTCTGCCTATCATAGCCAGGTCAGACACATTTACAGATGTGAACATACACTAACGCTCTTTGATGTGCATACATATGCAAACATACTCACAAGATGCCATAAAACAGCAGAGGTTGCTTTTTACAAACTGTCCTACCACACTTTCTCTTAAAGTAAAGTGCCTTTTTTTCTGGACTTAACCTCTTCTGTGCTTCTGGTTGTCGCTGATGCTTGACAAGCTGAAAATGCGGTCCATTGAACTTCCATACAGGTATCGACAAATCGGTGGAGTATGTGTTAAATATTCAGAGCCTAATTTGCATAATAACACATTTGAATGTCACCTGCACCATCACTCAGAATAGGGCGGTGGCATTCTGAATTCCTTGCTGCAATCACCGTCATTGTAAAGTCATGAATAGGTTCTAATTAATACACTGCAGTTGGCCATGATTTGATACCGAATACTGTTGTGATGGATACACAAGCTTCAAATCTTTTCTTCTCCTCTCCTTTCTCTGTCTATTTATCTTTTTTAATAGGTGTGTTGTTCCTGATATTGTGGTGGAGACTCCAGGTTTGGACTTTCAAAGGTGTTTCCTAAATCACCGCTATGAACAGCAAGTGCGGCTGAACAACACCAGCACTCTGCCTGCCTGCTACGGCATGCTGGACCAGGTATTGTATATTATATATATGGCAGTGATGGCAGTGTACTTATTGAATAGTAAAATGAACAAGCACAAAACTGTCAAAGATTGCATGCATTTTTTTTTTTTGCCATCTGGGTATGGAACATACAACATAACATAACGTGACGGGGAAGGACCTGTGCATCAAGTCGAACAGCAGTTACCATACGTACATCGTGCATAAAGAAAATATAAAGATGCTGTTTGAAGATAGGGGGGGAAAAAAGGTTCTTGATTTAGGATTTAACATGACGAAAGGAGGATTAGAGTACCAAGTAATACAGCAGCTGAACACAAGCACATCACAAAATAAAATTATAAAGATACTGCACAAGGATAGGGAAAAGACATTTCTTATTAAAGAATTTTAACAATATTTTGACGATTTATATGAAATCAGGTCTTACAGATGACACATAGCTCAGCCCTTTTGACCAGTTCTCTTCAAAAATATCAGCTTGGTTCCGTAGTTTGAAAGTAAGTCTTTCCATAACAGATTATATCAACTTCACCCATTTATTGATGGTTTGTCTTTCTCCAGCCATTTTCTGGTCAAAGTCTTTTTGCACCCCACTAACAACACACTCAAAAGGTATTTGTCACGCTTTGTATATTCAAGACCATCCAGATTACACAGGTTTATGACTTTGAAATTTAGAACCATTTTCCTTTTAAAAACAGCCTCCAGAACCCCAAGAACCTCCCTCCAAAATGGGGCCACAGAGGGACAGATCCAAAAAATATGAAAATTATATGCCAAAGTATTCCCACAGGACCGCCAGCAGGCAGTCTGATTTGAGTAGTAGGCCTTTTGTGCCTGAGAAAGAAAGAATCAAGTCAAATTTTTCCAAGAGTAAATGGCTGCAACCTGGAGCGTCCAATGTCATCCGTCCTGTCTCATGCGGTCTCGTCTCATGCTGAGGTGTGTCCAACAGTAAATCCAGAGGGTCGAAAATGCGAAATCGCGAATAAGTTTCCAGATGGAGTCACGGGTAAATTTGTGACCACATTTTTTGCAATCAGTTGGAAAAACGTTAAAACTGTTAAAGTAACAATTTTGCCATACACATGGTTTGCTCATTTTTGAATGTAATGGTTGTGTTTGCAAGATAAATGCAGACTATCGTCTGGAATAAAATAAAACCTGCGTCAACTATCATGCTGATCATGCTGTTGAAATTATTTTATTAATTTGTATGATTGCCGTTACTGTAACTGTACTGTTACTGTAATAAGAAAAAACACCGAATATTAAAATGTTTTCTTTTAACTAAACATGTATATAAGATAAATGCAGACTATCATACTGATGAACAATAACACTTAAAATATATGTCCGTCTATAAAATGAATGCAGATTATAGGCAAACTAAAAAAATCCTTCTGCCATCCCCGAGTTTCTACTTTTCAAAATAAAAAGTTGCAGCTGTAGAAGGAATTTCTCTCCCGTCAGAGTTCAAGCTTTTGGTTTTTTCTTAAAAAAATGTCCCCCTTTCATACAATGCAACACAAAATACAATAGAACCGCTACAGGAAGTGGAAGAAAAATACAATCGCAATCTGGCCCAAGGCCGTGGCAGCAGAGATACGCAGTCGAATGCAGGACGGGTCCCAGGGACCCGAAGGCCGATGCCGCGGTTGTAGTTTTCTACTACCTGCCCCGGGTCCCAGAGACCCCCACAGCATTCTGCCCCGGGTCCCAGAGACCCAACAGCGTTCTGCCCAGAGTCTCTTAATTTATATCCTGAGTATGACCCATACTCATCTAAAATAGACATCAATGCTGGAAGAGATTCTGTTGGGTTCGAAAGGCTAACAAGCACGTCATCTGCAAACAGGGCCAGCTTTTGTTCACCTGCTGCCATACTGATACCTGTGATCTTGTTCATCAGCCTAATCCATTGTGCCAGTGGCTTAATAAAGATTGCAAATAGAATTGGACTCAGGGGCAGCCTTGTCTTGTTGATCTCTCTAAAACTCGCTTAAAATTGAATTTCTCCATAGCATTGAATAGAAATTTCCATAGGATTCCGTGCATTTTTAAAGGTCCCATATTACGCAGATTTTTCCGACTCTTTCTTGTATTTGGGTTTTTACTAGAACATGTCTACATCCTTCAATGTTCAAAAATATATATTATTTTTCTAATTCTGTCTATCTGTGTTCACTGTCTTTCTGAAACGCTCTGTTTTAGCCAAGCCCTAAGAAAGTGTGCCTTCTTTGAAGCCAATTGAACATTGTTGCCTAACAGTGGAATTGCATTTTCTAGAAAAGCAAGAGATGCGGACTGGTCAAAAAATACTTTGTCCCATTGACTTATATAGAGACAGATAGAGACTGTGTTGTATATTTTTGAGCGTCACAACCCCCGTGAAATTACAGAAAATAATCCTTTTGGTCCGATAACCTTTGTAAAGTCTAGAAAGCTGCACAATTAAATAATTTTATCCTTATTCAAGTTAGCGGAGTGCCAGCAGAGGTTTGTAGTTGGCCTGCTCTATGGGCCGCATAGTGCTGATGCAGTGTAGATCAACCGGTGTAATTTCTGGCTCCATAAAGTCATAAACTACTGAGCAACTATTATAGGAGTAAGGGGCGTAGCCTCCAACGCTGGATCCAGTTCTTACTATAAATCCATGGTTTTTGTGCCTGCCTTCTTAAGAACCTCTCCCGAAAAAGCAAAGTCTGCTTTGATTGGTCAGCGCTTCTGGGTCTTCCACATTTAGCTCTTGTCATCTCTGCACCGTCATTGCAGCCGTGGAACGACTGTAGCTGCGCTTTTCTACTCTTAACAATTACTCAAAGTGCTTTACACACTACAGCACCATTCACGCACACATTCATACACAGGTGGCAGAGTCTTCCATGCCTGCCACCTGCTCAAGAGACTTACTGATTGTACGAACCGATAGGGAGCAATTCGGGGTTGGTGTCTTCCCCAAGGACACTTCCACATTAATGTATTTCATGAAATAACAGAAAGTCAGGGATACAGCTAGCCTGGCTGTGTCCAAAGGTAACAAAGTCAGCTTTTCAACCCCCCCTAAAGATAACTAATACGTTATATCTTTATGTGGTTCTTTTACTAAAGGCACAGGAACTTTCAACAAAATCAACTTGATTGGACTTATATTAACTTTTGCTGAACTCTGAAATGGATTTTTAGCTTGGAACTTAGACTGTATATTTTGACCCCCCGAAGCAGGGACTTTCTGAAGTGTTAAGCTAAGCTAACCGTCTCCTTGCTCCAGTCTCATATTTACTGGACAGACAGAGTGGTATCGAGCTTCTCATCCAGCTCTCCACAAGGAATCCAATAAAATTACTTCCCAAAATGTTGAACTATTGCTTTAAGGAATCCAATCTTTTTGTACAACTGATTTTTGGACTTAATGTTTGAAAAAAAGTAATTTCTGTCTGTGTCACCTTTTTCAGGAATATGAGGAGAGTCTGCCACTGCTTTTTGGCAGTTTCAAACCCAGAGGATTGATTCTTCCTCACAGTTCAGAAGAGCTTCCTGTGTTTCTGCTGGCTAAGGCCGTTGGAAGGCAACAGCGCACTCTATGCATTGCTGTGTTTGGCAGCTTCCAGCCACCCCTGGTCAGTGGAAGTCTGTGTGTGTGTGTGTTTGTGTGTGTTTGCGTGTGCGTGTGTGTGTGTTTGTGTGTGTATGTGTGTGTGTAATTCTTTGAGCGTTAATATCGGTGTTGTTACTGGTTAAATACTCTGCATAAGGGAGTCATTTTGAGTATTTTATCTGAATTCAGGCACATACATACAGGTGTCTTTCTCTAAATTACTCTGTAAAATGTGTTTTCTAATCTGTCTTTTTCTGTTCCAGGAGGTGGTCTTGTCATGTATTGGGCAAGGACCAATTGTTCATGTTCAGAGCCCACAGCTGGACTTTGGCACAATCCCGGTTCTGACGGACATAACTAGAACGCTGCACCTGTCAAACCAGTCACCTATTCCAGCCCACTTTACTGCTTGCATGGTACGAACACACCAACACAGACACAGCCGAGTCCATATACTTTATTAACGCTATTAGATAGGAATGCACATGCTAATTATAGATAAATGAATAAAACACGTTTGATACATTCAAATTTACAAGCCCTGAGATCTAGTGGTAAGATGTTACAAGGAGCATACAGAAATTAAATGCTTTGGTAGTGGATTTGATACATACCAGTCGAGCCATCTGCCCATTAATAATTATGTATGTAATTAATGAGTAAATAGTTCTAATGCTTTGTTGTCTCTTGCAATAATTAGTTGCCAGCTCAATGGTAGTCCTACCCCTGGAGAATAAGTGATTTTCCTTTAGAGTGTGCTCTCCTTCCAGTCAGAACCAGTCAGACTCTGACAGAAGCTATGACTCAATACGTCCTAAGCAGGTATAGATACAACCCTGCATTCACACTAATTCAAACACACACAGGCAACCCTGGTGTAACTGCAGTTGTGTGACCCTGTCTTCTCCTCTACGGCAGTGTTGAGGATAGGAGTTTCCCCCTGCACTCTCAAGCATCAATCGATGCAGATTCTCCTTAAATTACATTGCATCTCGCTCAATAGGCTGACAGCGAGCCACACAAGTAGACCCGATGAGTGATGATTGTAGGGACAGTGTGGAAGGTATCCACACGTGCTCATCTAAGTGACCATCTGAGAGAAATGAACCACAACTCCATCCCTAATAAAACAAGGATTTTATTGATTATTTTATACAGTGTCAAAGATATCTATACAACCAGACTGTGTAATGTGAAACATAGTGTCCAGTGTTTCCCCTAGGTTGACTGTTTAAGTCTGGCAGATGGGATACCACTGCTCCAAATTCTGTTCTCAACGTAACACCTTATAAGTTTAGTGCTGGATTTATGTGGGTTCATGTGCTCTTGATAGCTGTAAAGCATACAGCACTGATTTGGATTCAAAGCCCTTCTGACTGCATTCAAAAGCAATCCATGCAAATCAAGAAATGGAGTACAGCAGGTTTGATGTGATTATTGAGATTCCAGTCGTCTTGCTCCTTCCTCGTGAGGGTCAACCCGTTGCTCTTTCTCTTTCTAACTCTACCCACCCCCTTTACTCTGATCACCCTTGTATCGACCCACACCAAGTCAGCTTCCAGTGGCTCTTTTACCCAATAAAACAAATGCTGAGAAAGTGATCTATAACTCCTACAGTGTCACTCTCTGGTCAAGTGTTGCCTGCTTGTGTGAGGCATCTTTCTTCCAATGTCTCTTTTTCTGCAAGACTTTTCTGTAAGGAAGTAGCTTTCAACAGAGACATAAAACTAAATCTTCATAAAGCCTATCATTTCTCCAGGATTGTTGTTAGTGGAGTCTCTGCTTCAGTGATAACACAAATATCAATTGCAGTATTTGACAAAGGACATAAATTCTTTTCAATTGATGATCAATCTACCGTGTTGTCCTAAGCTTCACTGCATCTTTAGGAAACCCGTTCTCAAAAGCCCAATTAAAAGTTTATGTTCCAGCCATTCATCAACAGAGTTGCTGTACAGAACATTGATTGTGATCCCTACGACTGCTTGGTGTGTATCTCTATATTATATATATATATATATATATATATATATATATATATATATATATATATATATATATATATATATATATATATATATATAGATAGATAGATAGATAGATAGATAATATTTACTGTGTGTATATATATATACACACATATATATATATATATATATACACAATATATAGTCTACACAGTCACAGTGCAGTGAGCACTGTGAAGGGCTTTGTTTGAGGACTGGAAACGAACATTAGATTTGCAGCGCGTCTGTTTTCTCATTGCATTCGACTTTATTGAAATCAATGCAATCAAACCATCCACAGAGCTGGGAAGTAGAATGAATATTGAGTTTGTCTTGCGGAAATCTCTTTTTTATGCTGACTTCAAAGAGAGCTTAGATGTGAGAAAAATAACATTTTCAAACAATGTGTTAAGGCTTTTAAAACATGTTATCATAGGATACACTCATCTTAACTTGTTATGTATATCATACTCTACCCATTATCATAATTATAGTAGGGAGATATTTCTTCTTATGTCAGGCAAGGAAAATTGATGTTATTATGCGGCTATACAATATACACATCTATCATTACAGGTTCAACTGTAGAATAGGCCTCAATTGAGTGAAGGATTATTTTCAATCAACACATTTCCGTCATGTAACTAGCCGCCGTAACGTTTACTGTTCAACTCTCTCCTCTCTATGCAAAGGCGGGTACCCTTTTGTAGCAAACACTTTACCTCATCTGATTTAGATGGTAAAGGAACTCTTTTATTTGTGTTTCTGTTTCCTCAGCGCAATGGAAAGTCCTTTGGGCGAGTTGAGCCCAGTGAGGGGGAAGTGCCACCAGAAAGCCAGCTCGAGCTGAGAATAGTGGCACACCTGGAGGACACGCTTCACTTCCAACCCATGCTGGAAATATCCATCCAGGACAGTCAAACACACACTGTCCCTCTGTTTGCCACAGGCACTGGCACCACAATTGTCAGTGACAAGCCTTTTGCTCCCAACCTTGACTTAGGCACATACTTCAGGTAGAATAAAAGATGTCACTCATTAATCAAATTGGACTTTCTATTGATATGGGGATTTAGAACTGAAAATGTAGTAGTTAATAGACAACCTGCCTTAATTCCTCCCTGTCCTCGGTATGTCCTATCAGCCCTGGGTCATGCCAGTACCG
Organism: Etheostoma cragini; assembly: GCF_013103735.1. Lineage (NCBI taxonomy): Eukaryota > Metazoa > Chordata > Actinopteri > Perciformes > Percidae > Etheostoma > Etheostoma cragini. Next base: position 22,025,933 of record NC_048414.1, read on the forward strand.
CTTCAAGCTGACCAACCGTGGGAAGCGAATGCAGCTGCTTCACTGGCGGACTGATGACTTCCTGCTCTCCACAAAAACTCAAAAGGGAGGAAATTTGTCCAGCCAAACCAACCTGCCCCCCATCTCAGCTCAAATGAATAAGGATATTCCGGGCCATGGTGACATGGTGCTGACGGGATCTTCAGACTCATCAAAAACTCGAAAGGGGGGAAACTTACCTGGCCGAACAGTCTTGCCGTCCATTTCGGCTCCCAAGAAGAGGGATAATCCGGGCCGTGGATCTTTGCTCTCCTCCAGTAGAGAGAAGCCGGTGTTCAGCCTCACACCTTCTCGTGTGGAGCTTTTGCCAGGCCGCTCCGTTGACATGGTGCTGATGGGATCTTCAGACTGCCCCAAGGTGAGACAGTTTGCTTTCAAGCCCAAAAGGGAATAAACTCAAGCTATGAATTTTATAAGCACTGTAAATGCAGTTTTGTAGTCAAGACCAACTAAACCAAGACCAAGTCATCATTTAGACCAGAATGCATTGAGAACGAGACAAGACCAAGACTTTGAGGGGTTGAGACCAAGTCTAGACCCAGACCAAACCAGAGTCCCACACTGCATTACATGATAGAATGCGGAAAATGCTAACCATATGCACTACTTAAATTAATCTGAAAGATCCACATTCCGAATAAAAAACATCAACAGAAAACTAATTAAGATTCTTCTTCATTCATCATTTGGCTGCATCCCCCAGACAGCTAGAGCTTATTCTCCTGTCTCCCACATTCACTTTCTTTGGAGTGAGTGTTAAGGGGGCGGGGAGAGGGGTTAGCAGTAACACATTTCAATCTAGAAATGAGTCAAGTCATTGGTTGCATTTGAAGCAGAACGTTTTACATCTAATCACAGTAATTATGACATAAATCAGACAATGCTCAGGCAATGCAGTGATACCTCTGCAGTTGTGGTATTGACCGAGTCCTTTTTATCTGAGACCGAGACGAGACCAAGACCTTCAAAAGGTACTACATCACTGAGTCAATGTGTGTGTCCATTTTCTTAGATGCATGTTGTAGTACATAAGGGGCATACACACTTCATATGTTCTTGTCTTCCCCAGGTTGTACGAGAACGTCTGGTGTGCCGTGGCATTGTGGGTCGCCAGGGTTGTAATGAGCTCATCATGTCTGTAGATGTTACCTGTCGCTTTGTGGCCCCTATGCTCAGCATTTCCTCCAAGCAGCTGAAATTCTACACAGAGAAGGTAATGCAAATATATATTTTCTATTGAAAACTTTACTCAAATAAGATTCACTCAATAGCCACAGTTACTGATTTTCCTGATCCTGAGGCGTTGGACTTTACTGATAAGTCCAACGCCTTTTGGGGATGACATGGCAGGAACGCAAATAATTTTAAGCGTTGGTGCATAACCTTTTTATGATAATGAATGTCATGTTACAATGTTACATTCAAGCCTTTGCCAAATAAACTGATACAAAGCTAATTAAGACTATCAGCTTTACAAAACTTTCTCTGTATTTCTCAGAATGGCTTTGTTAAGAAAGGGTGTTGAGTGAAGATAAGTCCATCATGTTTTTTCAATCCTCCGTGTCCTCCTTGGCCACTAGCAACTGTGTGGAGGAGGGGTGGAGGTGGGGGTGGTACGCGATCGCTTGAGGCTTGTGTCATATGGAGGTGCGGGCAGTTGTGTTGTCATTACTTAGAATTCCTCATAGGGGAGACAGAAACTACGCACAGTAGCTTTAAAGGACTGTCTGGGAATTTGAGTAACCCTGTAAAGTTTGATCGGATCCGAACAAAAAATTCATTTAAGATTGCTGTTCCTCAAACATGTATTTATATTGTTGAATAAATTATGTATATGTCTTACAGGTCCCAGGAGAGAGTCTTAAGCCCCTATATGAGAAGCTGATCTTCGAGAATTTGTCATCTCTGCCTCTATCCATGGAGCTCTCGCTTGTAGAGCCGTTCTCTCTATGTGAGGCCTCGGGAGCCCATAGTCCAGTAACCACTATGGTACACATCTCTCCTTTTTAGTCATCACCTCATTATTATTTATCTGTTTAAAATTTCAAGTTCCAGGCAGAATAAACCTGCTGATTTTCTTCTTCTTCTTCTTCTTCTCCTCCTCCTCCTCCTCCACCAACACAGTGTTGTTAGTAAAAGTATCTAACTAAGGATATTAATATTAAATATTGTTAATATTTAGATCACATATTATGACTTTAAGAATAAAAACTAAAACTCTGATTTCTTACCAAAAATTAGGCAAACGGAAAAGTAACCGTAAGAATCACTGTATGAAAAACCTTACCATATTGTTATGGGACAGAAAGAGGACCCAAACGCAGAGTAGTAGAACCACAACAAGGGATTTATTGTCCACACACAGGAGAAGAACGGGGGAGTTCCAACAGAATATCACAAAAAGGCACGTAGGAAGATCAAAACTCCAAACATTGAAACCAGGGGACACTCATGGGGAATCTGCTGGCCCACCAACGGAAACACAAGGGCTGGGTAGGCTGGGTAGGCTGGGTAGGCAGACAGGACGGCAGGCAGCTAACTTTGCAAACTAGACGTCATGAAGCACAGGACAAAACGATCTGTCACAAGACTAAGGAAACATAGAGGTTAAGTACAAGAGGTAACGAGGTAATGGGGAACAGGTGAGACGTCAGGTGAATCACATTAGGGCGGGGCTGGACAATCAGACAGGCAAACGTAAAGCTAGACAAGACAAGACAGGAAGCTGACTATCAAGAACAGGAAGCAGAACAAACAGACAGGGAAATATAAGACAGGATCTACAATACCAGACTGGGGAGAAAACCTAGACAAAAACCCCAAACCACAACACATATACTAAAGTCAGGCAAATATTGATTTTAATATTGTGCATCGAAACAGCCTCAATGTATAGTGAGCATGTGAACTTTTCTGAACATTCCAACCAGCAACAATTGCTAATTTAGTATTTCAGCTCTTAAATCATTTTTCAGAATAAATGTTGTTTCTTGTATAGCTGAGACTTAATTTGCATTGAGGGACTATCACTTCAATCCATCGTTATCACTTTGTTGAGTGTAGTGGGATGTAGTGCTAATGATTGTGCTAAATTATATCCAGAGAAAGTGGACATTATTTCAATTTTCCTTCAAGCGTGCAAGACCAGATTCACAAAAAATGAAAAACGTTGTAGAATGCCTTTATTAGTTTAGTATTTAACAATCTGTAATCTAAAATTTTGCAAAGTCAGAGTGATTCCTTCAATACCTGTATTTATATTAATTATTGTCTCTCTTTTCCAGGCCATGGTTGTAGGTGAGGGGAGGCAGGTGAAGTTGTGGGTGTGCTTTAATCCAACTTACTGTCAAGATCGGGTGTCACGAGTCATGGATGAGGTAACTGATACATTTTGTTAGTTAAAATGTCATAAATGATGCTTTGCTTTTTCATCTGGGGTTATATCGTGACCTTTTTAGTACACTATGGCTTAGCCAATATGGCAGTGGTTCCTAACATGAGTTTTAGGACCTGCATAGGGTTTGCAAGATAATTAAAGGGATAATTAAAGAGAAAGACATGTTATACAAAATTATGTTAATATTACCTGTCAAATTTAGAAATAAGGTAGAGATCATAACCTCCTCAGTTACTCTCCTTGAGTTTTCTACCTTTTTTGTACAGGTTGTAAATCCCTCTGAGGCAAATATGTGATTTGCAATATTGTAATAGGCTAAAATAAAATTGAATAGATGTATTTTATGTACAAATTTAAGGTACTTGTACTTTACTTTACTGTTTACATACTTCCACCATTGAAATGTTTTACCTGAAATATCAACTGTTTTCGAGAAATACATTTCCTTCCTTGACATTTTTTTTTCTTTAGTTACTTAAGGTACAATACCCAGGACACCCACAGCAAGAGATGGTGGAGCTGCACGCTGAGGTCCACTTCCCTAACCTCCACTTCTCCTCCAGCTTAGTGGACTTTGGCTGTGTGCTCAACTGCACAAGGACTCGTAGAACAATCTCCATCACCAACTGCTCCCCCCTTCCCGTGTCCTACCACTGGGCTTTCCTGGATGACCAGGAACACTGTACCATCAGGTATATTTACACCAAGAAGTAACCACACAGTCATATCAGTTTAAAACATTTGTATTTATGTTTATAGACACTGCATACAAGAGGACACTGTAAAGGGTAGTAAGTACTGCTCAGTGGCATTCTGTATAACTACATACAGTATTAGTATAGCATACTAATACACTCCCCTGGGTGCACAGTACATAGTGGACCCTGGGAAAACCCTGCTCTGCATTTTCCCCTGAGAAGATACTATATGCACACCATATGGACAAGTTAGCTTTCTCTACAACTTCAGTTATGGTGCGGATGGCTCCCTCTCTTCGCAGCTCCAACTCCCAGCACAGTAAGATCTTTGCAAATTGAGCACCCAGCATTGACTCCCCAGCATCCTACCTTGGCTCACAGCGGGTCTGCCAGCCTCGGCTCCGACACTGCTTCACCAGCTCTTGGTATTTGGCAACTTTGGCAACTCCCACAAGATCACTGCTTGGTTGAGTCTAACAAGTCTGGGCAGAGTGAAGTGTGTGTGATGTGATCAGGAAACCTTAGTTGTTTCTCAAGATCCACTCTCAACTGCCAGTCTGGGACTGCAGACATGTGGCAGAGTGTTGTCTGTGAAAAGGAATAGGGCTTCTCTCCAGCTTTGAGAAATGGGATATTTTTTTTCCTGGGGTGGTGTTTACTGGACTCTGGCTGTGGTGACTGCTTCTGCAACTGCCTTTAGTACCTGGTCATGGCGCAAGCGATAGCGTCCATTGGCCAGGGCTTTGGGTCAGCTGCCGAGGAGATGTTGTAGTGATCCTCTCCCAGTGCACAGGGCAGGCGGGTGTTTCACTCTTGCCCTACAGTGGTGTGAAAAAGTGTTTGCCCCCTTCCTCATTTCCCTTTTCCTTTGCATGTTTGTCACACTTAAGTGTTTCGGAACATCAAACCAATTTAAACAATAGTCAAGGACAGCACAAGTAAACACAAAATGCAATTTGTAAATGAAGGTGTTTATTATTAAAGGTGAAAAAAAATCCAAACCATCATGGCCCTGTGTGAAAAAGTGATTTTCACACAGCATCTCAATGCCAGCCGCAGTTACTGTGGGTCCCTAGAATCTTGATTTTTCATGGCTTCTCTTGTTTGTGTTACCACAAATTGTTCTGAGAGGCCACAAAAGGGCAGCTGAACCGTGTTTGTAGACCCATATAGAGCCGCACTGCGTTGGCTCCTCGGAAATCCTATCCACTTTCGCAGATAATACTGATCTTCTTCTCCAGAGCTACCACAGTTAACATTGGTACGTCATAGAGTAGCAAAGGCAACAAAACCCTGGGTAGAATGATGTTCTGGTAAACTCAAGATTTGAAGTGACTAGGCAACCCAGACTTGTCCACTTTGGCAACCCATGCTTCAAGGGTACTGCTGGTTTTGTGGATGGTAGCTGCGTGTTTCCCCAGGCTTTTGACTGGATGTTCTGTAAGAATGTAGCAAGGGAGACTAAGGAAGTAAAGTACGTGGTGATACTTTGTTTTAATAAACTTCTGTATATGGAACATACAGCCTTTTTATTGTTACTTTCATTGGTTGTAAGAACTAAGGGAAACTAAGGCACCCTTGCTAAGACCTGCTGTAATGTTACTCCTTTTCTTGCTTTAGAACAAAACTATGTTTTGAACTGTAGTATCCTGAATAGACTAGATTCAGTGACAGGAACAGAATGGATCTCCGCCATATATTTAAACTGTCTCTTGGGATGAGTTAGTACAGTGGCTATACATTTAACCCTCTGAATTGAAAGCCAAATCCATTATACATTCTCTGGAGAAAACACATCTACTGATTGTGTA
>NC_048414.1:22031887-22039589 GCF_013103735.1 Etheostoma cragini
CCCCCCCCCCCCTCTTCCCCCCCGAAGAGGACTGTGATTACTATAGTAGTCTGTTCATGGCCTTGAACCAACTAACTGCTATAGCTCTACAAGATTAATCACCATCCACCGTCTTTTTCTTCTTTCTTTCTTCCGCCCCATTTTCATCTATTGGTATTCCTTCTGTTTGCTCCCCTCCTTGTCCTCATCTTAGGGTTTTACATTGCCTATTTGTCTTTCTTGTTCTTGTTCTATCTCTCCTCCTGCTCCCCTGCCTCTTCTGCCTGTGCTTCTGCTCGCTATCAAATCCTTATCAGCCTTCTCTTCTCTTCTTTGTCTTTACTCTTTCTCTCTTAGATTGTGTCCCCTCTTAACAATCTGTCTCATTGGCTGTCTTGCTAATTAAATGTAGACCTCACTCTGCGTTCACATTCTCTCTTTAAGGTCTCTGTTTCACCTCTCCCCTCACAAAAACCTGCACTATCTAACCGTGTTCGGCTAATTGCATCCCTATCAGTAATTACACAGCAGCCCTTGGAGAGGGGAATTTCAATAGAGCTAACTCTTATCTATCTATCTATCTTGCCCAATGATAGATAGAGGCAGTATCATGCATTTAAATACTGTAACTTCTTAGTCTTTAGGACTTTATGTCAGTCAGAAGAAAACTGAGAAGCGTATTGAGCTGGATCAATGGACAACTGAATGACGGACTGATCACTCACAACTAATAATGCCAGGTGCTTTAGAGACAGTTGAGTTTAAGCCAAGGTATAAAATAATTTTTGCAATTGTGAGATAAAGATTCTTCAGTAACTTTCTGTCTCTTTTTTAAACCTGAAATGTTACTTTTTGAAACAGCAAAAATCTCCCTTGAGTTTCTGTTCTTGCATTTGTGTTGTCCCTTGGAAAATAGTCTCGCAGTGTCAGACAGAGTGCTGTGGAATAAGGTCTGGGTACACCACTGAGCCAAAGTGAGACTCATTTCCAGCCTTGGAGTTTCACACCTTAGACCGGCACACTTTACTTCACAACTGACTATATTAAAATAACGTAGCTAAACCTTAGCATATACATAAAATAGTGTGTTCTTCTCTACAGCCTTGAATTTCAGTGTATTTTTGTCAAATATTTCCAATTTAGCGGAGAGGAAGTGCTGCTTCAAAATGTTACATCTTTCCAACAACACAATGATAGTCAACAATTTTAAAATCTATTTTCTGTGCAAATAAGTGTTCACAGACATCTAAACCCTAAAATTAAATAAAGAATAAATACAAAATAAATCAACATAAACAAGAAAAAAACATGATTTGCTGATGACACCATCATATATTTCCATCATTTGTTTTTTCCTTTGTATAATATTAAATATTACTTTTATCCTATTCCCTAACAAAGTTAACTGTTCACGTACATGAAGACATGGTTAAATGTAATTTGCTCTTTCCAGTGTATCGCTGTGTGTGCGTCCACACAAATCCTCTCCAATCAATTCCAAAACATCCCAGTTAGAGAAACATATTCTTTGTAAATATTCACAATCATTTCCCGAAAGGACCAAGCAGGCCTGCCTTATTGCAATATTCCCAATTTTCTTTACGCCGGATGTCATGCAATTATCCTGGAAATATATTTCCGCTGTTACGGACTACTTGCAAAATGAATCCTATTAACTGTAGGCTGTTGAGAAAATACATTTTTGTATGAATGCATTATAGTACAAGTATGCAAACATTATTGAGTATAATTGATGCTCTGAACAATCAGGTAAAACTAAAGCGTATAATTTAAATGTGCTGTATATATATAGCGCTTTTCTAGTCTTTATAATTACTCAAAGCGCTTTTACATCATACAGAAACCATTCACCATTCACACACCTGCTCATCAGATAAGCACTCACATTTACACTCCGATGGCACTGCATCGGGGGCAACTCAGAGTTCAGTGTCTTGCCCAAGGACACTTTAACATGGGACTACAGGGCCAGGGATTGAACCACCAACCTTCCAATTCGCGGGCAACCACTCTACCACTGAGCCACAGCCGCCTCCTTTATTTAAATATATTAAATATATACAAATATTTACATATCAGAGAGAGCGACACGTTATAGTGCTTATACCTGTTTATCTTAGTTCACAGAGGCTTACCATATTAGATTAGATACAATTTCACATTATTGTCATTAAACACAGTAGGTACCTGGACAAAATGCAGTGTTGGTGGATCAAAAAAAGAGAGCGCAAACAATAGCAAAAGTGTAGATAAATACAGATATACAGAATATTATAGAATGCCTTTATTCTCATTATACACAAGTACACAGTACCTGTGTAATGAGATTGAAGCAAGTATATAATAAACATCACTAATAAATGGTAAATTGATGGTTAATCAACCTTAAATTAATAGTTATTTTACTTTTAACAAAGAATGAAATGGTAATTTCTAATGTTTAAAATATATTATTAATGCTGTAATTTGGTTTATTGTTGCAAACAAATCATAAGATTTAATATATTACATTAAGCACTTGTGAATGATTACCAAATTGTTTGTTAACCGTTAATAAACATAACCTAGATGGCTAGTATGATTACCTTGTTAATGGTTAATACATACTTGGTAAAGCATCTATAAACCCTATTAAGATAGCACCATCAAATAATCAAGGAATCATCTCTTATTTATAGATAACCAAAAAAGGTTTCATTTAGAAAAATGACTGTTTCTTGATGCCTTTTAAATTACTAATCATTAGCTAATTATCATAAGCATTAGTTGCAGCTTTATAATAGCCGTCCAAATAATGCTTATAAATGGTTTACAAAATGATTATCAACCCTGGACTATTCCTTAACTATCTGTCATTTTATTTTACACTTAACTAATAAAATAAGTTTTTACATTATATACATAATAAGTAAAAAGGAAATGTTTTAATTGTTTAACAGTAAAATTAGTATTAATCCAAGTAGAATTAACCATTTATTAATGATAAATTATTGATTGTTATTAACAAGTATTATCTACACACTGCCACTGTGACATTATTTAAACATGCAACCCTCTGATCTGGAGGAAGACATTATAAATTATTATAAAATGGTTCCAAAAACTTAAATGTAGTAGTAGTATAGTAGTTACGTACCACCACTGGAAATAAAGAAGGTCAAACAATTACACAGTCTTAAATCTGCAAGTCTCTCTTGCTCTCTCTCTCTCACACACACACACACACACACACACACACACACACACACACACACACACACACACACACACACACACACACTTGCTCCTATCACTTCTTTTTTCCCAACAGTCTGCTGGAAGTGAGATGTTTGTGGTTTTGTAGTCTTTGATGTGTTGATTTTTTAGCAAGACTGAACATAGGAAAAGAACAGAAGGAAGATAGAGAGAGAGAGAGAGAGAAAGAGAGAGAGAGCAAGAGAGAGAGAGAGATATGGGTTAGTGGGCTATTTCTGTTTTGAGTCGTGCTCTTGCAGAGTACTCATCTGCTTTTTCACCATCTGTTCTTCTGACCGCACCAGTGGGTTTTAAACTCTTTTTAAAAAGCTTCTTTTTTTTGGGGAGAGAATGTTTTTTGCAGCCTCTTACTCTTATCCACCAAAAATGCACCTTTATTTTTGAAGACATTGACCTAAAGTATTTGTTTGCTCCTACATCTTAGATTGCTGACTTACTCATTTGTGATCTCCCCAAGATCAGACAGCAGTCCAGCTCAGTCCCTTAAAACAACATTTTTCACAGAGTGACCATACAACAGTGCCCCCTGCTGGTTACACACACACACACACACACACACATACACACACACACACACACACACACACACACACACACAAACACACCCCCACACACACAAAAACACAAACACAAACTATGGCAATAATGTAGCCAGTGTTTGGTGATTTAATATAGAGCTTGTCCAGCACAGCTTTGATATGGCTTCACTCACTAAATCCCTCTCATTCTCTTCCATGTTTATTCAGCACTTCACTGCAATCTATCCTGACCTGTTTCCTGCTGCTTGCCTATTAAAATTCCTCTTAATTATAGAACACTCTGTTTAATTAACTTGATAGATGCACCCAGTCTGATCCCACAGGGAAGGAGAGAGTAGAACAGAGAGAGAAAATGAGAGGCAGAGTTCTTTGGGGTGTGGGTGCTAAAGATGTTCTTCGCCACTTGGGTACTACAATATATGTTGTTAATGATATATGGATATACAATAGATGCTTGCATAATTTGCTGTTGGTTTCTGTGTACATGTGTTACCTCACACACATCTTGAGGCTTCCAATTGCCAATTTTCATGGAGCTGAAAGTTGGTCTCATATACCATTTGTGCAGCTTTAAAATGAATATTTCACTTCAAGGATGTTTTATGATGATTTTGTCCCCATAGAGAGACAGAGATGCTGGAGGCAGAGAAGGAGCAGACGAATCCAGAAAATGAGACTGAAGGAGGACAGAGTTCCTCCAGAACGCTTTCTCCTGCCTTTTCATTTCCTCTGAGCCCCAGACCTGGTGCAGATGAGCAGAGCCGCACACAGTGCCGTCTGGGTGTAAAAGAGGTAGGCAAATGCTCCTTTGTAAACAAATCAGGGATTTCCTGAGTTTTCCAGTTTATCAAGGCATGGAGAGACCCTGCTGTAATGGGCAAGTCCTTCTTCGTTTCTATGCTGCCACACCCATCCACATAAAACACATTTTTTGCGTTATAAACCTCAGTGTGAAGATTCTCCCCTTTGTTATCAGTGAACATAACAGATTTCTACGTTTGAATGCATTGATATAATAGACTGAAAAGAGTCTTTTACAACTTACAGGAGTCGTCAAGATAGTTCCCTGATTTATAAAAATTCCGCCCAGTCTCATGGCAGTTTGTGAAAGGGTGATGTTATTTAATCCATTGATTCCTGTACAGGGACACCATTTTTTAGTTTTTTTGTGGTGGTGAGCATGAATTTTAAACTAATGGGATGCATTTTTTGTGATAACACCACAATTACGGTAGCGAGTAGAATTGAAAAGCCAAAAATCTGTGTAAGGAGCTTAGTTGGTGCGGCGGATAGGTCAAACAACACAGTACTATCTGCATTTTTCTTCTCCTAAAAAACAACCGTCCCGTTGTTGCCGTCTCCTGCGTTTCTTATGGTTCCTTTTCCCGGTTGTTCTTTTCCTAACCACAACCGTCCCGTTGTTGTCGTCAGTGTGTGGCGTTTCATTTCCCCATTGTTGTGTCTCCCAGAGACTGCGGATCGTGTCCCGACGGCTGTTGTTGTCCCCCAGAGCAGGCTGCTGCAGCCAAGTGGCATGGCAGTTCTTGAAATGGTCACGTTCCCGTTTTGGGGTGATCACCACAAAATAAACGAGAAAATCATGTCCCTGTTGACTAATCAATAGATCATAGATCAGTTTGTGAGTGTTTGCAGTACTAAAGGGATGAGATAATACTTTGATCACATATATTTATCATTTGGGGCCACAACTATTTTTATTTTCAAAATTTATGAATCTATTGATTTGTCTTTAATATATCACATCAAATTTGCTTCTAGTCTGTACATTGTAGCAAATATCAGCAATATTCTCCCACCAACAATCCAGAAAAACATTGTTGTGTTTGCACCAACAATTACAGTTTTTTTCAATCGCTAACCATCGCTTACCCATACTTCAGATACTTTTTCTAAACTCTTAACACAGACTCACACCTACAAAACACAATTGGCCAAATGGATAATTTTCTTCTCAAAAACACATTTTGTTAAATATATACTAACTCTTCATTTCAAAATAGAACACATCTTTCTCTGCACACACTAACTTTACCAAAACACTGGAAACCTGGCTCAAAATGAAATTATTCTGTCAAAGAATAACAATTGTTTTCACTTCACAAAGTACATGCAGTCAATCAAAGTACACCAGGTTTCAGAATACTGGCTATTGTTGATATTACAAAAACTGCATAGACTTTTATGTCTAGTTTTACAGGTATTTGCATGCAAAACATGCAATCCACCATTTTTACACTACATTTCTTGGTTGGGAATTGTATGTCCACATGTACTGTAATGTTCACATTCAAAATCATTCCAGTAAAAAGCAAATCAGTTTGTTTTCATTTACTGTTTACTACAGGAGGTACAGTAGAAACACGGTATGATAGAACAGAATTGCTGCAGTATTGTACAATTTTATACAGTATTGCTTACAGTGAAGAAAATATCCATGAAACGCATAAGAAAAAAAAAAATGTAAAAAGCCCAGATAGAAAGGGAGGGAGGGAGGGGAATAAAAAGCACAAAATTACTGCATTTAATCTCTGCGATCTTCAGGGTTAGGCCACATGTTTTCATCAACATCACATCTGATATTATCCAAGGCGATGCACCTGGGATAAAAACGCTTGGTATGTCGGATCCACCCTTGGCAGTCATGAACTGTGATGTCCCTGCAGCCAGCATCCATGGCTTCAAGGAGGGACATCTGGTCATGTGGCTTGTGGTCATAAACCTTCCACCTCCATGCAGAGAAGAACTCATTTATGGGGTTGAGGAAAGGTGAATAGGGTTGAAGGAAGAGACTTACCAGTCTTGGGTGGACTTCAAACCATGTTGTTATTGCTTGCGAATGATGGAAAGCCACATTGTCCCAGGTAATTACAAAGGTCCACCTGTTTTCACCCTCCTGATCCTGCTCTGGAACCAGGTGCTGGTGGAGATCATTGAGAAAGGCAAGGATGCGCTCGGTATTATAGGGTCCAACCTGACATCTGTGATGGAGTAATCCTGCATTTGCAATTGCCGCACACATGGTAATGTTTGCCCCTCTCCGTCCTGGCACATCAACTGTGGCCCTTTTTCCAATTATATTTCGTCCACGTCGACACCTGTTGTCCAGATTGAATCCTGTCTCATCTATGTATATGAATTCATGATTCATGAAATTCATGAATTCCATAACTCTCTGAATCAAAGTTAATGTAAATCATGTCATTACTGTATACCATACTGTACTGTAACCTATGACTGTGTACGTTACCTGCTTGCAAAGTGCAAAGCTTATAGAACTGGACAATGAATTGAATATACACTATACCTGGACATACTGTCGTCGTGGCTCCTAAGGGAACAGTGTAGAGCTGCTTCATCCGCACTCTGTGTTTGGACAATGTCCGTGTAATGGTTGTGAGGCTGATGCTATCAATTTTGTCAAATATCTCATGGTCCTCCAAAATTCTAGCTTGAATTTCATGCAGTTTTATTGCATTAATTGCTTGCCAATTTCTACAATGGCAAGCTCTTGATCATTATTGAGGAGCTTTCCTCTTCCCCCAGAGGGTGGAAGACGTTGCATTCTTTAGAGGGACAAAAAATTCAACATATGCATTACTTTGTGACCTTATTGACATGACAAGTGAGAATAGAAACAATCAATGTAAAATGCAATACTTACCTGTTGGTTTGTTGAAAGATGGGTATAATGGAGGCAACCTTTGACCGCCTCAAATTGGGCTGCACTCTTTCAGCAGCCTCTCTTAGTGAAAGACCGGGGTTGATTACATGGTCAACGATAGTGGCACGAATTTCATCACTGACTACTATTCTTGCAGCCCTTGGAATGCCACCACCACGCATTCTTACACCTCTACCTTGCCCTCTCCTTGGGCCTGCTCCTCTCA
>NC_048414.1:22039689-22064936 GCF_013103735.1 Etheostoma cragini
CTCACTACTCCTGCTCCTCTCACTGCTCCTGCTCCTCTCACTGCTCCTCTCACTGCTCCTGCTCCTCTCACTGCTCCTCTCCCTGGGCCTGCTCTTCTCCCTGGGCCGCTTGCTCTTACTCTTCCTTGTCCAGACATTACAGTGTTTGCCTTTTTCTGTTTCTGTTTCCAAAAACATTACTCCTCAAAGTCCTCCTTATGTATAAGTGTCAATGTAATAGAACAAAATAACCCTTGCCACTTAGTCTAAGCCAGACTGGAATCAGCTGTGGTTTGCCCAATTTACCCAACATAAATCAGCTGTGTGTGAATTATTCAATTGTTTTTTTTCATTATCAGCTGATATACATTGTTTTTTAACTGATATCATTGCAGAAGCAGAGGTTTTTATACTGTGTCTAAGGGTTGGATTATTGTTTTTGCTGTTGTGGGATGGTGTGTGTTAACATTTGTAAATACTACAAAAACAATCCACAGTTTTGTTGGGAGGTATAGCTTGTCTGTTAAGAAAATGTAAGCATTGTGGAAATGTGTTCACTAATTGCATATTGTGTGAAAATGACTTGAAATGTGTGAATGGTATGGCCACAAAAGACCGATGCTGTGCTAATTGTGTTTAGAGTTTTGAAAATGTGACAACTGGTTCGACAAACGCTTGTTAGCGACTGGAAAAAACTCTGATAGTACACACCGCTAGTGCAAACTCTAAATGAAAAATGTTCTGAAAGACTAGAACATATATTTGCTTTCTTGCTAAGAGTAAGATAAGAAAATGAACACCACTGTCATATCGATCCAGGAGATAGTTAGTTAACTTAGCATAAAGACTGGACCCTCCTTGCCTTACTGTACGAACTCTACCCCTCCCGTGTACGGCCTTGATCTCACTGCGCATCATTGTCGCATTGGTAATAGTAGTCATGTTTGTGTTAAACATTCGGTATGATAATATTAAGTGTTTGCCTACAGGTGCGACATAAAGTAAAATTACAATCTGATGGACCACTTTTGTGAATATTTTTGAGAGCTACTCTGTGAAATTGTATTAAAATGAAATGAATCTTGTAAGTTCGACTTGTTTTGTGTCTGTAGGTCTTTGATATCTTGCCAATATATGGCGATCTCCAACCCGGGGAACAACAGCAGGTCATTTTGTCTTTCTATGGCCACGAAAATGTCAGCAGAGAGGCGGTGGCACAGTGCCATGTAGAGGACGGGCCTATGTATGAAATCAAACTCAGAGGAGAAGCTTCGGTAACCAGCTACAGCCTTGACTCAACCCATATTGACTTTGGTGTGCAGGTGTGTATGCAGGGCTCCTTTACCCTGACTTCATCTACTTAGTTCTTAATCCCAACAAGCTCTACCAATCAAATAGTTATGTTTCAGCTCAGTGTGTGCAAATCTTTAAGGCTAGGATTAGGCCATGACTGGCGTTAGAGTATGCTGAGGGGGGAGGGTTTACCACAGCTTGAGCTATATTATCTTGTGTTCATTTGCCTTTTTGTTTTCCTATTATCCTGCTTTTATTGTTCTTGTTTATTCCTTTGTCATCTTTTTTATTTTTTTAAACAAAACATGGGGTAGTGATGCATTCTTCCATTTTCAAAAGGACACTGACAGAAACAGATTTGTTTGTGATTGTGGATGAATATGTGTTTGCTGAACTTCTGTAGTTTGTTTCAGGAGTATTTGCTTTTGCTTACTGATAGTTTTTTACTCTTCCCCATGCCATTTTGTTTTTATTATCACAGCATCTAAATCCGAGAGACAGATAGTGAGATAAGTGTTCATATGTCATTGGGATACACATTACATAAAGACATAATATCTGCTGTTGAGAGTGGCATCAAATGTAAAGAGACTGGTGAGAGGAATCATGTTAACTTTGAATGTCACTGCATAGTGTCATCACAGTTTGGCCTTTTGCACTTCCACTAACTCTTTAAGTATGCAAGACATCCGGACCAGTTATCATTGATATTCAAGTCAAGGACATATTGATTTTTGATTTAGTTGAAATGAGGGATTCAGCAGAATATTTCTCTGACCTTCCTGTCTATTCAGCACTATTTTTTCTCTTGCTGTGTCTCTCTCTCTCTTTCTCTCTCTTTCTGTCTCACTCCCTGTGTTGTTTCTTGTGGTCAGTTATATTTGTCCATATTAGTTAAAAGGTCCTGAAACAGCTCCCCCTTGTGCTCGTATCACAGAAGTTGAGGTTGGAACGGAGACCAACATTGTGCATACTTTTCTAGAAAAGTGGTTTGCTTGCTTGGGTGTATCACCTTTACAGAGCTGCCAGTCCAGCTAAAAGACACTGGGTGGAGTGGTTTTACCAAAACCTTCTGTTTGCCATAAAGCTAAAAAAACAACAACATTATTTTCAATGTAAGTGCAAGTGACAGTGTAAAAAGCAGTGTTACCTCTCTTTTTCTATCAGCTGTTTGATCATGTAGCAGAAGCTGCTGTGACCCTGACAAACACTGGTAAGGTGAGCTTCAAATTTAGCATCACACACCCTCAAAGGGTAGATGAAGAGGATGATGAGGAGGCAGATGAGGAGAAAAATGAGAATGGACAGGAGATCAAACCGGGCCAGCCCATAGTCATCCCCACCATGGTAAGTACATCTCGGGACTATTTTAGCTGTGTGAGGGTCATTTATTATGTATAAGGTTTTTTTTTTTTAAACCATTTTTTTGTGTGTGCTTGTTTTTGTGTGTCAGGGTCACATTGATGCTGGTGCAGAGCAACTTCTGCGTATACGCTATCTTCCGGGCAGCCCCGAGGTATTTGAGAAGCGGATTCAGCTGCAGGTAGCTTTGCTGCCACCGCAGGACATCCTGCTGACTGGCGAGGGAGTGTTCCCAAGGATACGCTTGAACTTGCCACAAAACCTGCGTATGATTATCATATTTTTACCTTTTCCTTTTTTATCTATCACTTTGCTTATCATCGAAAAAAGACTACAAACTATTTCCTACTGTATATTGATTCTATTTGCCCAAATGCAGTAACAGTGTCAGTAATGCCACTGGATGCCACTCTGTGCACTGGAACGGTCAATTTGAAACTTAGTCAAACTCAGTAAACAGAAAGTTCTTAACATGTAGTTAAGCACTTAAACATATAGTTTAGAGATAGTTACAGAAAAGAGCTTGGCCTCTAGAACTTTACTTAGCCCCTACAGTAGTAGGTAATCCCTGTTTGGCTGTTTCGCTCTTTGATACTTTTTGTATTAAAAAGCATTGAGCCCAAATCCTTCTGTAAGTCTCCCTACTTAACATGTCTCCATGCTATCACTTATCGAGACATAAGTATGACTCTCTTTTCCCTTGCAGCAGAGGAATGCTACAGTGATGTGGTGCAGCAGGCCAGAGGCGCTGTGGAGAGGGATAGAGGCAGAGAGGAGTTAACAAATGGAATTACCCCTGGTGGAGGAGCAACAACCAAGGCCAACTGCACCCTCACAGTCAGTGACTAATACAAACAACATTGATGTTACTGTTAAAAAAACTATTCATCCATAATATTTTCCAAAATAGGTCATGTACAGTAGGTTACTACAGTCCTAAGCATGCTGTATTTAGTGTAGTGAAAACTGTACAATACATTGTTTGAGTACACAAAGAATAACCAAAACCAATTTGTTTAATTTGTTCTAATCCACAGAGTGAATCTTGTTTAATGTTTCATGTATTAAGAAAAGATCTGTGCCTTTGTGGTCAACTTAAGTATATGGTTTACATGTTTTTTCTATATGGGTATGGCAGAGCTAAATCTCTGCTGTTAGTAAGCAGCCTTCTCTACAGGGCTTAGCCTGCTTCTTATCTGTGTATTGATTTTCCGGGTAGTAAACCAGAGAACCATTGAAATTGCTATTTTCTTCTTATCCCCTCTGTGTTGGTATTACTGCGGTTTGGTGTTTCCCCGACATCCATGACATTTCCCCTAACTAAAATGAAAATGCAAACATTTTCAAAGTCGATAAGGACAGTAAGAGATAAGGACTGCAATACCTGGACATAAACTGACAAATTGTCAACATTACCACTTTATTCACAAACGCCTATGAACTTGGGGACTTTCTATCTGTTGTTATCATGTAGAAGAGCATGGCAAACTGATTTATAAAAGGATTATAGTTCATCAGTCACAGCCATTTTATCTTAAAATAGCCTTCTTTATACATAATACAGATGTCTGCAATTGTTTTTTGACATGTTTATTTTTTAAGAAAACATCAGGATATTTATAATTATATTCTGTCAAGTAAGTCAAATTAATTTTATTTATTTAGCCCAAAATCACAACTTTGCCTCAAAATGCTTTACAATCTATATCCACCTCAATAGACTAATAATCCAGATAAGAAAATAAAAAAATATAAAAAATGTAAATTGGTAATTTAATCAGCACATCTCAAAATCACCACAAATTTCATGATAATGAGCTGATTTAAAGCCAGCCGGCTGTGTTTTACAAGACCGGCATCCAATGATAAGCCTTGAATCATGTCAAGTGATATCCAAAAATATAATTTTTACCAGTCCAAACTAAATAACATCCAGCTGACATTCTGTGCTGTATGTTTGACGAGACAAGCCTTGACTAGTGAAAATAGATTTGGAGAAACCTTGAATTATTGCTCTTACCATTTAGACTGTGCTGTTTGCTTCTGTAGCTCTTCAATGTTGTTTGTAACTTCTGAGTGTTTACATACTCCTCCTTCTGTCTCCTTCTCTCCTTTTCTTTTCTCTCTTTTCCCTGCTGGATCTAGTATGAAGAGCTGCTTCACATGGAGATTGAGAAAACATTGGTCAAACAGAATGCTCTCGCTGTGACCAGTAGCCTGCTGGAGCTCAGCGACTTGCAAGGTTCCTCCAGAAAGTGGCACAAACTGAGCCAGTATGTACACACACACACACACACACACACCAACACACACACACTCTCTTTGGCTGAACAGATGGTGGACTCACTTGACTGAAACAAGAACTGTGTTGTGGAATTCAAAAGTTTGGGGTAATGAATGATATCTGGCTATGTAGGTTTTGTTCTGTGGTATTTGTGCAAATTGTTGGAAGTCATGGTGTGCATTGGCAGTTTTCACTCATACCATATTGTGATCCCTTGTTTGACTTCACCAAATATACGCTGCAAACTACGAAATACAAAATAATCATGTTGATATTCTAGGCAAATAACTGCGATCTAAATTAATACTATCAGTTACAGGAAACAGTTAAAACTAAAAATTGACAAAAGTAATAAAACACATTTTTTTTCACTGTAAAAGAAAAATAGGCGATACAGTCTATTTTCTTAACTAGTCTACAGTCTACAGTCTACTTTCTTTTACAAACTTTGCGTTTGCAAGTTGCGTTTGAAGCTTTTTTTTGCCAAATTTGTGGCTCTTTGTTGGACCGTGCTTACAGTGGAGAGCTGCGTGACACATGCCACTCAGACATGCCGTCTTATACGGAGTATGCGAGACAGACACACAGCTGACAACCTCACTAGTGAATGCATTGAAGACAGGCTCGGACAGCTGCAGACTTCTGTCGGTCTCATGGACTGCCAATGATTTCAAAAATAAGAATGCATGTGTCCCCAACATACTGTAGTCTGTAAAAACAATGGACGAAGCTTCCGGGTCTAATAAGGAAAGTCAGTGCGGAAGTGCCTTAACCCTCTGAAGTCTAAGGGTATTTCACATCTTCTTAAATTGACCTCTTTATTATTGATCCCCATGTGTTTCATATCAAAATGTTCAGAGCAAACACAGCTTTCCGTTTTGTGATGCCCACATTTTTTCTAGAGTAATGTGTAAAGAGAGAATTTGGTGCTAAAGCTAAAACGTTGATGTTGGATTTTTGAAAGTCTGAAAATCTTTTTTGAAAGCAAACCTTAACCTATAGTGTGTAGTACAAATTGTATTAGTGCTTGAAGTGAGTTTATCAAAGTCTAATGTTATATATGTAGTAACTAAATGTCTGAAATAAATTTTGTAATATCGCTTTTTGAGTAGTTTTGTCAAACATTGTTTGCAAGAGCCGGTGGGTCTTTGCATCCTCAGAGGGTTAAACCTGCATTCTATCTCATTTCCAGTAGGGGGCAACTTTACTGGTTGAAGAAAGAAGTGACCCTTCTTACTTAGCCTATTTAGCCTTACTCCACTGGCTGCCTTTTCAATTTAGGATCCATTTTAAAATTCTTTTATTTGCTTTTAAAGCCTTGAATGGTCTTGCCCCACCCTACCTTGCTGTGCATACACGCCCTTATGTACCGACACGCTCTCTCAGGTGAGATCATCAGCTGCTCCTGAGTGTGCCTTAAACTAAGCGGAAGCTCAGAGGGGACCATGCCTTTGGGGTGTCAGCTCCAAAATTGTGGAATGATCTGCCTCTGCATGTTAAACATGCCTCTTCTTTGTCTGTTTTAAATCACATCTTAAAACCCACCTCTTCTCTGTGGCCTTGGACACCTAGTAAGATGTTGACTTCATTTACTGCGTTTAATTGTTTAGTATTGATGGTCTCAATTGCTAGTTGATGCATTGCGAGGCATCAAAACGGCAGTTCTCAAAACAATGGGCGACTCCACGGATGCTACGTCCAATATTTTTACAGTCTATTGTCCACTACAATGCATCGAACATTGTAGCTGCGTAACCGGTACAAGTCTCCAGCTGTTTGCAGAAGCTGAGCACGGAAAGTGTGTCCAAGCATCCCGGACAGGGGAACTGGGAATCCGTTGCCTGCTTGTCAGTTACGAGTTAATGACATAGTATTGTAAAAGGATTACACATTATGTAAATCATGTCACTAAAGTACTACTAAGCCCTGCTTCAGTAAAGAAACTTGGGCCTGGGATGTTGCTTGTTATGGTCTTATTTATGTCTTCACCCCTACCTTTTTCCATTCCCCTAGGTTCCTGCTCCCATACTATGTTTTGGATTTTGGTTATGTCATTCCAGGCAAAATCTTCAGTCACACTGTAAATGTGACAAATACCGGGTCAGTGGCTGTGTCCTTCTGTCCCAATGGCAAACTTCTAGCTGGCACAGGTACGATACATTACTTAAAATCCTCCAGCTTAGTACTTCATCCGTGAATCTTATATCCATGTGATTTCTCAGTATAAGTGTGCCATCTCCTGGATCTAGCTTCAGATTGGGCAGACAGATATGCCAGTGGTATTTATCTTCTCTTCTAACTTTCTACAAGAAAGCGAACAAATGTATTTCTCAAAATGTCAACCTATTTATTACAGTTTAGGTTTAGGTGACATGAGTGAATAATATCCTATATTAAAAAGTGTTCTAAGCCTTGCCACGTGTTTTAGGCTACATCATTTGTTGTCACTTACAGCAAACCTTACTGCGCGGAAGCACAGAAAGGAGCTAGGGGACGGAATGAGGAGGAGGGAGGGGCATATTACTTTGAACGTGAACAAGAAGTAACGTCACCCAATCACCCAATCACCCAATCACTTAGAGCACCTTTAAAGGGAAATGAGGAAAAGGAAATGGATAATGGTTGAAATTCAGTTAATTGATTGTCTCAAAGGGTTTGCTGCATCATTAATGGGGTAATATTCTGCCTGTCTTCTGATAATAATCCTTGTGTTTTCAATGGGGTTGTTTTCTTTTCTTTCTGTTTTATTTTTCTTCTCAATGTTCTCCATTTTGTGTATTTCAAAGGATTCAGTGCAGTATTTGAAAGAGTGAAGAACCTTCCCTGCGGCGAGACACATACTTTCACAGTTAAATTTGACCCCCAAGGAGCCAACCTGAAGACAGGGGACATAAGTGTTGTTATGCCAATACAGGTACACATGGGCATACACAATATGACAAATATTGTCATTATTTATGATTCACGATAAAATGTCTAAATGCCATAATTGGGTGTGTGCTACTGATCCCTAGTTGATCAGTAGCACTGTAACAGGGATTGTGTTTGGTTTTACAGGTCACAGGTGGCCCAATGGTCCAGGTGCGCCTGTGTGCGGTTGTAACTGTGCCGGCCATCACTGTTTCTACGGATAAACTGCTGTTTGACACTGTGCAGTGTAACATGTGTCAGGTAATACAGTTTGATAAGCTGAAATGAAAAAGATACTGTTGTATGGCCCTGCAAAGGTTGATAGCTGTTGATGGTGGAATAAAATGCTGTGTTGAAAGTTGTATGATCATTTATATGATTAACTTTGTTTTATCAGCGTGTAAAAGTTAGAGAATAGGAAGGGCAAATGCTGTTTACAGCTTAACACAGCTGTGACCAGTATGCTGCATCACTGTGTTGCCATCTTGCTGTCAGATCAGGTTTAGTTTATAATTTCAAACAATTGCTCTTACTAAGCTCAAACAACATAAGTGTGTTAAAGTTGCCTGTGTCTATTAATATTTCCAGAAGTCAAAGCATAATCTTGAAACTGTGATTAATTTTATGAAGCTGTTTATTACACTAACTGCAGTCAATTCATTCTGTTGTAGCAAAACTAACACGAGAATGCGCTCAGGTTTTTGTTGTTGTTCCTCATCAGATCAAGACAATACAGCTATTTAATCATGAGTCTGTGCCCTGCCACTGGAGCATAACTGAGAAGGGAAAGCCTTTGAAAAAGGTACAATTGTCATTTTATGGAAATTTATTTTCCAATTCATTCTATAAATTGCTGTCCAGGTAACAAAAATTACTTCTGCATGGCATGGCTTTGTTAGCTAAGTGATCAGGATACTATTTAAGAGACAAATACAGACCTAAGTGCTTCAGGATGACACCTGCCTCCATTCTTGCTCTCTGCCGGCATTAAAAGGTTTTGCAGAAGCAGCGCCCACCTCCAGTGGTATTCAGGATGGTTCCCAGTTCTGGCATGCTGTCCCCTGGTGAACGAGTCAATGTCCAGATAAGGTTCAGTCCTGCTGAGGGGGTATGGAGGTTAATTGATTTTAGAGATTGGCAGAATACATAGCAGAGCATCATAGTATTCCATGGGTTGTGACCTACTGTCTTTGTCTTTACAGAATGCTTACAATGTACAACTAGTGGTGCGAGTGGCTGAAAGCACCGAGCAGGTGTTCATTACCGCCCAGGGGCAGGGCGAGGATTCACAACTCCAGTTCTGCCCTCCGGTGCTGGAGCTGGGGCCTTGCCTACCCGACACTACTGAGGTTGAAGCTGAGGTCATCGTCAAAAACCCCTGCTCTTTCCCCATTGAGTTCTACTCCCTTGAATTTGACCAACAATATCTTGAGGAAGAAAAGGTAGCTCTCTTCTGTATGATTGCAAAGGGATAAGAATGAGAGAGAGAGTTGGAATTTGGGGGTGCATGCAAGGTTGTTAGTTAATGACTCTGTGAGCATATACCATTACCATTTACTTGTACCATACATTCATATAGAAACTGTTCATCCCCAAGGGGGCAACGTCAAAAGAATAAAAAAAAAAACGTTTGAAAAGTGTGGCCCGTGTCTTTACCGATTCTTATGTATAAACCATATACAACAGGAAGTTTAATTTTAGCTTATCTAATAGACACATGTTTTTAACAAACCTTTCCCTCTTGGAGATAATATACAACTTTATTTTTAAGTTTACACTGAAATCTAATTTGCGTTCCTGAACAGCTGCGCTAAAAAAAAGAGAAGAAAATAACACACAGAGTTGGACAATTACACATATAGTACAAAGATAAAAACACATCAGCAGCCATGACAACAAAACATGTTTCAGAATGTCCTCCTGTTAAGATCTTAATTGTCAACACAACGATTTCGGTCTAGCAACAGAATAGACCGATAAAAGAGTTCTTAAGTCTGTAGTGTTTAAATTGCCTGTTAGAAGGCCAAAGTTGGTATTTAAAGTTTAAAACATGCAGAAGTAAAAAAAAATGCTGTTAGCAAGTGTGAGCATGCTATTCTTGTGGGTTGTTTGAAAGTAGTCTGCAACAATTTGACCAATAATCTTAGAACAAACTTTGAGTTGATTACATCATTTAGTTTTAGGTTTAGCAGACAGGCAGCTGAGCCAGGCAGACACTCTGAATCACTGAATTAGATAAATGATAGATTATTATCTATCATGACTCCCAGGTATTTATATTAAGATACTTAATTTGAGCGTTTTGAATTGTCACTGGGAGCACCTGACATTCCCCAAAAAGGGCAAAGATTATTTCCTCTGTTTTAGTGTTGATAGTAGAAGCAATTTTTTTATGATGTTGAATGATTACCCCTTATTTCTTATCTCCTCACTTGGCCCCACACAATATTTGAGTTACTTCTGTCTCATCTTTTTTGTGTCTTTTCCTATTCTGCTTTCCTTCTTCATCACCCCTCTTTTCTTTATCCCCCCTCTTCCTCTTTACTTCATCCCATGTACTAGATGCTGCGTCTGATGCAGGGTTATGATGAGAACAACATTTTACTGTTGCCTCCCAGAGCCCCTGGAGAAAGTCTTCCTGCCGAACTGCTCGACTACTACAAGGAGTACTGCTCCCAACTGAAAGATGATGGTAGCTTCAGGCACACATGTCCATCATGCTCTGCAATCGTACACTGTACCTACAGGTACATGTCTGCATTCTGTGTGCATACCTGTTTTAACTGAATCTTCTGTACCTGTGTGTAGCAGAGCAGAAGGAAGCCTTGGATGAAGAAGAAGAGATGGGTGGCACTCAAGAGGAAGAAAAGAAGTCACGAGAAAGCAATGGGCACATACCAGATAGCAAATTCGAAGAAATACAAACTGAAGTTGTGAAACCAGTTGAATTGCGTGAGTGCAACCATTTTAAAAGTAGAAGTTGAATGTAGCCTGACATTAGATAAGTGTGTAATTTTTGTGTCATTTTATGCATGTATGTTGTGTTAAGGTAATAATGCTTGTGCTTTTAGTTCTTTTGGAGATGACCAATGAGGGAAGCAGTGGGACACTGGGGCAGCTAGAGATGACCCCCGTCTCCAGAGCAATTGCCCGCCACATGTGTGTTGATCTATCACCTGAGGGCCTGGCAGCACGCAACCGCAGAGGCATTGCTATTATTGTATATGGAGCCCCACTGATAGGTGAAGCAAGTAATTAATTTAGTTAAGTTCAGTACATTTGCAGAATCTTCATATTTCAATCACTTATTTGAACACTGGAGCACCTGGTAAGCGCACCTGGCTGAGCGTGCACCCCGTGTATCAAGGCCATGAATCAGTCCTTACAATGTCTCTAGCGCTTTTAAAAATGCCCCAAAATAATATGGATTAAAAAATTGTAAAATATATTTAAAGACTAAGAGTATTATAAATAATAAATAACTACACCATACTTGGATACAGTGGATATTCAGGATATACTCAGTTACCTATTTGTGTGTGTGTGTCCTGTTCTGCCACTTTAGATAGGAGCAGCACAGTGGCTGCTCTGGCACATCACTACGGAGTGACATACCTGAGTGTTAATGCTGAGGTTACAGAGGTGCTGATAAATGGCACTTCACCTGTTAGCATGACTGCAAGACAACTCTGTGACTGTGCTGCTGCTGTTGCCTCTGCTGGTGCTGCTGCTTCTGCGGCTGTTGCTGCTGAGGAGGCTGGTAAGAATCATTTTTTTTCTCCAGTTTTGTGTATCTGTTTGAACAGTTGCAGTAGCCTGGAAGGTGGAGAAATGGCTTGTGATGGACGGACAAGTAATGCTTTTCCATACTGTCAATGTGCCGGTTGACAAGCACTTCACAGTAAAAGTGATTGTACTAACCAGCCTTGTGCTTGTATTGAGGCGTCTTATCTTATATAGTCAGATGGACACTACTGAAGAACAGTGTAATGTTTAGTTTGGATGAGAAATGAAGGTACAAATTAAAATATATCTGATATCAGCTCAGATCACAGAACCAGGACCTGCAACACATCTTGAAGCCTCCGATCCAGCTGCACATTCAGCTCGAGCTTCACATGATACTGTGGAAGTTCTTGCCAAACCCAGTGAGGACAGCGGCAGTAGAAATGACTCCAAGGCTACTGAGGTGACTGAAAACACACCCTTTTCTTTTTGACTGGTACGTTTCCTCAAATCCTCTGGCGATCCGGTGAATTTTAATGTTGTGTTGGAATGGTTTATCATTTTAGTCCAGGTTGGGGAATTGGAAAATATAATTATTTTTTAATAATTATAAAATAATAATTAGAGTATGGACCTACTGGATACATCTTTATCTTTGCAAGCACAATATCTGTTAAATAGATCTCTTATCTCTCTCATATGATTATCTAAAATTGTAAATACCATGTAATAATTGAATATGATAAACTAAATCCTTCAGGGAGGTGGTGTGAACACACTCAGCAATCTCTTGCCTGAACAGCTACTGGTTGATATCCTGGCAGAAAGATTTCTGGTAAGTTAACACACTGTTTTTCCTATATTTATGCAGTTCATTGTTGTAGTATATTGTGTTTATTACATGGTTTCAAAATAAACGGTTACCTGCTAGGCCACAATGTCACAGGAGCTTACATATAGTGCAGAAAAGACCTAGTGTAAGACAACTAGATTAAAATGCTACATGCATACAGTACAGGCCGAACGTTTGGAACCACCTTCTCATTCAATGCGTTTTCTTTATTTTCACGACTATTTACGTTGTAGATTATCACTGAAGGCATCAAAACTATGAATGGACACATATGCAATTATGTACTTAACAAAAAGTGTGAAATAACTAAAAACTTATATTCTTATATTCTAGTTTCTTCAAAGTAGCCACCCTTTGCTTTTTTTGATAGCGCTGCAAACCCTTGTTGTTCTCTCAATGAGCTTCATAAGGTAGTCACCTGAAATGGTTTTTATGTCACAGGTGTGCCTTGTCAGGGTTAGTTAGTGGAATTTCTTTAATTGGGTTGGGACCATCAGTTGTGTTGTGCAGAAGTCAGGTAGATACACAGCCGACGGCCCTATTGGACAACTGTTAGAATTCATATTATGGCAAGAACCAATCAGCTAAGTAATGAGAAACGATTGCCCACCATTATTTTAAGAAATGACGGTCAGTCACTCCGAAAAAAGTATGAATTTGTCCCCAAGTGCAGTCGCAAAAACCATCAAGCGCTACAATGAAACTGGCTCACATGAGGACCGCCCCGGGAAAGGAAGACCAAGAGTCACCACTGCTGCTGAGTTCATCTGAGTCACCAGCCTCAGAAATTGCAAGTTAACAGCAGCTCGGAGCAGAAGAATCATCTCTAGAACAACTGTTAAGAGGAGACTGCGCAAATCAGGCCTTCATGGTCAAATAGCAGCTAGGAAACCAGTGCTAAGGAAAGGCAACAAGCAGAAGAGATTTGTTTTTGCCAAGAAACACAAGGAGTGGACATTAGACCAGTGGAAATCTGTGCTTTGGTCGGATGAGTCCAAGTTTGAGATCTTGGGTTCCAACCGCCATGTCTTTGCACGGCGGGGAAAAGGTGACCGGATGGATTCAACATGCCTGGTTCCCACCGTGAAGCATAGAGGAGGAGGTGTGATGGTGTGGGGGTGCTTTGCTGGTGACAATGTTGGGGATTGATTCAAAATTGAAGGCATACTGAACCAGCATGGGCTACCACAGCATCCTGCAGCTGCATGCCATCCCATCCAGTTTGGGTTTAGTTGGACCATCATTTATTTTTCAACAGGAAAATGACCCCAAACACACCTCCAGGCTGTGTAAGGGCTAATTGATCAAGGAGGAGAGTGATGGAGTGCTGCGCCTCCACAGTCAACGGACCTGAATCCAATCGAGATGGTTGGGGGAGAACTGGACCGCAGACTGAAGGCAAAAGGGCCAACAAGTGCTGAGCATTCTGGGAACTCCTTCAAGACTGTTGGGAAACCATTTCAGGTGTCTACCTCTTGAAGCTCATCAAGAGAATGCCAAGAGTGTGCAAAGCTACTTTGAAGAAACTAGAATATAAGACATGTTTTCAGTTGTTTCACACTTTTTTGTTAAGTACATAATTCCATATGTGTTCATTCATAGTTTTGATGTCTTCAGTGATAATCTACAATGTAAATAGTCATGAAAAAGAAATAACATTGAATGTTTAGGTGGATCCAAACTTTTGGCCTGTACCTGTACATGCCAGCAGGGTGAAAAAATAGCTTTTTGTATACCAGCCAAATATCTAGTGAATGGTCAAATTTTACGAGCCACTCAATACATTACTATTGTTTTTTTGGCTGGTGAGCGAAGCAAATCTACCAGCCACTTGCATATTTTACGAGCATTTGGCTGTTAGATGATTCTGATCCCTGGCTCCCTGCTATTATTACTTATAAACTGGTAAATATCAACTATGTATTATGTTTAATAATGGTTTGAATACTTAAAAGAGGCAGAGTTTCTTAGAGTTAACTTTTGTGTCTTCTCACGTTTGTTCTCTTTGTCTCATCATTGTCATTGCTGTTGTAACTGCCGTTGTGCTAACAGCGTGGCGATTGTCATCGTGGCATAGTGATTGATGGCTTGGAGTCTGTGTACACTAAGTCAGAAGCCAGCACACTGCAAGTTGTTCTCAAGGCCCTTAATAACCGCAAACACATCTATGTAGTCAACTTGTCTGACTCCTATGCTGCCCTGAAGGAACGGGAGAGAACACAGAGAGAAACTGAGGGTAAACACACACATACAGACATTCTTATGACACAACTCATCAAATTAATTGTGTAATTATTTCTATTCAGCAAGGTTTATGGCATTGTACAGTATGTGAAAACTGTCTATGTGTGTCCTTCAGAGGCTCTGCAGAAAGAGAGAGTTGACAGAGAGGAGCAGTGGCTCCAGGAGCTGGATGATGATGAGTATGACGCTCTCCCGGAGGAGGCGATAGAGCATATAGTCCATAGAGACAGAGAGAAGCGCAGGGAGCAGAAACTCAGGTACTGACTGGAAGATGGCCGGACACTTTGGACCTCATGCGAGAATAACTTTTAGTATTCTTAAGCTAATACTCTGTTACTGTTTTCTAAAGGATTGCCAGTATGAGTGTTCCAAGACGGATTCACCTCACTCTCTTAACTGGACAAACTTGTTTTAGCTTGATGAATGTCACCTGTTCATGTTATTTTAATTAATTTCAGTCAAGGTCAAAAAAGTGTTTCTATCTATGCATGGCTGTTACCAACTGTGCAATTCGTTTGTGCCTAACATAAAATTCAAAAAAAAAAATCTCTTTTTCACAACTGTCCACTGTTAATATGTGTAGTTCTTGCACAAGACCCTCTTTCAAATTCAAGCAAAGAGACAGCTGAATTGTTATGGAGGCATAATCTATATATGAATCTATATGTAAGGACATGATAGAATGAATATCAGATTGGACTGAATGTCTACATATCTGGATCAAATTGTCATTTAACCCTCCAGTCTTAGATTTTGTGTACATCCCTTATTTGAAGTCCTGTCTGGAGTCTGGAGCGTTTTGGAATTTTTTTCACAAATTATAATTGAACTGTTCAGGCCCTAACAATAAGCTTCCACAAGATAGTTACCCTGGAATACCAGAGTTCTTGTGAGAGCACAATTTGAATTTGCTCAGCGAGTTACTCTGGCATTGAGTAATGTTCCTCATTAACTATACCCTTATAGCCAAGCTGCAACAATCACATCTGTGTATCTGATGTAGGCGGGCCAGAGGCGAGCTAAACAGATAACGACAATTTAATCTTCCAGTTAGCTCCGCTGGTAGCTAAGCGTACAGGGCTCTGGATACGTGACCTTGTGTGTTGTTGTGATTGGTTATAGGGTTATCCAGACGCGTGCAGTAACATTTTCAAATGTATGCTTGGTGCCACCCCTTGGGTTCGGCCATTTTCATTACTCAATGCCAGCCCCTTATCTTTCAGATTTGGGTCTGGATTTCCAGGCTACCAGATAGTGGGAATATTTTTAACAATAAGTTTAAAAAAAATAACGTGTGTCTGTATGTGCGCCTGTTTTTGTAAGGTATCTTGAGCGTAAATCAAAAGAGCAAAAAGAAAAGAAGCAGGAGGAGGAGATGAAAAGGTTAAGAGAAGAAGGAAAGAAGGATACTAAAGACATGTCAAAGAAGAAGACCTTGCTGGTGGGAAAGCAGGTATTCCATAAACACACTCCTCTATGAACAAAATCAAATGTGTACCAAAATGCATGCAAGCTCCCATTAGCACACTTATTTAGTCTCCCCATCGGTGATCATAAAGTAATTTGTTTCCTTTCTTCTCCAGTCAACAGAGCCATTGAATGGGCGGAAGATTTCTTCATCTAACAACTCTAAAAAGACTCCAGTGAATGCAAAAGAGCAGAATCTTTTAAATAAAGGTGCATGAGACTGCAATGCAGGCTGGACACTTTTACACAAATTATTTTTTAATGATATGCAGTGAATAATAGCATATAAACTGTAATGCCATTGGTTTAGTTGCTGACATATGGTCCTCTTTGCTACAACAGTGCCTTATATCAAAGAGGCAGAAAATTCACAGACAGAAGAAACCAATGCAACACATGCAGAGTCTCCTCAATCCACGGACGATCTGGAGAAAGAAAAGGTAGGTTTACTGCTAAGCAAAGGCAATGACAAATTCAAACCAACACTACAAGTTGACTGTATCACATTATTATAAAATATTATGGTAACTCTTTAGATTATTTTCTGCAACGCACAGTGTAATGTTTCCCAATTTACAGTTAAATTGTGCACCAGTATCATATGTACATTTAGGTACAAAAGAAGAAATTAGGGAATTACAATGTAACAATGAGGTAATAAGGGAATCATTTAGATTGTAGGTATTTTTTAACTAACTAGTTCCTTGTTTAATATTGTGGGGTATGCCGTACTGAGAAATATCACACATATAGGTGGACCTTAAAGATAATATCAATCAATCAAAATTGATTTATATAGCACTTTACATCCACCAGCAGGTTTCCAAACGGCTTAATAAAATGAGTAAAATCACAACATACAATAGAAAGAGTAAACATAGAAAATAGGAAAATCAGGAAAAGTTACAAAGAAAGAAAAGAAAAGAAAAGAAATTGTCACACCACTGCTACGTATTAAAAGCAAGACTGAACAGATATGTTTTGAGTTTGGACCCAGAAAAGAGCGACATCTGTAACAGTACGTATATCAGGGGGTAACTTGTTCCAGAGTCTTGGGGCAGCAACTGCAAAAGCCTGATCACCCCACCGTTTATACTTGGACCTTGGGACTTCTAAAACCAACTGATTTGAAGACCGCAAGGACCGGTTGTGTTCCCGCACAGTTAAAATTTCCGACAAATACTCTGGGGCAAGACCATTTAAAGCTTAAAAAACAAACAATAAAATCTTAAAATCTATTCTAAAATGTACCGGGAGCCAATGCAGGGTGTAGAGACTGGGAGTGATGTGTGCACATCTAGGTGTATTTGTTAAAAAGCGGGCAGCAGCATTTTGAACAAGTTGAAGACGTGAGATGGAGGCCTGAGTCAGACCAACATAGAGGGCATTACATCAGTCCAACCTTGAACTGATAAAAGTATGAATAGCCTTTTCTAGGTCGTGCCTGTCCAGAAAGGGCTTAACTTTAGCCAGCAGGCGAAGCTGGAAAAAGCTCATTTTAACAACGTTACTGATCTGCTTATCAAATTTCATGCTGCAGTCAAAAGTACCCCCCAAGTTTTTGACAACAGATCTCGTGCAAGATGCCAGAGGTCCAAAACTCACAGCTGGACCATTCTGCATGCCTGGAGTACTGAAAAACATCATTCAAATTAAAATTCACAACTTAATATCAGCAATACAGCTTAGCAGGGAGTTTAGTGCAACACTGTCATTTGCTTTTATAGGCAAATAGATTTGCAAATCATCTGCGTAGCAATGAAATGACAGGATGTGCTTCCCTATAATCGCCCGTAAAGGCCGCATATTAAAGAAAACAAAATAGGGCCAAGAATGGATCCCTGTAAGTAAGATACTGTAAGTGTGTTTAATTACCAGGTACCTGTTATTATAGTGCTCGGTAGAGTATGATCTACTGAGCAGCACAACTGGAAGTTTGGGGGAGTAATGAGTTGTGTAGCACTTTATGAATCTCCTGTGAATTATTTCAAAACTACCACTAGATGCACTGACATAACAAAAAGAGACTAGGCTAATTATGTTGTTCCCACTAGTCTGTATTAATGGGATAGTCCTGGTTCCGCTGGGATTTCCGTCAGGTGACCCTCACCCTTCACTTTCTTTGTGTTGGCATTCTAAACTCTGGTCGATTTGGCAAACCTCCTCCGAGCTACAAATGACAATCAAATTATATTTGTCTTTTTTTTTGCGTGAAATTCTTATCACACACTTGACAGCCATTTTAATCCCAGAGCTCGCCTCCCTATGTACACACCTTCCACCAAAACAAGTTCCTTTCTGAAGCTATTTTGCAGAGGCACTGTTGACGGTTGTAATTGGTTGAAAGAAATGCCAATAAACCAGAGCCGTTTTCTCCCATCCAGGAATGTTGAGTGGACTAGCCAGACCCTACTGGACAGCACCGTGGAGGTCAGTTTGGCTTCTCCACACATACATTTTGGGATAAGAGAAAAAACTGGTCTGGATTGTTTACATATGTTTAAACGAATCACATTTGTCTCGCTAAGCTCCGGACGCAGCAACAGTGGCTCTGCAATATAGTGTCAGAAACGTGTTTTGGTGGAACACTTTTGCACCCCTCAGAAGAAAACGCCACATAAAATGTAAACGCAAGGTTTAGACTCTAGCTCACCCGGTAGAGTGTGCACCCACATGTAGGCTGATTTCATGGCAGCTCCCCAGGTTCAAATCTGACCCACGCCTATTTGCTGCCTGTTGTCTCCCCCCTATAATACATAAATCTTTATAATTATTCCCCGAAAAGAACCAAGAAGGTCTGCCTTAATTGCATGATCCAAATTTTCCATTTTTACTTATTGCCTCTAAGTTTGTTGTTGTTTCCCAAAGCAAAGGGATTTTGACATGTCAGGCAGATATCCTGGAAATGGAAATTTTTAATGTTTAACAGCTAAAACTTGTTTGGAATGTAAACGTTCCATCAAAACAAGTTCCTTCCCATGGCTATTTTTCAGCGGCACCCAGGCTCCCAGAATGCTTTGTGGAGGAGCCAGACCCTCCTACGCAGCTGAACGTTGTGGAGGAAGGTCTTGCAGAGCGAGACTACAAAACTAATTTTTTATGGGTCAAAATATAAGCTGTGGAAAATATATATTTCACTCCATCCACACGGAGTTCACTACACTTTCCAAAAAAATCCAGGAAATTTCATCCATTTCATACATGGATGTATAATAATAACGGTACACATTCCATTTTCAAAGTGTGTAAGAGCTGTCTTTAGTTATAGAAAATATTTAGTTTAACATGCAATGGCACTCTTATCCTGTGTAAAAGAGTGACAAAGTCAAGGCAAGGCAAGGCAAGGCAGTCACTACTGAGGTGACCTAGCCTAGAAACCAAACTAATCTGCGAGCTAATGTTTCATTTTTCAGCATATGCAAATTAGTCAGGCAATTCCGGGCTACACCAACAATGATCATCTGCCACGCAAAATATGCAATAGATAACTTTTAAATGCTGATGGCCTATGTGTAATACCCTTGCTGTTTCTCCTATCCACCATATGCAGTCCCTTGAGGATGAGCTGCAGTCTCAGTTCACTGTGTATGAGCAGAGCCAGGACCAGGTGGAGCACATCCTGCAAAACTGGGACAGAGACCAGGGCTTGTTGCTTGTTCCGCTTCCCACTGAAGAAGCCCCAGCCGGGCCAGAGGATGCCACAACAGAGAAGGTGTGGTCTGCTGATTTTCAGTTGTGTTTTCTCTCTATACTTACCGTTTACATTACAGCGATGTTGTGGGGGAGGTTTTTTTTAAAAAAAATTTTTTATAGAGAAATCTTTGTCCCTAGAGACAGCGCAAGCGACACTGCGTTTCTTTCTTTTGTAAAAGCTGCTTCTCCTGTTGCTCAGTTGGGTTTGAGATCTCTTTGTTGCTTCCCTGCTGCATACAGGACGGGGCGGAGTCATATGACTTCACATGTGGTATTGTGTTTTTAAGGGGAAAATACATGAATATACACAATGGGAAAAAGTATTACTAGGGATAAAAATACTTAATAACCAACATGGAAAAGAGGTCTGGGTATTGTTCAATTTTGAAAAACATTCAATGCTGATGCCAATTCTGTGACCTCGGTACCGGTTTCTCAACAATGAAGTATATGAAATTTTCAGTGCCAATTTTAAAAATCTAAAAGAAATTACTATATACATACACGTTCCTGCAGAAATCTTTTTATTTATTTTTCAGCTCTTACAGCGTGAGCTTGCTCCGTGTAACTGTTAGGTTCTTGCTTATCCTCACTATTAGGAAAGGCCCGTCAACAAAATAACCAATTTCAAAAAATTATAATAAAAGTATTTATTTAACAGAACTGGGTGACAGAGGATTAAAGTGTAATGTACTGTACTTTGCAAAGGCAGCTCACTCAGCCAATAGATAACGCTAAACTGATGCATGTAGCAGTTTAGGGAGCTTTGCAGAGGTGCAGGTCATTTAGGCCGCCTGGATGTGGAAAATAGTGCGATTTGGCCTCCTTAAGTCTCATAGTAGATAGGAAACGCATTGGACATGGTAGATCTAATGTTTTTTCCTGAGGAGTGTGCTCCTAATTAGAACAATTTTGGAGGGCATAAAACATTTTAGGGGCGCAGTGAAAACGTATCAGAAAATGTGTTTTTCTGTCAGAAAAGGAATACAAGGAACATTTACAATCAAAGGGATTTCATTTATTTGAATAGAACAAGTAGCCTAATCTAGGTTTTTGATTATTTCTACTTCAAACTGTATTTATTTAATATGTATAGACTGTATGTATGTAAGTATGTAATACGTTATTAATTAAATTATAATTATTATAAATAATGTCTGGAATCAAATTTATAATATAAATTTTAACTGTACATGGTTCAAAGTTACTTTATTGTCATTGTACAACAAATTTCCCACTATATCCAGACAGACCTTTGGAGAATTCATTCCAGTCAGCTAATAGAGTGACTTGGATAAGGTATCTCACACGCGTTGAAGTGAAATGTTTTCTATTTTAAATTACATTTTTTACTGATTAGTAAACTGAATATACAGTAGCAGTTGCTACGATATAATATGAGCTTCAAACGCAGTGCTCGGCAGCAATTCTGAGCGTTGCGCAATGCCAAGGACAGCACTTCATCTGACACGCTGTATGTGCTCTAGTAAAAACAGAAGTTCATAAAAGCTACTGGCAACCACATCTCCTAAATACATTCTACTGTTCACAAACATCTATTATTAGTTGCAAATGCAAGTAAAACTGTCGCACTGTAGAGCACTGTGTCTAAAACTTGATTCTGCATTACAGGGATGAGGTTATTACACAAGGAAACCAGAAGACACAAATTTTTGAGAGAAAATGTCACACTAAGCTATTTTAGTGCTATTGTTGCATGTTTGTATACCCAGAGTGAAGTTTAAATGGGTAAAAGGTATACCTTTCCTAAAATCATTATCATCTTACACCATACTTGCTAATTGTACTCAGAAAGAAGAAATTTGAAAACCTTTAGTATTAAACTGCCCTCATTATACTTGCATTAAAGACCAACATAGACAAAGAATGCCTCAGTATTACATTTGGAACACAACAACTTAAAATCTAATTACCCCGTCTGCACAGTCCCCCGTTGGCAGGAAGACCAAGAAAACCATCAGCAAGAACCTGTCTCCCATGCCCAGCCATATTGCAGCACCAGATGAATTAGACAAGGGTGGAGGCAAAGTGTCTCCACTGAACAATCCACAAGACTTCATCCCTCACATTGTGCTGAATGTAACAGGGAAAGACTATCTGAGTGCCACAGAGCTGCTCAAAGGAAGCACCCTGCCTTCACTGGTCGAGGTTTGGTGGATTTTTCTGTTTACCGTCTATGTCTTCCCAAAATGTAGCCTTGTTTTATCATAGTTAATCACCATTGAATAATTTGATTTCTTGCTTCCTTTGGTCTTGTTAGGTGTTGGAAGATTTGGGGTTGGGACCCAGCGGCCCACCCATTCCTCCTCCCACCAGCTTCTCTATGGTTCCTTTTCCCAAAAACAGGGAGCAATCTAACAGTCAACTCCCCTGTAACTGTTTCACCTTCCTGGTCCCCTCTTTGCTGTGTGAAAAGGGTGCGAAAAAGAAAGATGTGCAAGCATCAGTTGCAAAGGTAATGGTAATTTCCCACCACAATAATATACACTAAAACATCCAAACTAAAACACCCTCAAGTGCAAAATGACCAACTTGGAAGTGGCGAACTTGTCTAAGAATGTGCAAAGAAGTCCGAACAACAGCTTATTGCTCTGAAATAATTCTTAAGTAGTGCAAATAAGGCACACGATTTTAAAGTTAAACAACAAGACCATTATTTTGTCATCTTAATTGCCCAATCTAAATAGTATTACATCTATGTTTGAATAATATTTCAATGTATGTTTATTTTTCACATCTGATCATGTGCTGTGATGAAAACAGATAAGGGTCATGGGTCACTGCAATCAGATACACCTGAAGATGGCCAAATGTGTGCCCAAAACGTTAACGTAAACATGCCTTATTTGCCCTATTAAAGTACTTCTCCCGACCAATAAGCTGTTCGCACTTCACCTTTGAACATTCCCTTTTTTGTCCTGCACACACCAACTACACTATCTTTTTTAATCTTGTTTAAAAAGCCACACTTTTTTTATATATAGGAAATATGAACTTAATTTGAAAAATAATTAGTGCTAAGAATTCCCCTGCTATGAAATACAAGCTAGCCCTCATCTCTGTCATGGTCACACATGTTTATGATGCCAAATTACAACAATCAATAAATCAAAATATATACAAATATATGTACAAGATGTCATATTAAAGATTCAGAGCGGCGTTTGTGTGCACACTACAGGATGAGGCGGCAGCAACACTTTCCAAAAGCCACGCCAAGGAGAACATTAGGGAGAGTGCAGCAACAAAGGACAAGGAGAAAAAGGGCAGAGAGAGTCAGAGAAGCAAGAGGCAAACTTCAGACAAGACAAAAACAAAGGTTTCTGACCGGCCTTCCTCCCCTCCTCTACATATCTCCTCCACATCTGGCCACCCTGAACCAGACCAACATCAAGGAAACTCAGAGCTGAAACGCAACCAGAGGCAAGGAACAACACACGCACAGACACACTATAAGGACACATTGTGTTTTTTGGTTCTTTTTATTAAATGTGTGTGTGTGTGTGTGTGTGTGTAGCCTGACAACATTTCGATGGATTGTACCAGCCAATGGTGAGGTGATTCTGAAGATTTGGTTCTACTCAGCCTCCCCAGGGAAGTTTGAACAGACCTTCA
This sequence comes from Etheostoma cragini, assembly GCF_013103735.1. NCBI lineage: Eukaryota > Metazoa > Chordata > Actinopteri > Perciformes > Percidae > Etheostoma > Etheostoma cragini. Next base: position 22,063,137 of record NC_048414.1, read on the forward strand.
ATTTTGAGATACTGGGGACCCAGAGACACTATCAGCTCTTCTGCAGAGGAATTTGCACATATCCCTCCATCTGCAAGGACTACATGTCAGTCAGCATTGTTTAATAATGCGGTTATGTAAATGGTAAAGAAAAGGGAAGGCAGAGGAAAAGAGGGATAATCCCAAATAACAACATAAGGAATAGAAGACTTTAGGCAACACTCGTCTTTATGTAAGTGTCTTTTACTCAAATGAGTGAGGATAGCTGTGAGAGTTATTTATCCAGCTTTAGGGTCAAGCGTTTCATCATATCTAAGAGACACAATGTCTCTGAAGTCTGAATAGTACAGATAACAGAGATGCTTTGAACTTTATATAGTACATATCCAGTGGCATGCATGAGTCACTCTGAGTTCAGGGTTTACATAATTAAAAGGAAATGGTCAATACATCAATGTGTCTCAGCCTTCTACTGTCTTGGACAGTACCCAATAATTAAATGAGCATTAAGACAAAAATCCAAGGCACTGGTAAAATGCCTTTACATTCGCCTCATTCTAACAAGAATAGTATAAAAAACATCACTTCAATGCATTTCATCGTTTAGCCTTCTTCAGAATGTTACTGGCGACAACGGCTGCGTACTTCCTGAAATGTGTTGAAGTGAGTTCATTCTCACTGGAATTGGTGAGAAAAAATTAGATGGGGCTGTTTGGTAGGGCCATGCCGCCCTACCAAACAGCCCCATCTCATTTTCACATAGACCACGCCAGTTCTTAATAATGCTGCCTTCCATTTACCTCCCTCTACTATCTCGTCCTCTTTTTTTGCCTTTAAGAAATAGAAAAATTTATATTTATAAAATATATATACATTTAAATACATTTAAAAACATTGATATCATTTTTTATTGTAAGTATGGATGACTAAATGTGATTTTCAGTGGATCTGAAGTTACCATATATGCTTTCCCCAGGACTCTTTTTGCCCTCAGTAAGAAGGTACCACGAATGGAAGAAGGGCTCCATAAGGTTTACACGATCAAACCTGGGTACTTTGAGTTTGGACCATTACTCTGTGGCAAGAGCAGAGACAGGTGAGAGGCAGAGGGATTGCTGTCAATGGTTTAGTTTAATTTAATATTTACAGATTCACATAAGGGCTGGGTCATATAGAGAATCTAATATCACAATATTCTTGACCAAATACCTCAATGTTGATATTTTGACGATATTGTAAGAGTTGACAATCGGTGCTTTCACAAAATATTTACACAATGAGATTTTAGATAAATATTTACCAATAATGTTGTTATAATGACTAAGTGGGTAAAGGGAAATAATATAAATGCAAAAACAGTCTGGTAAGTTTAGAAATTGACATCGCTTTACGGTAATGCAGCCTTTAAATCCAGAAAAAAAGACAACACTTATGCCATGTTACATTATTAGGATGTCAGAAATCTAAGACAATATCTAGTAGATATCTTTGATATAGTATGAATATATTTCCCAGCCCTCATTCGCATGTGTTTCTGTGTTTGTGTAGATACAAGGAAAATAGGTACCCGGAGAACATGGAGAGACTAGTGATTCATAACAATTCTGAACTGGAGGCTGAGGTCCAGTTCAGTTTCCAGCATGATAGCCAAGCCACCACATATCTGCTGGAACCCCCAACCATGACTCTCAACCCTGACCAGAAACAGGTACTGTACACGTCTTACCTCTTATTCGAATAACTCATAATCCATCCATCCATCCATCTTCGACCGCTTATCCGGTATCGGGTCGCGGGGGCAGCAGCTCCAGCAGGGGACCC
>NC_048414.1:22065036-22103886 GCF_013103735.1 Etheostoma cragini
ACAACACAGCCCTCAGGTTCATAGGGACACACAAACCTCTCCACCACGATAAGGTGATGGTTCCCCGGAGAGGGAATAACTCATAATGCTTGATTAAAATAGAACAGGGAAATTCCAGATTGAGAATATGTTGGTTTTCATTAAAGTAATAAAGATAACTATTATAATATAATAGTATTGGTACATGTTAATATTGTTCTGTCCTGCTACCAGGAGTTGGCAGTGTGGGCCTACCCAACCAAACTGGGACAGATAAAGGACAGCATTGTGTGCTCTATTAAGAACAATCCTGAGCTTGTCATCATCAACGTCTCCTGCTGGGGCGTTCGGCCAGAGCTGGAGCTGGAAAGCAAGCATTTGCACTTTGACCGGACTTTGCTGCACAGGTACCAAAATATATATGTATAATATATATTAATTCAGAAAAGACGAAGAGTATTTTTCCATAATAACTTGAGAAGTTATTTCCACAGAACACATTGAACCCTTTCCAAAGAGAGAAGCAGCATGAAAAAGTCAAAATATTATACATTAATTACAGCGATACCAGCAAATATCTTCTAATTCTTGTATAAACTAAACTGTCTATCCCTCTGTCCTTTTCCTGGTCAATCTATTTTCTTTCATCCTCCTTTTTAGGCAGGAGAGTCGTAGTGTGACGATGCATAATAGGACAGCTCTGCCGGTATCTTGGAGGCTGCAGGGTGTGGAGGAGTTGGGTGATGAGTTCAGTTTGCTACAGGATGAGGGCATTATCTCAGCAAACTCCTCCTTTCCCTTGAGCTTGCACTTCAGGTCCAGGAGGCCACTCAACGTTAAGAAGATCTTACGTCTGGAGGTGGAGTGAAACTATAGAAGTATTCTAGTGTGAACTTGAACTAAGCTCCATATGCATATATGGAAGTGCTATTCCAATGTTGATGTAACTAGAAACCATCTTGTGATGTGTTATGCCCAGCTCATTCATGAGCCATAACAAAGAAGGGATCACACCAGCTGCAACGCAATATTGCAAGTCAGGTGTCCCACTAGGCCTAAATTGCCCCCCACCAGGCCTAAGCCACTGGGAATTATTGTTTTAATGTATTTTAAGATGTTTTTTTAATACTACAGTTTTTTTAGTACTAAAGTTTTTTAAGACTCAGTTGAAAAGTCATATTTTCAAATCCCCAGTTAGGTTTTAGCCCAGACTTAACGTAGATTAATGTATGGAATCTGTCTTATAGCTTTTTTAAATTTGCAATTTTGCAATTCAGTCCATGATCCTGTGATCACAAAGCTATTTGGCTCTACATTAATGCTTCCATCAGTCTGGGACTGGCCCCAGCTGGACCCACATCGCAGAAATAAATGACATACTGTGTTTTTTAGTAGCTGTTTGTATATCTACAGTATGTGCTGTGTGTTTTGTTTCAGGTATCCGATTTGGAGAAGATTCTAGGCATTGTACACACAGAGAACATACAGGTCACAGCTGAAGCATATGACATAACTCTGGAAATCACACCAGGTACAAACTGGAAGAGCTTACAATTATTCATATAAAGGTCAAATTTGCATCTACTCCTCTAATTTGCAAGGCGTTTAATTCTATTAAAGTTACAGCCCTGATGTCAAAATTTTTAAAATTATGTAATATACGCTTGTTTCTGTGGCAGATGGCTGTCTGGACTTTGGAACCATTAAAGTCTTTGAAGAGGCCAAACAGTCTCTCAGGCTGAAAAACCAAGGAAAATATGAAATAGCTTACAAGTAAGCTGGAACTCCTACTTTTTGAAAAAGGGTGGGTTTTTTTTTGGGGGGGGGGGTAATCTACCTTTAATTTGATTGGACGTCAGGTGAGAAAGGGGGCAGACATGCAGGAAATGGTCACAGGTGAGATTTGAATCCTGGACCTCTGCTTCAAGGCATAAACCTCTCAGTACACATGTGCCTGCTCTACCACTGAGACAACCCAGCCACCTGGAGCGCCTACTTTTTGACTAAACAGTGTACCTTAGAGTTTACTTTATACATTACTGTAAGTACATTTTGACTCACCATAAAACTAATAAAGTTGTTTACTTGAATTTTTTTTTCACAAGGTTTACATTTCAGCGGACTGATCCAACCCAGCCAAACCTAGACTCCATTTTTACGGTGTCCCCCCAGAATGGAACTTTAATGCCCCATGATAAACTCACAACAGTGCAAATCCTCTGCAGGCCAACTAAAGAAGTCCTGATTAGAGAGGAACCTGTCCTTCCTTGCCAGGTCAGAGCCACACAATGCTCTTAATTATTACATTGAGTTGGAGGTTCAAATATATATTTAAGTTAAGTGGAATGGAAAAGGATTTTGTTACCAGTCTCTGAAGGAAAGGGTTTAGAATGCGCTCTAGTTAAAATTTTATTTTTCTCTTCTGCAGGTGATTGAACCCAAAATTAGGAATGGAGGAGAACCCATAGCCATCCTAGCCATCAAGGTTTCAGTCAAGGCTGTCTTCTCCAGGTTAAGGCTTCGTTCATTTTGTCTCTTTTGTGTAATTTTTTTTGGCAGTAATTAAGAAGGATTATTACAATTAATTCTGATTTTGATTATGTTATACCCCTCACTTAACTTTTTTTTTTAGATTATGTTGATTCTCTTTCTTTGTGTTTGTACCATTTAACATTATAGTCAGTATATATTTTGCTTTACAGAAGTTTTCAGAGTGTACTTGTAAGGAGGGTGTTCTGAGTGTAAGCAAAAAACTCAAATGGTGAATTGCTTGGTCCTTTAGGTACAAAATCACACCTGCATGCGACATCGACTTCGGCCCATTGGTCTATGGCTCCAAGAAAACCCAGAGCTTCACTATAGAGAACAATGGAGTCTTTGACAGCCGGTTTATTATTTGCCGCATGACCACTGACCCTGTGCCACCAGGGAAGCCAGGGTAGGAGAACAGAACAGAACACACACACACACACACACACACACGCAAAGGCTTACACTGCTGAAATGGAAAAATCATTAAAAAAATGCTTTAAAATAGAAATTCAAATGTCAAAGTTAAAGAAGAGATTTAAAACTAGCAGCTCAAGGCAGTTGTTGTTGGCTTGGTCATGAGATAGTGTTATCATGGAACCATTTCTGCTGCCATTTGTGACAAATCCCATATTACTATAAAGTGTAATAAACCTTAAAAATGAAGTTCCATTGGAGCATCCTTGCCATCACTGCAAAAGTTTTATGGGCCTTGACTAGAGGGAATGAGTCCTGTCATGTGAAAGTAAAACCAATACAATTCGGATACAATATAATCTAAAATTGCCAATGTATATCAATTCATCATATGTAATTCCTATTAAGTTGTGAGCAAGACTAGAGTCACTTGTGTGATGATGTTGGCTTCACAGTAAACAGTATCGGCAGGCACAAACCACTTGCAGTACCTTATTGAAAAGGAAGGAGTAATAAAACCTAATGTGGATTGTGTGGGCTCTCACAGGGTCCAATATCGTTTTAAAGCTAATAAAACATCTCTCTGGTACTCTCCTTGAAATTGCTCATTACATGCAGTATTGTAATTTAACAAATAACATTGTGTGCATAAATTACAATGAAGAACTGAAAAATGTATTAGGTTTTGCTCTTAGCAGTTATGTTTCAAGGTTAGGTTGTAGTGCTTAGACTGTTTTAACACGTGATAAAATGTACAATGTATTGCATTAAAATATTAACATTCATTGTGGACCTGAAAAATGGATTACAACATTTACTTACCTGATCAGCTAGGACTCCGGAAAGGTACAAATCTTTGGTAAATGCCAACGCAACTTATTGTACACCTGTAAACTGTGAACTGTCAGAGGTGGACATTGCTGCCTGAAATGATGAGGAGTCAAAGGTTTTAAAAGTGTCATATTGCTTCTCTAATATCAGTTTGCTTAAAGAGGTCGAACATGAATTGTTGTTTGTGTCCCTTTGTACTGGTCTCAGGTGTCCAGGGAGTAAGATTCTTCAAGAGAGCCATTCAGAGAGACCCACTGGAGCCAGTAGCAAAATGAGACGCGAGTCCATATTAAAAGACATGAATAATGCACTGGTGAGAGACTGCTAGTGCAGATGACAACAATGACAACAATGCCTTTTCATTATGCAGGTTTTGTATGTTTGGACAATCCTTGTTTTGCCATGTTTTCTAAGAATGTAGGAGAGCTCATTAGAAAAGCCCTAGTCTATATCCATGACCTTCCACTTCAGGGATGCTCTGTTGCCGCCAAAAATTCAGCTGTATGTCCTTCTTTTCGGCTGCTACCTTTTGCTTCTTTTGTGTTGGAATTCTAAACTGTGATGGATTTATGAGGACTATGCTCCTCAGATCTCTGCAGGGTAAATCCAGACTATCTGTTGAATCTGAGATTTCTGTTGAAAGACTAAAACAACTATATTTCAGCGTCACAAGTGCTACTTGCAGCACTTAGCACCGTGCAAGACAATTGTGATTGGTTTAAAGAAATGCCCATGTAACAGAGCATGTTTTTCTCCAATCTCAGAATGCTGTTTGGACTAGCCAGACCCTCCTTTGCGGTGCTGTGAAGGAAGGTCTGGCAATACAAGAATAGAAAATCCCATACCATTTTCCCGCAGAGATAATCATTGAAAAGGCATGACATGCTTGTTAGCATTCACTACGTGTATTCTTTTACATTTTTACATTTTGGGGTCATTGTGTTTTACACAATGCATGCATAGCACAGCAAGAGAGATTTTAGTCATAAATGGTCAATTCACCCAAATTACAAAAAGCATTTATTTTTCACTTGTCTCTAGTCCTATCTAGCCTAGTTGTGTATTTTAAAATTAGTCAAACAAACTTAAAAAAACCATCATCAGTCTCATACTGTTTTGTATTAATTGATTGAACTTCATGTTAGCTTTTCTGATTTTTACACATTTACTAACACAGAACAGATGTTTTTCGCAGCAGTATTGTAACTTGTCAAACAGATGTAACTAATTGTTAATTGCAAGAACTAAGCAGTTATTTTCATTTAGTTCTTCCTGGACTTTTCCTTACATGACAAGTTAAAATGTCTGCTCTGAAAAGTTCTATAATACATTTCAAAATGATAAATAAACTAGAAGGGAAAGCTGAGATTGCAGACCTCAGCCAAGGCCATGTCCTACTAAAACATCCGCCCTTACCCGCACAAAAATATAATTTTTTAATTTTTTGTACTTTTTTCTCAGTGTTTTTTTAATTATAATATCAATAATGGTAAAACAGCGTTCCTGCCAACGCATCAGTAACAATTCATCCGGGGGCGGAAGTGCAGCAAAGGAGACAGGAGATGGTATGGAAACAAACAAGAGGAATTACAAAACAAAACCCGACAAAATGAGAATAAATTCAGATGAAGTTCTGTGAGATGTTGATTAGTTTAACAGCTGCTCACATCAGGAAGACACTTCAGTAACTGTAGAAAGTAGTTTTCCCCAGTATTCCCATCTGTACCTCTCCGATCTTTTCTCTCCAGAATCGCGTCACCATGGGGCTGTTCTCAGTGTCTCCCTGTACAGGGTTCTTACAGCCAGGGTCTCACCAGGTGGTGACAGTGGACTGTGTTGCGGAACAGCTGGGCATCTGGAACCAGGGTTTGCTCATTGACATCAGTGACCGTGACCCCTCAGACCAGCCTGATGGCATACCGTACAGGCTGCTGGCTGAAGTCTGTAAGCCAGGTGAGAACTGTGGATTGCTGTCTTGTCTACTTCGAATAATAAATCTGAGGAAAGTTGCCACTTGCTTCCAAATGACTCAATACTCCTGAGATCAATAAGGCACAGACTATTACCTTTCAGATGAAAACAGTGCTTACTGCTGTTTCTATTTCTGTGCTATATCAGAATCTAAAAACTATGTCATCCAGGTTCTCTTATCTTTCATCAGAAGGTTTTACCTTAGAGATAGCAAAAGGATTGACATTGTAAACATTTAGAGGGTCAACAGTACATAAAGGCCAAAAGTGGTAATCACTTTTCCTTTGACTAATACTTTATCCGACTATCTTTTCTCTTTTTTTCTTTGTTTTGTTTCCCAGGTATAGCATTAGACATGGCTTCTGTCTTTGAGGAACACCATCTGTGCCACAATAGTAGTCAGCTGTCCTCTGAGCAGTTTTGCAATGCTGAGAGCATTTACGTCCGGGATGAGAACAAGTTTATTTTCAACAAAGTCCTGGTCAGGCGAACTGCCCAGGCACGCTTCAAACTCTCCAACAACAGCAAGGTGCCCTGTGTGCTCAACTTGGCTATCAAATCGTTTGCCAGTAAGGTAGGGCATGTATACATGCACAGAGGAGTAGAACTGATTGTGACAGATGGTTGTTAGCATGTAAACATACACTGCATTTCCTTACAGATGTCCCGTAGCGTAGGCGGCGTGGGAGTTTTTGATTTGTCTGCTACAAACCTGAGCATTCCCAGCCAGTCACACATGTTTGCTGTGGTCACCTTTACACCCCAGACAATGCAGCAATACAGTGCTGTATTTGAGGTCACAATGGATGGTACCAGCAAGTAAATGAATTTGTGATTGTGTGTGCTACTTCAGTGTTCTCTCTGCTCCTTGTTTTTCCATTTATTTTGACAACTACTGTGAGTGAAGTAATATAGTATTGTCAACTCTTAATCTGTCTTGCTTGCCACTGCCAACCTTCTGTTTTCTCTGTCCGATCCAGAATGACACCCACATTCAAGAGCAAGGTGCTTGAGTTTGACATAGTAGGGGAGGGCACTTTACCCTGTGTGTGTGTGGTGCGTCCAGCTATGCAGAACAGCAGAGGAAACCCAATGCTGCAGTTCAAACAAGTAATGGCAGGGCGCAGGCATACCCAGCTCCTGGTGCTGCTAAATGATGGAAATGTTCCAGCTCAGGTGGGAGGAGACATATTCCTTTGTTCTCTTATTTTATTATAGATTTAACACATTTCTTTTAGCGGCATTCCATATTTTCTTATTTCAGCTGTTCAACAACTTGAACTGTATGTAAAACACATAAACGTTATAGAGTAAATACGGTAGAAATTAGGGGATTTTGTCAATTAAGGTTGCTTTGTGCTTCCGTGTGTTGTGTAGGTCCAGATCGACATGCTGGATAAACATGGAGTGTTCTCCCTCAAAGCTGCTCCTGGCAACACTTGCAGCTCGATCCACTCCACACAGATTGAGGGCACCGCTGACACAGGTACAACCTCCAGCAGATCCGGTGCAAATAAGTAGTCAGACCCTTTACTTAAGTAAAAGTACAAATACCACACTGTAGAGTACTCTGTTACACGGGAAAGTCCTGCATTGGAAATGTTATTGAAGTAAAAGTATGTAAGTATCATTAGGAAAATGTACTACATGTGTTTTGTGTTCATAAATATTATTCTGTAAAATAACTAGTAACTAAAGCTGTCAGGGGAATGTAGTGGAATTAAAAGTGCAGAGTTTCACTCTGAAATGTGGAGTAGAAGTAAAAAGTGGCATGAAAAGAGAAGACTCAATTAAGTACAAATACCTAAATTTGTACTTAAGTATAGTACTCGAGTAGATATAATTAGTTACATTTCACCACTGACAACCGTAACACTGTAAAACTCCTCGTCACTTAAACAATTAGTAGTTAGCATTTCACACAGTGGAATTCATGCTAGACACACAAATCTGAAGGTGTTTATGATTAATAATATTAATGATATTAATAATGATAAACCTATTATTTTATTTGGAAAGCACCCTTCATACAGAGTGTAGTTCAAAGTGCTTCACAGCCAAGTGAGAGACCACAAAACAAATAGATTCACATTAAAACAATAAAATTAATTAAATCCAGCCCAAATAAACAAGAATATTTCAATTGAAAACAACATATTTATGGAGAAAGGCACATTTACAAATTACTCCAGGAACATTTTTCTGTTTTGTCTGAAAATACAGTGCATATACAGTATACTGGGGTACTGTGTACAAGATGCCGTGTTTCTCGTTGCTGACACTTTTCCTTCTTCCACAGAGCGTCAGTTGGTTCACAGAGCCACCCTGAGGCTGAATGTTAACCAGCAGGTGGAGTTTGAGGTCAGCTTCTGCTCTAACAAACCCCTGAGTGTCAAGGCCAAGATGTCACTGCAGGTGGAGGACAACCAGTACAGCAACACCGTAATACAAGTGACCGGAGAAGCTTACCAGGGAATTGTCTCTCTTGACAACGTTGGCAGACTATTGCAGAAAATAGATCAGGAAGAAAATGAGGGAGGTAAGAGAAGAAAGGCGGGCAGGAGACAAAAGGACAAGGTGTAAATATGGCTGAGCAATATATGTATGTACTGTATATTATATTGACATCAATACATCAGGCTAAATGTTTAAGTAGGTGTAAAGTATGTTTATTCATCAGCCAGAGTAGCAGTCACTCCCTGATTGTGCCAGTGGTGGAAGAAGTATTCAAATCCTTTACCTGAGTACAAGTACTAATACGTAATACACTGTAAAAATACCTTGCAAAGGTATTTAAGTATTATTAGGAAAACGTAATTAGTGCAGAAAATTCCCCACATTTTCGAAACTGTAAACAATCAAAAAAGTTATGTCAATCAACTGTGTATGGAACAAAAGTGTTTAATCAGCCAATCATTTTAGTTGTACTTGTTGTTGTTAAGTCGTTTAATTTATAATTAAACATCATAGAAACTACATGTGTTTTGTGTGCAAAAATCTTGATTTGTAAAGTAATTAGTAACTAAAGCTTTCAAATTAATTTAGTGGAGTAAAAATGAAAATATTTCCCTCTGAAGTATATTGATGTAGAACTAGAAAGTGGCATGAAAAGAAAAGACATTTAAAGTACAAGTACAGTTCTTGAGTAATTGTACTTAGTTACAATCCACCACTGAATTGTGAACATAGAAATGCTCTGTCCTCATTTATTAATATGAAAACTTGTTTCTCATCCCGTATTTTTCTAAAAAGTCTATTTCTCCCTTGTAGGTAATTATGAGCAGCTGAATTTCGGTGACTGCCACGTCGATGTTCCCTACCAAGAGAGTTTCACCATGACCAACCACAGCAGCAGCCAGGCAGTGAGGTTTGAGTGGCCTCCTGTCGGACCCCATGTCTTCTTTTCACCCCAGGTAAAGCAGAACTACATGGCCGTAGAAGAGGAGTGGGTTTAAACAACTTCTTAATGAAGTTAAATGAATCTTAAACTACGCTTTTATTTAATTTTTTTGCTTCGGATAATACTGCATGTAAACACAAACAATGCTTTTTCTTTCAGGTGGGACACCTTCATGCTGGTTGTTCTAAGGAAGTGACTGTCACCTTTTGCTCCAATCAGCCAGTGACTCTGGACAGACAGCCAATGAGATGTAAGGTTAGTATGGTGGAGTTCCTGCAGCCACTAGAGCAGGTGGCTGACTGGGACGATCGCCAGGGGACGCTGCAGTGGCTGAGTTCTGTCGAGCAGGCTTCAGTAGCACCACAGCAGCCTGGGAAGGATAAGGTAAACATGTTGTCTGTGAAAGAAATGTTAAATGGAGAGACAGTTACAAGTTCACATTTAAAGTTAAGCAAGCATGTATACGTTTGCCTGCAGGTGATAAAGACAGATCCTGAGCCGTGTTGCTCCGTGGTTGAGGGCTCCCAGAAGGAGTTGGAACTGCGTATCAGCGCAGTTTGTGACTATGTAAAGTTCAGTTGCAACACCAACACCATCCACTTCAAAGACACTCTGCTTTACCAAACCAGGCTCTACCAGTAAGTCAGGCTCTGGGTATACAGTGTATGCAGTATATGCTGTTTTAACAATACAAATAAATTGTCTAGAGATGATAAAAATACTGATAATCAAAATATGTGTGTGTGTGTGTGTGTGTGTGTGTGTGTGTGTGTGTGTGTGTGTGTGTGTGTGTGTGTGTGTGTGTGCGTGTGCGTGCGGGTGTGTGTGCGTGTGCGTGCAGACTGCAGATAGTGAATCATGGCACTGTCAAACTGGAATTCTCCTGGCAGGTACTCATGGATCCAAAGAACAATGACCAAAGAGGTATAACAGTAATATTATTGTATATCATGCTTGAATATTAGCATTAACTGGAATTGCTGTACCATTTTGTTCCAAGATTGACTTTTGACATTTTACATTTGAATGCTTTTCAAAACTGGAGGTGTAAACTGTGTGTAAATGTGAACAGATGGGACCCTATCCTTACCTGGACCAGACAGCAGGTCAACAGAAGTGTTAACTGGAGCCTGTCCTGCCAGCGCTGTGGCCAGTGGGTCGTCTCTTCTAATGGGAAATCCTGAGCTCCCGCCCATCAGCATTGAGCCCCTCATAGGAGCCTTAGAGCCTGGCGCCGTTCAAAATTTCACTGTTTACTTTTCACCTCTGGAAGTGGCCCAGTTTCAGGGCAAGCTGTTCAGCAGGTACAGTAAATTGTTCAAGTACAAAGAGTAGACCAAGGTTCTTATACAGTACTCTTGATTTTTTTAGTTTTCAGTATTTTCTTTTAGTTTTGACTTTTCCATATCATTTTATTTTAGTTTTAGTTTAATTTAGTTTTGCAGAAAGGTTTAAGTTTTAGTTTTACATTAGGAAGTTTAGTCAGTTAAGATGGTTTCAGAGGGCCATTTAGAATGTCTCAGAAGAATGTCGCTACATAGACGTACAAAATACAAGGAGGGAGAACTGTATAGAAATGGCAATGATGTCTAATGTTAAATCTCTGCGTTACTTTAGTGTCTGAATGTCAAGTCCGTTCATGTTCTGTGCTTAAATGTCACGAGAATTGACGAATAATCATGCTGTCTTCTTTTTTTTGGTAGTGAAATTTTGTTGAAATTATTAACGTTATTTTTATTAAATTGTATTTGTTTACTTGTTTTTTTTAACTAGGCAAAATTTTCAGTTTAATTTGAGATTTTCTTGAAGGTTTTCAAAGTTTTTATTTAGTTTCAGTTTACAAAAATATATTTTACTGCTTATTTTCGTTTACTATGATAAGTAGATAAGTTATATTAAGCCGCCTAAACATCCGCGGCAAAATCACCAGGTAAGGTGCAGAGCAGAGAGGCAAAGCGCACCGCAGGTACACGTTCAGGAATTGGTTGTGCCCTGAGAGGTCAGAGGCAACGAGGTCAAGTTTAAATAATTCATACCTTGACCTCAGCGCTAAGTGGCAATTCAAAACGGTGTGTGGAGAAAAATCTCCCCATGGGAAAACAATGGATGTGTAGGCAGCTTTTACAGTGAAGAAGTAAATATTCAATTACAGAGCTCATCCATCTCAGCCATACTAATATATTGCCACAGTTAATAAGGGATGAGGGGACCTGGAATTGTGGAAGGATAGGATGAGTGTAAGGAGTAAATGGATCTCTTCACAAAAATAACTATGACACAGACTTTGATTGTATGTATGTGAATATTTTTCTTTCAGTATCCCCAACTTGCAGGACGGGGATCAGGCTCCCTGTGTCTCTGTGTTTGGTCGTAGCCTGTTGCCCCACTTCCACTTCGGCCTTGAGGACTCGGACTATATCAGTGGGAACCGTCGTGGCCCTGAATTCAGGCGCCCTGTCGACCCTAACACCAGGGTCATAGAGTTCAACTGTCTTGGCTTATCTGTGCCATCAACAAGGTAACAGAGAGAGATATATGAGAAGCTTTTCTTATCTCCATAACTGTAAGCCCTTTTTACATATGTGTATCTTCTGGCTTTACATCACAGATGTTTTAGTCTGTTGAACCCAACCAGTAAACCCTACTCATTCAAGTGGAGGTGCGAAGACACAGGTGGCAGCCCATTCTGCTGCCTCAATCCATGTGGTACCATCTTGCCTGGGAAGAAAGTGGAAGTAAGAGTAGAAACACACACACACAGTGAAAGAGCCTTAATGTCTAATAGGAGGGATGAAACTTTTTTTTGTCCCAATGATTCACCTAAATTGTTATTTTTCATACGGTACCGCCTACAGCAACTACATCCCGTTTTTTTCCTACAGACCAAAAGCAGAAAATACAGAAAAAAACATATGATGTGCTTATTTACAAAAATGTAGAAAATTTATAAATGTCAGACTGACTGAGTGACATGTGCTGTGCGTTCTTCTTTCAAAATAATTCGTTTTAGAAATGTCTCATGATATATTGTCTCTAGAACCTCAATACTATTGAGTCGCAATACTACTACAATACAAATGGAATGGGCAGCCATGTGTTCGGGACAAAAGAGTATCGTCCTTTCCTGCCCCATACTACACTTGTTATCCTGTTTCATTCAACTACAGTATGTCATCTCATGCCACTGCACATTTTTCAGTATCAATCTCCCTCCTCATTTTAAATTGTTGATCTCCATCTTATTATTGTTTCAGTGTCCCTGTCTTCCCATGTCCCACTTCATCATAACAAATCTAATCCAGTCTCATTCCTTCCGTTTAATCTAATACCATTTTAATTTGATTAATTTCTAGTTTAACTCATCTGATCTACTTCGTCACTCTTCCCTTCCCCCTTCTTCATCTATATTCTTCTCACCCTTTTTTTTAACAATTTTTTCATGTCCTCTATTCTTTGTAAATTGTTAGCCATTCGTAATCCTCTGGTCTATCTCTGTGTTTGCACAGGTGTATTTTGAATTTGTAGCTGAGCAGCTGGGTACGGTGGAGTCATTCTGGAGCTTTGTGATTGAGACTCTGTCCTTGTCTGTTCCCATCCTGTGTGTGGGTACAACTAAAGAACCACTTGTCTATCTTAATAGACCTCACCTTGACTTTGGAGAACTGCTTGTTGGTATGTAACATACATAGACACACTTGTACATTCATTTAAACAGTTAAGTCACACAACATGTTACTAAACACAAAGGAACAGTTTCTTCAAGGATTTTCCTCTCTTTCCCTTGTGATGTGGTGACAGTTCATCCATGTTAGTGTTCAAGTGCATATATATTTTGGGTGACTTTATTTTAACATTATCTGCACACAATTAAGCATGACTAAGGTTAAGTTTAAGTAACTGAATTGCTTGGTTAGGGTTAGGAAGAGATTACGGTCATGGCTAACTAATAGAAATATGAACACTAATTGCAGATACAAGATCTGCCCCCTTACTGCAATACTGCCTGTGCATGTCTGGTCCTCTAGCGAAAAATATGTGTCCCCCTGATGGGACCATAACATTTCAACCAGTGATGAAGCGGTAACTGTTTATTATTGGTTGATAAACTATTGTTTAAAGTCAATCAAAAATATTTGGGGTGTTGTTTTATGTCTCTGGTGCTTTCACACATGATCGCCACATCAGGTGGCTGCAGCACATACTAGCACTAGCATGCTAGCTCATTCTCAATGGAAAAACACTGCTACAACACACACTAGTTCACCATGATCTACGAAAAAACTACTTACATGTCCCTGTTCTTCAGGTTTTCCACAAGTGGCCCTCGTTTAGAAGAAGTCTCCCAGCTAATCCTGCCTTGGACTGACCAAAGTTGGAGAAAGAGTTATCTAGCTTATGTGATCTTACCTAGCTACTGAGCATGTGCAACTCCCAACAAATATAGTAACAAACTTTAAATTTGACAGTCTCACAGTGACCATTCACGTACATAACTGATTTTTGACAAATCAATGATACTAAGCAAATCTTATTGAGGACATGTAGGCCTGTGTTTTCAACGTGTCTGTAGAACATTGAAATATGGTGTGTGTGTGTGTGTGTGTGTGTGTTTGTGTGTGTGTGTGTGTGTGTGTGTGTGTGTGTGTGTGTGTGTGTGTGTGTGCGTGCGTGCACAGGTCGAAAAGTGGAACAGACAGTGGATCTGGTGAATGGAGAGGAGGAGCTCTTCCACTTCTCTGTTTTGCAGTCGTCTCTTCTCTGCGACGACCAGCAGTCCAGCCTCATTTTGCAGCCCATGACTGGCACAGTGGCACCCAAAGATAGGTCAATGAAACGATAACATACAACTAAATACAACTAAATGTGGTGACTTTTATCCGAAAAATACTATATCTTCATTTTGAGGTTTAAATGTATCTTTTTGTGCCATATTTTAAACACATAATCACTGAGTTATGCATCTGGCATGAAATGATTAAAATGGCAAAAATTAAAGGTATACTATGCGATATTTCCCAAAAAACAATTTTAACACTACTAAAAAAAAATATCCTACTCATCATAACCCAGTAGTGGTGTCTGTATCTGCAGAGACTCTGCCTGTATTTCTCTTTTCTTCTTATTCTGCTGTGTGTTGGACTTTTATGGCCATCAGCCCAAAAAAGAGCCTTTGGACCCCATGTAGGTCTGTAACACCCAATCAAAGACAGAGCCAAGATGTGTAGCCCATTCTCATTCCCAGGTTGCAATGCTTTATCATGCCCCTCAAAATCTCTTCTGATGCACAAGTTAACACTTACATACACACACACACACACACACACACAGACAAGATGAAGCACACAAAATCTGTCAATGTGGCACCTTATCGCCACAGAAGTGGGGCTCTAGTTATTAATGCTTAACCGTAACCGCTGTAAAACAATCAGAAGATCACATTTTATTCCTCTGATTCACTGCTTTGTTGTTATACACTGCATATTATTTGTAATATTTGTAATTTGGTGCACTTCAAATTGTGTAAAAATATAAAATATAATTGTTGTGACTTTGGTGCAGGTTGCCACTGTCAGTGTCCTTCACTCCCTGCCGGGAGGGCTTTGTGAACTTCAGATTAGTTGTGAGGGTGAAGAAGAAGTCAGAGCCCCTTGCACTCACAGTTAAGGCTGATTGTTTCAGCATGAGCACTTCTGTTCAAGTTGAGAAGCCAGAAGGAGGCCTCAGAGAGATCCACCACAAGGATACTCTGGACTTTGGAAAGGTCAGCAACACAAATACACAGATACAATTGCATGCCTTTATGGGTAAAAAAAAAACTGACACTCACCTTCACGATGTGTCTGTTTATCCACTATTTGTAGATGTGGGTTTCAGAGCAATCTACACTTAATCTCCTGGTCTCCAATCTGTCAAGATTCCGCCAGGAAGTGAACTTTGACCTTACATGTCCCAGTAAGCTGCTGCAACACTTACAAGCAAAGCCACACAATGATACGATTGAGGTTGGGAAGCAGCTGCGATCTTCACTCTTCTTTTGTCCACGAAGCGTTTGTAACCTCCGGGACGTCAGACTGAGTATCAAGGTGAGATGCTGATCTTCTATCATTTATGAGGGAGTTGCAGGCTGTAATGACAAGAATAAAAATGCTTAGCTATAAATTAAATAATTTAATCTAAACATTGATAAATACGTAATCTATGCTATACCATCCACATTCTGTTAAGTGTGATGAAAATTGAATAAATGTTGTAAGAGTTAGACAGACTTTAGTGTCATTCAACTGCACATTCATACAATATACAGTTGAGCGAGATTACATTCCAAGGCTGAACAAAGAAAATAAAGTAAAAAGAGAAACAGTATAAATATAAATAAGTGCAATATAAATTTAAAAATTATTATAAGACAAATATGACTAGTGCAAATATTACTAGCAGCAGGATGTATTGCAGTGAAAACAGTGACATGAACAATATACATTTAAAGTACTAAATTTAAAGTGCAAATTCACAGTTCAAAGTGTGCATGTAAAGTGACTAGTGTGGTATGTATGGGGGGGGGGGGGGGGGGGGGGGGGGGGGGGGGGGGGGATTATTGGGAGTTCAGCAGCCTTATGACGTGGGGGATGAAGCTGTTGTGGAACCTGGTTGTTCTGCATTTGAAGCTGTTGAACTTCTTGCCAGAGAGCAGCAGGGAGAACAGTCCATGGTTGGGGTGGGGGGGGTCCTTTGTGATTGACTGAGCCCTGGTCAGGCAGCGTCTGCGAGCAGAGTAATAATTGTAAATTATTTCTAGTAATAAGTCTAGTCAGACTTAGAAACTACATCTACTTGTATTTTCACTTTATCTATATTGTTCAAACACTTTAAAAGCAATTCATCAGCTACATAATTTAAAGGAAAATATGCCAATTTATTTAATTTGGTGAAACCTGTGTTTAATCTAGTGCTTACACTCCACGTATTCTTTCTTGATTTATTCTTCCTCGGTCTACTCCACTCCTCTCTCTCTCTCCTGTATTTCTCTCTCTTGTTTCATTTTGCCAGGTAACGCATGGGCCAACATTTACATTTGCCATTGAGGGCAGGGCTGTAGCACCTAGCCTTGAATTCTCCTTTAGCAAGTACAACTTTGGCAGGTGCTTCCTGTACAGTCCGGGCATGGTGCCGGCCTCCCAGACTCTAGTCATCAGCAACAAAGGCGAAAAAGACATCAGGTAGTTGTGTGTGTCCGTCTGTTTTTCTACATGTGTCAGCTAAGGGTGTTTACTGCATAAAGATTTTTTTTTCGTTCACATTAGAAAGTAAGTCTGATTTAAATGCCTTGTGTGCTCTACCTCCCTCTCCTCAGTGTCCAGTGTCAGTTCAGAAACACCTCTTACCTAGAGATGGACTTCAAACCGGAGATTTTGTCCCCCGGAGCTGTGATAGAAGCACCAGTCAAATTCTATCCTCGTGAGGAATGCCGTTACCATGAAACGCTCACTTTCATCTTAAACAGTTGTGTCACCAAACACGTGGACATACTCGGGCAAGGCATTGAGATGAAGGTAAGAAAAATGAGTGTGTGGATCTAAAACACAAATAACCATGTTAAAGTGAGACTATTGCTAAGCAGCTGCAACAGCATGCGGACAAATCTAATTCTCTTATAAGCAGTGAAGGGTGCTGCACTATTCTAATAGGAAGAACACACTTATTTGAAGAATAACAGACTTCAACAGAGACAGGTTCAGAGATGAAACATATCTTTAAGTGATGTGAAAATACTTTAGTTTTCATTTTGCTGTTGTGACACCCCTTGCCATGCATATAACTGATCAGATCGTTGGAACCCACAGCAGGTGTGTGCTAGAATAAAGTTGCTTAGAGCTAGCATTACTCACCAAGAGCCAACTGACTGAGAGCCTAGCAACAGGTGGGGGTCTCGCCTTGGCAGGTTTGACAGTTCAAGCCATGGCATAAGGCATTGAGTGAATTTACCCAACATGTAAATACAGTATGTCCCACTAATATTGCAATCATCTTCACACACTGCAGAAAATAGTCTGTTGACTGCTAGTATGTAACTTACTGTAGCTATGTTGATACAACAAGCCAAATTAGAAATTGGCTAGCTAACAGGCAATGACAATTCATTGAAGTGCCAATAAAACTACACCAACAAAATTTTTTTTTATATCTGATGTATTTAATCTAATTATCTTTTTAATGGATAATTGTGTCCCAGCTGGAGGTGGAGCAGCCCAGGCAGAGGAAAGTTGTACTGGGATCTCTGATGTTGGGTCAGACGGTGAAAAAACAATTGGTTCTGGTCAACCGCAGCCCTTTAGACCTTTCCTTCACTCTGCTGCTTAACACAAACACACCACTGGACCCAAGGGTAGGGAGTGTGCGCACACACACACACACACACACAAACTGATAAGGAGTGGACTAGACAAGCAGCACTTAACAATCTTCTCCACCTCCACCTCCAGGATCTGTCATTCAGTCCAGTAGGGGAGCTGAACCTGAAAGCCAGTGTCGGTTCATGTAATGTTGAGATCCAGTTCTCACCTCATCAGCACATACCTCCCTTCTCCGCTGAGCTGCAGGCCGAGTTTGCAGGCCTGTTACACCCTCTGTTGACCATCCAAGGCTCCTGCCCGGTAGGCTGTAACGTAAATGTCCAACCGTTTCACAAGGCTGCTGCAAATGATGCCCTTGCTTAGTGTATTTGCTTGCTATTCCATTCCATTCTAAACATTTGTAAGTCTATTTGTGTTATTGTTTTTTGAATTACCTTCACATACAAATGTTAGGGTTTGTTGCATTACATCACATGTCATTTAGCTGACGCTTTTATCCCCCAAAAAGTTGCTCCAGTTGCTGCACGCCTCTGGAGCAACTAGGGGTTAAGTGTCTTGCTCAGGGACACATTGGTTGATGCAGTGGGAATTGAACCCAGCTATCCCACACCAAAGGCATGTGTCATTTCCACTGCGCCATCACCACCGTATTAACTCTATATTGTAATTGAATGTAAAGTCATGTTTATCAATTTTAATTGTCAGGGTGTGGAGGTCCAGCTGGACCAGGACCACCTAGCCTTTGGAGCTGTAGTCCAGCGCAGCCAAGCCAGGAAGAGGATTTTCCTGATGAACACTGGGGACATTGGTGCTAGGTAAGTTTAGATATTATACAACATATTGTCCAATTTCAGTAAGATAAAAAAACTCATACACAAATAGCAGCAGAAATACAGACAAACATACACATTCTTATACACTCAGGCATGCACTAATCAAGCTGGTTTTTATAGAGTTAACGCTTTTTATGAGATTCTACAAATTGTTGTTTAGTGAAACAAAGATTTAGAAGACTGACTTTATCAGCTTTCTTTGCTGCTATGTGAACATCAGTTCAAAAGATTAGCAACAAAGCACGGCAACAGAGCATAGAGTACAAATATTAGACAAGACACAGCTGTTAAGGGCAATAAAAGAAATAGTGAACCAAGAGGAAACAATTTATATATGTTGACATATCTGACAATTTTGTAGTAGTCTGCTTTTGGGACTCATGACTTATTCTGGTTGGATGTATATGCTGTTGTTTGCTTTTTATGTATCTGTCTAACTTGTAACCAGGTTCCAGTGGAAAACAGAGAGTTTTCCTCCGGAGTTGTCCATCACACCAGCTAAAGGCTATATCTGTCCGGACATGGAGGTTCCTTTTGAAGTGATGTTTGCCCCTGTAGAACTGATTAATGACACAAGATATGAGAACCTGTCATGCTTTGTGGAGGGCTCCTCCTCACCCGTTACCCTCACTGTAACAGGCTCCTGCATCATCGCTTCCACTATCAAAGAGGTTTGATTGTTGCGCTTTTATACACAATGTTATGTAGGGATAAAAAAAATAAAAAAAATCTACAGTAAACATTCGGTCATGACATTGGCTCATTTAGGGGAAATTATGCATTACACTTACTACATGTACTCTATGTGCTCTGGCAGCACTGCAACTCCAGGTAAAAGCAAGGGGACTTAAATTAGTTCCCTACTGAGAGCATTACTTATTTTATTTCTTTATGTAAGTTACATCCCCATTAGCCTCGCATTGTACATTGTAGAGATTAGTTTTTTACCAGCAAAGCTTCAATTACAGGCATGTCGCCTTATGTACGGGCAAACAGTTTTTATTGACCAACTGTATATTAATAGTCCCATTTTACAGTGTTAGCACATATATACATATGTTTGAATTGTTTACAGTTTTTTTATTTAGTTGTTTGATGTATTGAATATAACAGCTGTTATTTTATTTTGTCATGATTTTTGTATAGGGAGGGGGTGATGGTGAGGTAATTTGTCAATTTCGTGAGATGTGTTTTGTGTTAAAAACAAAACATTAATCATAAAAATAATAATCCCATTTCATATGAGAACATAATATCCGATAAATAGCGAATCACTATTTGGGATAATTTGGGACTATTTGATTTTGAAGGCTCTCCAGTAGGCATAAAAGCTTAAAGTTGTCTTAACAGTGTAGCTGTGATGGTGGGATGAAGTGAGGACCCAAACACAGAGATGAAGAGCCAGGTAGGAGCTTGTGCACAGGGGTTTATTTCAATACAGGTCATAGATACCAAGCGGGTGCCGCGACATCCCAAAATACTAAAATCAGAAGAGCCCACAAAAGCCAAAAACCAGGAGGTAGGTTAGGCAGGAACAGGATGACAACAGAGGAAAAGACTCACGGGTAAGAGCAGGAACACCGACAAGGAAAATGCTGAGCAGACGGGCTGACAAACAACCGACAGGACAAAGCTACATGCAGCAACAAGGCAAATGGATCTGACAAGAGACCAAGGGAACACAAGGGTTAAATACAAGAGGTAACAAAGTAACGGGGAACAGGTGAGACGTTAGGTGAATCACATTAGGGTGGGGCGGGGCAATTTGACAGGCACAAAGCAAAACTAGACAAGACTAGACAATACAGAAAACCATACTATCAAAACAAAACAGGAAGCAGAACAAACTTACTGGGGAAACACTGAGACACCAACACAAAGAGACAAGACAGGACCAAAAACCAGAGAAGAACAAAAAGAAACCAAAGCACCCACCCAAACCATCACAGTAGCTTTTCATGGCAGAGATTAATAAAGGTCAGCATCACATTATGTGAGATGTTGATTCGACTCCTTTTTAGAAAAGACAGTGTTGACGGATTAAAGATCACAAAAATCTGGAAAAAGATTTCAGTTTGTATCAATTAGCTGGTAACCAACTAATACCTGAGAAAAGGTTTTAGAAAATGTATTCCACTGTCTATTACTACTACACTGTAGTTCCTTTTGCTTAAGCTTTCAGTGACAGGTATTACCTATATTGTGACTGTCTTTGAACTACCTATTGCATCATTACTATCTCCTTCTGACTGCCTGCTTTCAGGTGGTGAATTTTGTTTGCCCAGTACGTGGCTCTCAGACTCAGACCCTTCCCGTGTTCAACCCCACACACCAGCAGTGCAGCATCAGACCTGTCATCGAGGGCCAACAGTGGAGCGCTGCACCCCTGGTGATCCTTGGCCCCCTCCAAAACAAAACATACGAGATCACCTACCGACCACTGTCCATGACTGCTGATGGAAAGAAACACCTGGTAGAGGAGCACAGTTATTTATTTGTAGCCAGTTTCAGAATCTTTACTTGAGTAAAGGTAGTAATACCACACTGTAAAAATACTCTGTTGCAAGTAAAAATCCTATAATAATAATACATTGTATTTATAATGCCCTTTACATTTCACAAGGAAATCTTAAAGGGCTATATTATTATTATATTATTATTATTATTAAATCCTGCATTGAAAATTTTACTTAAAGGTCCCATGTCATGAAAATGTCACTTTGAGATTTTTAACATTAGTACGCATTCCCCCAGCCTGCCTATGGTCCCCCAGTGGCCACACATGGTGATAGGTAAAAACCGAGCCCTGGGTATCTTGCTCTGCCTTTGAGAAAATTAAAGCTTAGATGGGCCAATCTGGAATCTTGCCTTTTATGAGGTCATAAGGGGCAAGGTTACCTCCCCTTTCTCTGCTTTGCCCGCCCAGAGAATTTGGCCCTTCATGAGAGAGAGACATCGTGGATTTCAAATGAGCAAAGTGGCAGCGTTGTGTAGTTTAATTGATAACAAAATACTGTATTTAATTATCTATGTATGTATTTTGTGTGCAAAAATCTTAATTCGTAAAGTAACTAGTAACTACAGCTGTCAGATGACTGTAGTGTAGTAAAAAGTATAATATTTTTCTCTTAAATGGAGTTCTGTAGAAGCAGAAAGTGGCATGAAAAAAAAAGACTCAAGTAAAGTACAAGTACCTCAAATTTGTATTTAAGTATAGTAGTTGCGTAAATGTACTTAGTTATATTCACCTCTGCTTGTAGCCCTGTTTTTGCATAACTATAAAGTGAAATGCATTCCATAAAGCTAAACAAAAACGCATCAGCTCTGAAGTGTGATATTATTACTTAATCCCAGACATTAACTTGTCATATTTCTCCTTCTTTCTTCAGGGATCAGTCTTTTTCTCCTTCCCTGATGGGACAGGCGTACTGTACTCCCTGCAAGGAACTGCTGAACCTCCCAAGGCAGAGGACACCATCGTGCACGAACTGCCTGCCAAGACTCACCACACGGAGTTTCTTACTGTGAACAACTGGCTCTCCAAGCAACAGCAGTAAAGCAAACACACACACACAAGTATCTTAAACCATATATAACCTAGTCTATAGGGATGCCAAATCATTTACGGCAGGGGTCTTTTTTACGTTTTTAGAGCCAAAGACCTCTAAACTGAAAGAAAGACTGATCTGGGACCCCCTTCTACATGTACTGTGTTGTATAAAATGAAGTTGCCGGGCGGCCTAAAGCCTTCATACATACTTTTTAGCATAGAATACTAAGCTATTTGTTTGCATGTTTTTAATGTTACGCATACATGTTGCACAGTGAATCTTTACTATAAACTGTATCTGTGGGTGGCTATCTTAGAGACTACCTTACCTACAGGCCAGTAAGCCTATCATCAGTGGGGATTTATATTTGCTAATATTTGAGAATTAATTTATGAAAAACAACTTAAAAAATTTGACAATAATTTGGAGGCCCAACTGTAGTGACTGCTGAAGGTCCTTGGTTTACGGGATTGTTCATTTGCTGCCAGGTGATCTGCCAGATGTCCCTCACTTTACAATTTCTTTATACCTGCATTCTAAACTCCGGTGGATTGATAAGGACTGAGTTAACTGCTCTTCAGATCTCTGCAGGGAAAATCCAGACAGCTGGCTGGATTTCTGTCGAGTTTTCTGTTGTACAACTAAAATAACTTTTGAACAAACACCAAAACAAGTTATTTCCTGAGGCTATTTTGCAGAGGCACCGTCACTGCGCCTGATTATGATTAGTTTAAATTGCTCCAATTATGTTCATTTCCAGGTTCATAATTGTATTTAGAGATTATATTAGAATAGCTTTACGTGGTTTAATTTTTTTAAAAGCACTATATTTTTGTTGTACTGAACATTGCTGTGGTTCCTCTTTTCACCCAAATCTCTGTTTTAGCTACAGAGTGAGGCATCTCACCTCTATTCAATCTTTGTTGGGAGTTGCACATGCACAGTACCTAGGGAATGACTACTAGCCAGTCAGAAGCAGAGTGTGAGAGCGTGCCACGCTAGCAGCTAGGCGAGCATTATAACGTGTGTTACAAAGTGAAGCACAAATGTCATGGAAGTAAAGGCTGGACTACAATAGAGCTGTTTGGAGCAGTTGGTGAACAGAGTTTTCTGTTGGAGATGGTAAGTCACTTTTGGGTGGACTTACCTTTCTTTTCCCCTTTGTTAACCTATTACAAGCACAAAAAAGATAAACAACACATTAAAGGAAAGGGAAAAAAGGCTGTCTGGACTAGCTAGACCCTCATTTTCCGCACTGTGGAGGAAGGTCTGGCAATGCGAGACTATATACAGTACAGGCCAAAAGTTTGGACACACCTTCTCATTAAATGCATTTCCTTTATTTTTCATGACTATTTACATTGTAGATCATCACTGAATGCATCAAAACTAATGAACTGAAAACATGTCTTATATTCTAGTTTCCTCAAATTTGCCACCCTTTGCTCTGATTACTGCTTTGCACACTCTTGGCATTCTCTTGATGAGCTTCAAGAGGTAGTCACCTGAAATGGTTTCCCAACAGCCTTAAAGGACTTCCCAGAATGCTCAGCACTTGTTGGCCCTTTTGCTTTCAATCTGCGGTCCAGCTCTCCCCAAACCATCTCGATTGGATTCAGGTCCGGTGACTGTGGAGGCGCAGCACTCCATCACTCTCCTCCTTGATCAATTAGCCCTTACACAGCCTGGAGGTGTGTTTGGGGTCATTGTCCTGTTGGAAAATAAATGATTGTCTAACTAAACGCAAACCGGATGGGATGGCATGTCGCTGCAGGATGCTGTGGTAGCCATGCTGGTTTAGTATGTCTTCAATTTCGAATAAAATCTCCAACATTTTCAACAGCAAAGTACCCCCAACACCATCACTCCTCCTCTATGCTTCACGGTGGAAACCAGGCATGTAGAATCCATCCAGTCACCTTTTCTCCGTCGCACAAAGACACAGAGGTCGGAACCAAAGATCTCACACTGACTCATCAGACCAAAGCACAGATTTCCACTGGTCCAATGTCCTCTCTTTGCGTTTCTTGGCCCAAACAAATCTCTTCTGCTTGTTTCCTCTCCTTAGAAGTGGTTTCCTAGCTGCTGTTTGAACATGAAGGCCTGATTTGCGCAGTCTCCTCTTAACAGTTGTTCTAGAGATGTGTCTGCTGCTAGAACTCTGTGTGGTCTTCATCTGGTCTCTAATCTGAGCTGCTGTTAACTTGCAATTTGTAAGGCTGGTGACTCGGATGAACTTATCCTCAGCAGAAAAGGTGACTCTTGGTCTTGCTTTCCTGGGGCGGTAAATGGTCATGAAAATAAAGAAAACGCATTGAATGAGATCGTGTTTCCAATTTTTTGGCCTGTACTGTATATATAAAACCATAAATATAATAATGCAATACATGATTTGTTGGCCACTTGGGGGCAGCGGAAACTAGTTGTTGTTTGAACACAACATTGTCACATTGAGTTGATAAGAAAAACCTGTTCAAACATCGGCTTATTATTACATTATCTTTTATTAGGAGTATACTTCTGGCCACTTGATATATGCATGTCCAATATTCTCTTTGATTTGTTTTTGGTCTCTTCCAAGTAATGGGGGAAATGTTTGGCTCTTTAACTGATAACTATGTTCACCAGCTAGTCACCAACTGCATCTGCCTGGCATTTAATGCTGGGCAGGTGGTGTACAGTTTTTTTTTTAGAGCTTTAGTTTTCTGAAAACAGCTTCCTGCTATGGCAGAAAATTATGCTATGAAAGCGGCGGGTCTGAACTGCTTAACAATTAGCTGAAAATTGGTTTAAAGCCCTGTATGGCCGAGGGGAGCTGCATGTGATAATTCTCTGTAGTTTCATCACGAAGAGCCCCCTTTGGCCTTTGTTGTTTAAAGGCCTGTTGCCAGACAGATATCAGGCAAGTCCCCACACCATTCCGTGATGGATGAAAAAAGTGCTCTGCTTTATTCGGCTTTCCTAAAACCAATCACAATTGTAATGGGCGGAACTAAGCGCTGCACGAAGCTGCTGCAAAATTGCCTTACAAAGAACGTGTTTTGGTGGAACGTGTGTACGCTCAAAAAAAATTTAAGTAGCACAACAGCGTACAGTTATGGAAAGCGTAAGTAATGGAAACGCACGGTGACGGAAAGTGTAAAGTAACAAAAATTTGGCAAAAAAAAAGGACATATGGCGGAATTTCCCACGAGAGCGGGGAATCCCAAAAGTGGAAGGTCAAGAATAGACTAATGCAAGAACACCACGTCCAGACACTACCAGCCATTGTTAGTATATATTTGTATGCATTAAAAGGCTTTTCAGCATTTCAGCATTTAGTAGGGATGCACTAAATTCAGATTTTTGGGGTTTGGCCAGATAAAATATCCACTGGTTAAGATTCTGGCAAATCCGACACCGAATACAGAATCTTACTCCCATCCTCAGTGCATTAACACAGTAAACCCATTAATTAAGTAAACTTTGGCCGCAGCCTCTAAAATAGTTAAATGTAACAACTTAATGTTGAATTCACACGCTCTTTTCACATTGTAGGAAAGCACAGGAATTTTTTCTGGCAAATTTTTGCTAACCACTGTATGATGAAGGCATGTTGGGTGGGTGAAATTAGAAAGCTAACGTTGGCTAACGAGCAGCACCCGCTGCCACTGTAGGGAGACTCCTTTACTGAGAGAACCGCTGACAGCAGGCAGAGGCACTGTCTGGTTTTTAGCTGTGACTGTCCTTCTTTTGCCGTGTCTGGAGTTGCTTCATTTTGGCTGCTGTCTGTAGATTACTTCATGCACAACTTGCATTCTTTTGGATGTTTCATACGCAAATGTTTCATACGCAAATGTTTCATACGCAAATGTTTCATACGCAAATGTTTCATACGCAAATGTTTTATACGCAAATGTTTTAACAGCGGCGGCGCTGTGTATTGTTTAGGGTCCCTGCCGCCACAAGACAAATCGACATTGCAAATGGAATGTGTAACTTGACTTGAATGGCCTTCTTTTGAATGAAAGTACTGCCAAACAACACTTTTTCTGCTCACAAGTTCCGTTTTCACCTTCTCATAGCCTACTGCATTGAAAGGTCCACCTACGTAAACACCTTCCGTAATGAACGGCGGCGTCATTATGTCAACCAGCATAGCACGCCTAGTGCAAGCTTATGGTTTGGTTTGGTGGAAGAAAATTCTAAGGTTCGGCAGACACCAAACTCTGTCAAAAAGCCCAGTATTTGGACAAATACGAACCCGAATCCTGGATTTGATCCATCCCTAGTATTTAGTATTTCAATATTTTGCAGCACTTTTTCAAAACATGTATGTTTTTAAATGTTCATTAGTCATGTGAAAAGTGAAGTGGTGAAAATCCTACACCTATTTAATTTAGCAAAACCTCTTGTTGCATGTTAAAAAGATCACTAATAAGTAATACGTAAATAACCACTGAGATGTAATGAGGAGAAATGCACAAGCCCTGTTAGGACGGTTATACAGTAGAGTCACGAGTGTTTTCTGTGTGCTCAGGTTCCGTGTGTTAATAGAGATCCTGAAACCTGACAAGCCTGATGCTACGGTGTCCCTCAAGGGTCTGGAATACGTTGATGTCCCTGCTTTGGCCAAGAGAGACTACAAGATGTCTTTCTTCACATACAAAGAGGGGCAGTACAACATCAAGGTTTGATCACACCAGTGTTGGAAGAAGTATTCAGATCTTTTACTTAAGTGAAAGTACTAAAACCACACAAAAGAAGTTAGTTACTGTTAGAAGTAATAGTCCTGCATTGAAAATGTTACTTAAGTATGTAAGCATCAGCAGGTAAATGTACTTAAAGTATTAAAAGTAAAAGTACTCAATGCAGAAAAATCCTCACATTTATTAAACTGGAAACGATCAAAACAGTTCTGTGTTTCATTGGCTAATTATTTCAGCTAGACATCGTATTTTCTAAACTACTTGTGTTTTG
The DNA here is from genome assembly GCF_013103735.1 of Etheostoma cragini. NCBI lineage: Eukaryota > Metazoa > Chordata > Actinopteri > Perciformes > Percidae > Etheostoma > Etheostoma cragini. The sequence continues at coordinate 22,091,858 of NC_048414.1, forward strand.
TGTGAAAAATTCTTAATTTGTAAAGCGACAAGTAGCTAAAGCTGTCAGATGAATGTAGTGGAGGAAAAAGTTCAATATTTTTCTCTGAAATGTAGCGTAGTAGAAGTAGAAAGTTTCATGAAAAGAAAAGACTTAAGTAAAGTACCTCAAATTTGTACAGTCCAGTACTTGAGTAAATGTACATAGTTACATTACGAATGGCTCACACACTCATTTCTGTGACTACATTTTAGACTTTATTGTCACAGATATTGTACGTTATGGACACAGCTCGCTTACAGACAAACAACAGCACAAACATAACAGAATGACATGCAGAGAAATAACAGACAAAGTAAATATGTCTGAATATTTTTCTGAGCCCTGTCACCCTTTATCCCTTCTCTTCAGGTGACGTTTCGTAATGAGGTGTCCGGTGAGTACTTGTTCTACCTTGTTAGCTTCAAGGTCACATCTCCAGGAGTCTTGTCCACCATAGAGCTGGTGAGCACCGTCCGCTGCACAGCCTTGGCCACCATACAGGTGGAGAATCCCCTGACTACAGCTATCTGCCTCACCACTGACTGTAAATGCCTTGACATCAGTGCCCCACCTCAGCACACTGTGCCGGGACAGTCCAAGGTGGATGCTAAGTACATCTATTTTCAGTACTTTGGGAAAAGTTGTGTGCTCACAAACAAACTTTAATTGACCCTCTTGGTGTGTGCGTGTCTCCTCTCTTTAGGGTTCTCTGAGCTTGGAGTACTTTCCCCTGCGTGCAGGCGAGTCTACAGCCCGGCTAACTCTGTTTAGTAATGATCTGGGTTACTTCCACTACGACCTGCTTCTCAAAGCTCTGCCTCCACCGCAAGAGAAACCCGTCCACTTCAGCACTTCTCTGGGCAGCAGCCACTCTGTTCTTGTTAAGTTCATCAACTACTCCCGCTACGAAACTGAGTACACATGCAAGGTAGGAAAATAATAAACATGTCTCAATTATTCAGAAATGGAGATGACACCTAGTTCTTGTGAGACTGTATGTTCTGACCTTTTCTCTGCTAGTTTTGCTTCAATATGGATGCGGGCACTAGATGGTGTCTTTCAATCAGGCACTATAGTGGTCATTCGTCCTCAGACTCAACTAAAACAAACTCACAATGCAACAGCCACTAAGGCACCTAAGGAGTGAATCTAATGCAAGGTCAAGGTCAAAGTTTATTTATATAGCACATGTACAGACAGTCACTACTGCCCTAAAGTCCTGTACAAATATACTGTAGATAAAAAACAGACAACCGATAAAAACTTGCTCAAAACAATAACAACAATAAAATGTCACAGCTCAGCTTATGTTAAAAGCCAATGCAAAAAGATGAGTTTTTAAAAGGGATTTAAAACTCTGAATAGAGGAAGCTGCTAATGTTGAGAGGAAGAGAGTTCCAGAGCTTAGGACCTGCCACTGAAAAAGTTCTGTCCCTTCTGGTTTTCAGTCTGAATCTGGGACAATCTAAAAGCAACTGGTCAGCCGACCTAAGTGCTCTGACTGGAGTGGGAAAAATCTGCATATCAGATAAATATGATGGTGCCAACCCATTAAGAGATTTAAAAACAAACAATAAGAACTTTAAATGGATTCTAAAAACTACAGGCAGCCAGTGGAGAGACGACAGTACAAGGGTGTGGTTACTGCGCCTTTTTCCTGTCAGCTGCATTCTGAACTAATTGTAATTGGCGAACTGAAGACTGATCAAGGCTATAGTACAATGAGTTACAATAGTCCAGGCGACCCGTGGCACTAACCTCCCACATTATGAAGACCCTGGAGAAACTGGTTCTGGAACAGCTGCGGCCCATGGTCAGACCTCTCCTGGACCCCCTCCGGTTTGCCTACGAGCCCCAACTGGGAGTTGAGGACACCATTATCTTCCTGCTCAACTGCATCGGACCACCTGCAACACTGTGTGTCAGACAGCATGGTCAGCAACACCGGGGCCCCGCAGGGGACTGTCCTCTCTTCCTTCCTCTTCCCCATCTACACCACAGACTTCAACTACCACACAGAGTCTGATGACTCTGCTGTGGTTGGATGTATCAGCGAGGGTGATGAGGCTGAGTACAGAGTCGTGTTGTGGGACTTTGTCACATGGAGTGAGCAGAACCATCTACAGCTCAACGTGACAAAGACTAAGGAGCTGGTGGTGGATCTAAGGAGAGCCAAGGCACCAGTGTGCCCTGTTTCCATCAAGGGGGACAGTGTGGATATTGTGGAGGACTACAAATACCTGGGAGTGCACTTCAACAATAAACTGGACTGGGCCATGTGGTCAGAAATACCTGCATCAGAAATGTCCTTTATGGACAGATTTTTTATTTATTTAAAAAAATAAACGTAGGCCTTTTTTGAATTGGTTTGAAACAACGTGCAACGGAAATTAATGTGATTGTTGATAGCGTAGTGAATAGTGAAGCGGCTTTGTATGCTGTTATTTTTGCTGAGGAGGGTTTGAATTTCTTTTAAAACACATGTTTCCCGTGGTAGAATGTTGTAGTAATGTAGTGCTCAGATATTCAGTTCAGTTCAGTACAGTTTTTATTAAGGTGCGACATGCGTAAGCCTTTAAAATGTAAATGAATAGGTAGCGAATCTGTTGACGTAGGTAGCCGTTGATACAGGTTTACACGGCCTCTGGACCACCAGAAGGCACACAAACCCAGCAGGGCTGAGAGTAGAGAGATTCGAGGACTGATACCCAAAAATGACACACTTTAGAAAGGAAGCATGTTGATCACGGATGGAAAGAAGTGTCTGGCGATTATACACAAACAGCGTTGAGACATTTAGATAACTTAAACTAATAATCAGAGCAAACAATATCCCAAACAGGGCAGGGAGACGCTGCGCCGTGCACACAGCTGGCGCCATCTTTGAGGTTTGAGCAGGTTAGATACATTCATTTTCAAGGCAAAGATGGCAATTTTTTTATGTTTCTTTTTCAGTTTTCTTGGTAAGCAAACATTTGAACATGGAACAATTGCATCTCTTGGCTCTGGTGTCCCCGGTGTCTACCTGCTACATCCCTGCTTACCCATCCATATACAGTATATATAAACGTCACCTGGTAGCTGCATGGTACTTTCAAAACAAAAGCCCTAACAAATACTTCAAGTAACCAAAATAAATATATTAATAACGATAGAATCCAACTCATTTAGCTGTATAATTAAACAAGACCGAAACCAAATAAATAAATAAATAATACATATTTAAATATGTAATATTAAATTACAATATTTGAATATAATACTAAATAATAATATAATATTAAATAAATAATATTTATTTAGATATAACAAAATAACTAAACACTGAATATCTCCAGCTGGCACTTTACCAATCGGTTTGCTAGTCATGAGGAATACTAAGCCTGTGAAAATAGTTTTGTAGTGTGTTGTGGGATTCTTGAGGAACTTCATCAAGTCTGAGTAAATAGCTCTGGTCCTTTTAAGGCCGTCATCTTGTGACACAGGGATGTTTTACACCTCCTGTACTGTAGATACTACGCTGTAGAGCTAAAACAACACATACTGTAGAACTTTACGTTCAGACCCAACCTATGACACCAGCATTGTGAGGATCTTCTAAAATGACTAAAAATACCAACGTAGTCTCAGTGGTTTATTTGCAGTCATATGAATCCCTTCTTGTTACCTCTCTCCTGCAGACTGATTGCCCAGACTTCATAGTGGACAAGTCTAGAGCCCAGGTGGGACCAGATGCCAGCGTGGAGGTTTGTTTTGAACCTCATGAGCTGGGGCAAGTGAGAGGCCTCCTCTGCCTGTCCTCAGCAGGCGGTGGCGAATACATCTTTCCCTTGCATGGGATCTGCCTCCCTCCCAAAGCCCAGGGCCCGTTTAGCATCAAGACGGGTCGCAACGTTTCTATCCCCTTCAAGAATGTATTCCTGCAGTCCACCACTTTCTCTTTTAAGGTAAAGAAATAATGGCTTGAGGGCTAGGGAAATCTGAGAAACCGGATTAAATAGAGGAATAAGTTAAAAATGAGTCTATGTCTTTGGAGGAGCATTGGTGTCACTGACAAATGAAGTGATTTTTTGCTTTCCAATACATCCAGTGTGGAAAAAGCCAATACATTTGTTTAAATCCAAGGAATTTATTTGCTGGCAGCTGGTTATTTTATAACATTGAACATCTGTTACATTCAAGCCATTGGCAAATAAGTTGAAACAAAGCTAATTAGACCTATCAGCTCCACCAAACTCTCTCTGTATTTCTCAGTATGGCTATGTTTACAAAATGATGCAGACCGGCGACTTTTACATGTAGAGTGATGCATTTTAAGAGAAAGGACAACAGCAACGTTCAGTTTTGAATCCTCTGTGTCCTCCTTGAGTGACCCACAGCCTTGTGGAGGAGAGGTGTAGGTGGTGCGCGATGACGGAAGGCTTGCGTCAAGTGTTGTTGTCATTACTTAGAATCCCTCATGCTGCCGACCAACTACACAAAACAGCTTAAAATTCTGCCTGGAACAATTGCAGTAAAGAGAGTGATGCAGCCTGGCTTTTATATTCTCATGTTTAGGCTTCACTTCTACAAAATGCTTACACTTTAATAATTTCCTTCACCCTGTTATTGATTTAATCTGGGCCATATTTACTCTGCTCCTAGGTGGACAACCCCTGTTTTACTGTCGCAGAGGTGGACACAATCCTCTCCAAAAAGACCCATACCATCCTGGTGTCCTTTGACGCCCCTCCAGGAGGCCTTCCAGGGCCGTGGGTTGGCAAGCTGACCATCTCCAGTCAGGGCCACAGCAAACCTTGTTATTGGGTCTATTACCTAAAAGGCTACCGCACGGAGTCATCTTAGAGAGAGATATGTTCACACACACGTAATGTACACACATGCAATTGGCTGTAAACACACACAAAAAACATATACAAACAGATGCCAAGATAAATGCACCGGAAACCATTTTAGACTCAAGCCTTTCATGTGTAACTCATTTTTATGAAGCTTTGGTTGAATTTGTTTACAAATTATTTATTCAATGTCTGGACTTCAATATGAAGGGAAAAAATAGCCATAATTGTCTCGTGTATACTTATGTTGTTTAATTAATTAGTTGTCTTAAATGTGTTCATAAATATTTGACTAGTCAACTGAATAAAACCTTGCAGAGAAAACGTGCCCACACCTGTCATTGCACACTTGTTACCACATGGGGGCGATCATGTCAAGGGAATTCACCAATTCTACTGCTTCAGCGACTGAAGATACAACCTTTACCATACAAATAAAAATACCACGTTAACGTGTCTACTTTCCACCTGGAGTTAATTTGTCCAAACCACTCTACGCTGCTAACACACAGCACACTGTAGGCAAGATTAGCTAATCAACTGAAAGGGTAGAGCTAGAGGAGACGCTCATTACCAAAGGTTAGATTTGTCACATCTCACACACACACACACACACACACACACACACACACAACTCTAATGAGGGCTGGACTGACAGTTCAAGAGACACTCCGAGGAAATCCTCTGATCCTCCCATTGGGACAAAGTGTCTTGCAGTGACTGTTTAAAGGAAGGAATGGAGGTAGTTGCTTTCAGAGCCCAAGAGGAGTGGTTACTGTATCCCAGATTGTCCTAAGTGGTGTAGCGTTAATACAATATGAGTGGATGTCAATCACATGATGTTGACTGCTCATAACCCAGACCGAAGATTAAAATCAAAAACTAAAACACCCAACAAATCCTATATTTGTACATTTTAGAAGGACAATGAGAATATTAATTTTAAAGTATAGGCTAGGCTATACATCGTACCCAATATGAATGTAAAACAACTGTAGTGTCTTAGTACAATATAAGATAGAGTAAATACAAGTAAGTGCAACAAAGTTAACTCTCCAAACCTTAAAAATATCAGTCCTCGAGAGAATATGACTATTTGCGTTTGATAGAAATGGATAGATAACAGGATTAACAGGATTGGTGGGTGTGTTTTGGGATGTGTGCTGTGATGTAAGAGGGGAGGATGAGGGGTGGGGGCTTCTCTCTCCCCCGTAGAGCGCAGCATGAGCGCTCCTCAGCAAAAGGATGTGTGAGCAGGCAGCGCGCTACTGTAGGGACGGAGTCCACAAACTGCTTAACAAAGAACAAGCCAAACTTCGAGCCCAAGAAAGCCGCGAGCAGCCGAACCCCGTAGCCAGTCAGGACAGCGAGTCCGCGACGGCAGCACAGTCCGGAAACAGCGGCGCCCAGCCCGGTGGAATCGACGGGCTCGTCCGCTGGATAGTCACCAAAATGAGCGACAACAAGAACATCTCCAGCCGGGAGTACGCTTCCAGCAAGGAGGAGGTGGCCGTGGCTCAGGAGCAGTTCTTCGCCCCGGAGCCACGGAGAGGCATCTCCGTTATTTTGGATGTAAGTATAGAGAGCCAGGCAGTGGGGGGGGTGCACATCCAGTGGCATACGGACCGGTGCAGTGCGCACTTACGCACTGAAACCATCCTTACAGTTTACTACTTCGGTTCATAGCTCGAGCTGAGCAAAGCCGGCAGGTGATTTGTGGTGTTAATTAACACTACTGGAAGGCACGTGTGTGTCGGCGACAAGCCTTTGATCCCCCGATGACGCGGCAGTCTTATCACTGGGCATTCCTAGCTTTCTTCTCGTTGCCTTTTCCAAAACTGTACTGTAACCTACATTTTGTTTGTTGGCCAGTACTCCCTTAGGCTCAATGTGTGCATTTTTCTATCAACATGGAAGGCATCATAAATTCAGGTCAGTGTAGTAGCCTACAGCTTTACTTTTTGTGATGGTTTACTGTGAGTTTAAAGAATGTCCGACGCGCCGCACCGCACTTCGCCCTTTGAGCACACCCATAAAAAAGTAAAAGCAGCGTCAGTAGCCTAAGTAAGATGTCTCATAGGGTGCTTATGTCAATTTTATTTAATTTTTTATATTTGTATTTATTGTTACATAATCCCGAGGTAATATCTAATTTCACTCCTCGGCCAACGGATAAACCTGTACACAGGTGCAGCCTTTCTGTATTGGAAGTGGCAATTACACAGCGCCATGCCGATTTAGGTCAGCTCATCAATACTACAGGGTTCTATTTTATCATCGCCCCACTAAATATTTCCCCTAGAGATCAGCTGATAGATAGAAAACAAAAAAGAAAAGTAGCTTAGTTTCTGCAGACCGTGACTACGATCCAAATAGATAAAGAAGGGTTAGGCCTACATAGAAAACTAACTATGATCAAGACCAGAGGGCCAATGCATGCTACCCTAGTAAACGTGTGTGTGTGTGTGTGTGTGTGTGTGTGTGTGTGTGTGTGTGTGTGTGTGTGTGTGTGTGAGAGAGAGAGAATTTCTACATTTTCATGCTTACGATTTCTTATACCACTTCAGGAACCGTTATTTGTCCTATTTTGTTAACCCCCACTCATTAGCCTACTTACTTACTTATTGAAGTTTCATGTTTTCCACGGGATCGTTTCCTTTTTGTTGGATTTCACCTGATGGCCCCAGTATGACAGTAATCTGCTACAGTACAATCACACTGATTGGTCGATATACAGTGCAAGCCGCGCCTATCGACATCAATAGTGAACTCTTTCTGGCATTTTCTCTCCAGCTCGCTTTCTGCATCGTCTTGAACTTTGAAATGTTAATAGTTTTTGCTTTTTTCCAATATTATTGACCCCACTGTTATTATCAGGATGAAGAGGTCCACACCAAAAGGATTGTGTAATTCCTGCCGCGTGCGTGCATGCGTGTGTATGTGTGCCCGCAGGCAGCCTTTTACTCATTAAACCCGCACTTCTTTGTTGTTTCTCATCCTTTGCTGTTCTCATCTCTTATCCTTCATCTTAAACCTGATGCACCTTTCTTTCATCCTACTTCCTCTTCCCCTCCTTTTTTAATTCCTTTCCTCCATGTCCTTCTTGTATTTCTCCTTTCCTCAAGCAGGCCAAGAAAACATCCATTCTTAATGAGGTTAGGAGATGGTTGCAACACTATCCCTCCCTCTGTCTCTGCCTTCTGTTCTCATTTTGTTCAATCTTTTTCTGCAACTTTCTTTAGTTGTCTCTCATTTTCCTCTCTCTGTGTCTCTCTCTCTCTATACACACACACACACACACACACACACACACACACATAGACACACACTCAACGTGATACTTTTCCTCCTCAAAGCTTGTCTGTCCCCAGCAGCTTCAGAGTTGGCTGTTTTCTGTGGAGTTGAATGCGCCCTAGGGTGCAGCCGGAGAGCAGAACAATGCAGAACAGCTTGTCATTTGGAACATTGTGCATCTCAGCAGTTAATGATTTTCACTTTGGCGCGTTCAGAATGCAGTCACTGCCAAAATGCACCACATACTTACATAGTTTTACAAGCAATAAACTTTATAAGTTTACATGCACTTATAAAGAAATATTACTAAATAATTAGTTTAAACTTGCATCCTGATGTGTTTCAACTGCAATCGTTACAACGTTGTCCATCTTGAAATGTTAAAATTAGCAACTAAGAATTAGATTTATTATCTATTATTCTGCAGACTATTTTCTTGATTAATTGGTTAAGTTGTGTCTGTGAAATGTAAAAAATAGTGAAAATGCCTTTTCTCTAGCAGTCGAGAACTAAAATAGTTTAGTCTAGATGAATTTTCACTTCATCAACCTATTAATTAATTATTTGAGCTTTATCTGAAATATGAAACGGGAGAGTCACAGATTAAATGAGTTTAAAGGGTAAAACACTTCTCTCTTTTGACGTTTTATTAAACAGTTGATAACAAAAGAGCCCCCCCCCCCCAAAAAAATAGATGCTCCCATAGGTGTTGGTTCAAGCAGCGTTCACGTCTCATATTGATGTCCACGGCCCCATTTGGGGGATAGAAAACAGACAATCCCTTAGAAGTCAATGCAATTCGAAGTGTGTTTGAAAAATGTTTATTGATTTATTTCTTGTTAAAAAAGTAATGTTTTACACACATCTAATGTCTATTTTCTAAACTTGCCTAAACCTGCGCGTTCACGATACCTTAATGAATTAAGGTTGCCCGACGTCTTTCCCCCTCAGTCTTCCCCGTATCAATGGATCGATGACCCAACAAGGTGACTGCATATTGGTTATGTGGAAATACATAACTGATTAACGTACTATTGTTAGGCTGTCTGTAATAAATCAACCTGTTATTGATAACAACTGTTTGATCTATAGGCTGAGATTAAGTTTGATGCTATAACTGTTAGCATCCGTCTTAAGCCAACGTTAGCTATCCATCATAAGTCACCAGAATCCTTTACCACACTGACTGAGAATATTCCTTGTATCTTATGAGTCTAATATATCAGTGTGAAAGTCTTGATTAACCCGCTACACAGCAGCTGTTTGGCATTTTCCTGTTTCTCTTCTGATGTGTCAGCGTGATTCTTTTCCTCTGCAATGCCGGTCTGGTCTATACCCTGGAGCCAAAGCCCATCTATCAAGATCTATTTTGAGACATGGCAGGAGGACACATCGGAGATCAGGACTTTTGGGTGTGTTGTTGGTGCAACCAGCTACTTAGTGACTTTTTGGTGTAGTTAAGGATTTAAAACGGTTTGTTTAAAGTTAAAGTTTGGAGCGACATTACACTTCCACTGCTGTTTGTGCTGTTGTCATTTATCACACGCAGGATTGTTTTCCCCCAGAAAGAGGCATTATGATTTTACTTTCCCTTGGATAACTCATTGCTGGCCTGACGTATAATGGCTGTAGTACAGTGGGGCTCGAAAGTTTGGGCACCCCAGGTAAAATTTTTTATTAATGTGCACAAAGAAGCCAAGAAAGATGGAAAAATCTCCAAAAGGCAACAAATGACAGATTAGATATTTGTATAATATGTCCAAAATTTGGATTTTATTTCTATCATTTACACTTTCAAATAACAGAAAACAAAAAAATGGCGTCTGCAAAAGTTTGGGCACCCTGCAGAGTTAATCCCTTGTACTGCCTCCTTGGCAAGTATCACAGCTTGGGAAACGCATTTTGCAGCCAGCCAAGAGTCTTTCAATTCTTGTTTAAGGGATCTCCGCCCATTCTTCCTTTTGTATAGATTTTCAATTATGTTGAGGTCAGGAGATTGTAAAGGCCATGGCAAAACCTTCAGTTAACACGATTTTGACTTCCCACGATTAAATTTGCGTGTTCGAGCGATTCTTTTTTTAAAAGCGTCATTTCATAGAACGCTCCGGGTTTTTTGCATAGCCAATCTACCGCTCAGTCAACCCGTCTGATCATGTGCCAGTCAGAGTAGTTCTCTGCACCCTGTGCAGCTCAGTTTCTAGATGTAGACAGTCACAGAGGACAGAATAACGGCTGGAAAACTCAACAGATAGCAGTAGATTATACGTCGGTCTCAAGGTTTACCAGTTACCAGTAAACGCAACTTTTTGTCAACAGCGCTGACCAGTGCTAGTCGGTGCTAGTTAGTGTCTGTTAGCTGTTAGCTCCTCTAGGACCTTGTGAGTCCTCGCATCCGCTGCAATGCTGTTTATATGGATATGGTTTAATTTTGCGTTACATGACCCATTTCGTCTGTAAAGCTGTGCCTGTGTTGAATCTCTCCTCTGCTCTCTCTCCTCTTACTCTACTTGCGGCACCGCCACACAGCGCCGGTCCAAACTTCTGACATTTGTCCACAGTTTAAATTTTTTATTAACACAGCTGTATATTATAAATAATAAATATGAGGGGCAAACCTGTAATTGTACCAGTGTTTCCGTGGTAACTCTGTTATCGCGGCCGCCACGGCAAAGTACACAGAAGAAGTTATTGAATGCGACTAACTTCAGTGCGTAGAGTAACAGCGTGTGTTACGGAGCTGCTGGACCTGGACCTGGGCCAGAGATGTGAATATCATAGTCCATAAAAATGCAGCGCAGTGACGATACAGACGTTTCATACACACGACATGTGTTTCTGCCGTTCGACCCGTAATGGACCCATTCATAATGAGTCAGCCGTCTCTCGGTGAGTAGCGTCCATCACACTCCCTCTCGCAGTTATAAATAGGCCTACGTGACAATAAAATTAGTTTTGGTTAAAATCAACAAATAATCGTGAGAATAACCGCGATCAAAATTTTGATCAAAATAATCGTGATTATCATTTTGGCCATAATCGTGCAGCCCTTATAGGTGACAAAAAATCTGTTTGGTTTGGTTCAAAGGATCAAGTAAATGTCCTTAGTTTTGTCAATGTTTTTTGTAGAGCAAATAACGTTATATCTTTGCCACCGTGACATTTCCCATAGACGTGTATAATTTCTGACTGGGAACCCAGAAATTCCAACATTCCATGTAAAAATGAACACGATAAACAACATAGTCTGTGCCCCTATCCTGGCCTCATGGCGGTACCGAAAGTCGGAAGAAAGTGACAGTCTTAATTGATTCTGACTGTGTCAGATAAAAGCAAGTGCCGTGCAGTGTAAGGTGGTAAAATATGTGGACAGTTTAATACAGGGAAAACCCACGATTTTGAAAGTAGCCTACATTTGAGAAACAAACACAAGGAGACTAACCTAGCTTACCTTAACAAGGTAAAGGAGAACGCCAAGCCTCCTTTCCCCGAAACAGAAGCTAACCCCGGTAACGTTACGGGCGGATGTATGGATACAAACACCAAAAGCGGGAAGGAACGTAGATTAATATGTGGATTAATACTGGGATGGCTTCACCACTGTGTGAGTCGACTGACTTTACATGACACTTTACTTGGACCAAAGTTTGAACACCTGTTGTCTGGTGGTTGTTTAGGTTTTTCTCCTGGAACATGTCAAACACATTCTTCACTTACTGCGCCGTCTTGTTTAGACTGTTTACATCTGTGTGCTAATCATCATATGTACATTGTTTGTACTGGTGTTATTGTTGAATACATTGTAAATACATACAGTGGGTACGGAAAGTATTCAGACCCCTTTAAATTTTTCACTCTTTGTTTCATTGCAGCCATTTT
>NC_048414.1:22103986-22129473 GCF_013103735.1 Etheostoma cragini
TTTGGAAAAAGGCTGCAATGAAACAAAGAGTGAAAAATTTAAAGGGGTCTGAATACTTTCCGTACCCACTGTATTTCTAAAATTGTATGATATTTTTGTTGAGTTTTTATTACACAATTCTTTTTCTGACCTTTTCGAATCCCCCATTTTCCAAAAAGATTAAAACTAAACTACAACTAAGCATTTTCAAAAAATAAAAACTAAACTAGCAAACTCGCTTTAAAAACTAATTAAAACTAAACTGATTAAAATTTTAAATAAAAACTATGGAAAAATGCTAAACTATAATAACCTTGATTTGGTACTGCTAATTTGTTTTGTTTTTTCATTGTCAAAAAATTGTGGCAGAGAATTGTGATTCATATTTTTCCAGAATCGTGCAGGCCTAGTTACCAGCCAATCAGATTTTCCACTAGCCACATGTTTTTTTTTCCTAACAAACTTTAATTCCTCTGGTTTGCTTCATGCTGTTCCATTCATCTTCTCCATTCCAGCGAATGCAGTAATTGATACCACACACGCTAGGTGTATGAAACTTTACAACATCGTGTTCATAGGAAATGTAGGATTAGTTCTTCAAGCAGTGTTGCCAGATAAAAATTACGTTTTCAAGCCAAACACACACAAAACTGCACAAATTTCTTAGTGGAAAACAAACCAATCAGGGAACATTGACTTGTCGCGTCGTTTCTGATGCCTGCCGATTCCAACAGAAGCAACATTATTTGCTTCATTCATCACCAGCCAAATTGTAACTTTACAATTTTACCTGCCAAAGTTGGTTTTAACTGCATTTGGCGAGTTGGCGGGTCAATTCAAAGCCCTAGTCGTATCAGATTGTAAACAACCTATATCATCGGATCATTGGTCTGGAGGAATTGTTGGATAATGAAATGTGTCAAGTCTTAATACATTTTTAGAGACTGTTTCATATATTTTTAAGTGATAACTCTAATAAGCTCCGCTCCAGTTCTGTTCTCAAGTGTGATGTACAGGAAGCTGTGTACTTCGCAGACTGTCTGTGTAATAGGAATATGTTAGAAGGGATACCCCACACCAAAATCATTTTAGTACCACCCACGTATTCCCTGTAGGTTGGAAAGACATCTGTTAAAGTTGTCAGTTTCCTTCCCAAGAACAATTACAGCTACAACAGCCCACTGGTGATGCTCATGCAGCATAACCCACTTCTCTTCTGACTAGCTGTGTTTACTGTGTTACAAGTTAAAAGGTACGTTTGGCAAAAAACCTTAACAAGATTCATGCATACAATGAATTATCATCAACACAAAGTGTAACTCCATGCATCTCCCTGTCTTTCTGTCTGTTCCTTTCATCTTTTGCATCCCCCTCACTGTCTTTCTCTCCGTCCTCCACCTCTCCTCCATCATTGTGCTGTCTCCTGGCAGTTGTAGCTCACTCTGAAATACTGATCAAAGTACCAGACCTGCCAATCTCAATTCCGTAGGCAACACAATACAAGTATCCATCTATTATTATATGTTGGTCAGTTTCTCTGCTAGACAATCCCAATTTGCAGCAATAAAATTGAAGTGTGAAGAAGAAGCAGAGAAATGTATCTTTTTGGATGAAACGGATGTTGAAAAGGTTTCCTTTTGTGGACATAATTTGAAATTGGGAAAAATTTGAAGTTAGGAAAAAGGTAATTCATTGATATTTATTGCGGAATATTGCAATATGTTTAAAATCGCAATAATATGTATTGTGACATGTTTCGTAAATGATGGATCGTTTAGGCCTACCCTAAAAATAAGTTTCCAGGATTGTCCGTGTTCGTACATGTATAGAATGCAGTACACACACACACACACACACACACACACACACACACACAGCAAGTAATCATTGGTGTGTAGATCAGTCGACTTTGTTCTATGTGTATGTACATAATAATTGTGAGTTTATCTTCTGCTATACCTGCTGCGCAGTGGCTCCTAACAAGTCTTATCACACACCCCTGCACTTAAACTTTATCTGGTCAAGACACACTTTTTGTGGGTTTCGGCTGTACAGGAGTTGACAAATTTATGGATGTAAACATTTATAATTGCAGTTATTCGACCACTGGGTTATTTCTGGTGCAAAGTGTGTTAAACCATCTGTTGCTTCAGCTAAACTGTGACCTAATGTAAATGTTCGATCATTGCCATGGCAATCAACGTCCAAGTCAGTATTTCAATACTTTGTTTTTTTATTTATTATTTTTATTATTATATGCAGTATGCTTAACTGATTTATGCTTAAAAAATCAAGAATAGTCCATGAAATAATTAGTAATCCCACATTATTCATTCATGCATCAACATGAATTTGGTATTCTTGGATGGACCGCGTTTGTTGTTTGTGTGTGTGTGTGTGTGTGTGTGTGTGTGTGTGTAGACCTTGGTGCGTGCTGTCCAGGTTAGGGCTGAACGGTATTGTTTTTTAGCATTGACATTACGATTTGCGCATGCGCGATAGTCAGATCGCAGGATGTTGAAGCTAATCCTTTTTTGCTGCTTGATAGAAAAGTAATTGTTCTTGGATACACAGTTTGTTGCTAGTGCGCGTAACATGCAGGTCTGATCAATTTATCAAACTAAAAACAGGCCCTGCTAGTCGACTACAACCTGAAATTTAGAGGACGCAACACGCAGTCATTGTCAAACACCTTAGCCTGGATTTGACTACAATGGTGTCATGCTATTCAACCAGCGTATTTCTACCTAATTTCTCTCCAAAATCACTACCGAAGAGTAGTCACAGTGCTTACTTGCTTTGGGGTTTGTAAAGCCTTAAGTTCAACAAAGAGTGATTCACATTAGAAGGGTTGATTTTTTTTTCATTTTAGATGAACTCCCCTACAAAATCACTGCAGTAGTCAAGAATAATTTATTTGCAAATAGAACTATTTATGTCATCTTGTACAATTTCCCTTTTCTCTTTTCATATCGCAATATGTATCGCAGGGAAAAAATGTTTGCAATGTCAGATTCTTTCCAATATCGTGAAAGCCTATTCCACGTACTGAAATCTATGGACAGACAGAGGGAAAACATGTCAAAGCCTGCCTCACTTCATCCTGGTGCTATCATCTAACAATGTCAGCACCAAAACGGAAAGACTGACTACGTGAGGGCTAGAACCTCGGCAACAACGTGCAAAATGTTGAAAAAGTCAAGGGCCGCCTTGGCAAAGCTTAAAATGTATCAGAATACTTACCACTGAAGCTTCGAAGCTCAAAAAGTTTTATTCGGGAAAGCACTATATTAAGTAAAAGAAATCTAGCTTCAGTCTCAAAATAATACAGGATGTTGAATTGTTAGTAAGGAAATCTGAAGGAGAAATTCTAGGAGGACTAAGAACAGCTGGACAGCTAACAATGTGAGCAGAGCATGGTGGACGAATGAATCCAACTATAAGAATTGGCAAAACGGTCTCGCTGAGCCATCTTGGAAAAGCAGGCTTTTTGTGGCTTGTTGCTCAAGGGCTGTTAGAGCGAAATCCTTGAAAATTCATAAATAACTAATAATGTGGTATATTTATCAAGTGTGATGCAAATTGATGATCTGAGTTGATTAAGTCACAGTAACACACAAAACATCTTCATTACAATGATGCAATCACTTTCTACTGACAAATCCAAGTTGGAGTCTTGGGAAAACCTATCGTCTAATAATGTCACAAAGCTGGAACTGGCAGTGGAGTCATGGAAAGAGACCATGTTAAACATAAACTTGATCATTGCTTTTAAATCAAGGACAGAACGGAGCTGCATTTCCCCGAGGGAAAATTGCGGCATTGAAAACACACGGAAATCCTTTGACCTGGCTCGTTGGTCTAGGGGCATGATTCTTGCTTAAGCTTTGTGAGTTCCAGGGCTCAATTTCCCTAAGGGCAAAATGTCTCTCTTTTTCCTGGTAATGGTTTTAACAAAACATGTTGGAAAAGCCCTTCTTGCAATGGACATGACTTGGCCAGATAACTAACGTTCACCTAAGGATGCTGAAGGGGAATTGTGACATTGTGCTGGAATCAACCATTTTTGTTTCTTAACTGAAGTAATTGAGGTGATAGCATATCCTTAATTTAAAGTCCACAAAAGAATCAACTTCACCCACATGGAGAATTGACTTTTAATTAACTTCTAGTTGCGTGGTTTCATTAGGGTTTGAAAAGCGTTCTTTCCTGAACTGGGTACACAGTGTAATGGTCAGCACTTCAGACCCCTGGTCTAGGTTCAAGTCTTGGTAGAATGCAGACATTTTAGTTCACGCAAAAACTAGAACAAAGAGTAAAAGGCAGTAAAGCCGGTAAAGTTCTCTGATTTTATTGTAAGACTGAAGACCTAGCTCTCATCAATTGCTTTGCATTATGAGCCCCAGGCATGGTCAAAACTTCATATACTATATATAGATAGATAGATAGATAGATAGATAGATAGATAGATAGATAGATAGATAGATAGATAGATAGAGATATATATATATATGGACCATAAGAATGAGATAATAGATAAGAATGAGAGATAAGGGAGGAATCAAAATGGCTATCTTTCTCTGGATGTCTCAGCTGACTTGTTGGGACAGATGAGCCATTTTGACTTCTAATCTAAGAAGTAGTGAGAAAACAACTGCTGCGCCCATATGGTGACGGTACCACTCGAGAATCTTGAGATATTCAGGGTACGTCCTTTTGGGGAGGTACCTCAGTGCATGCCTAGAAAATCCCGAAGAACTACATATCCCATCTGGCCTGGGAATTCCTGGGGATCCCCAAAGAAGAAGACCTGGAGGACGCAGAAGTGGAGGAGCGCATCTGGGCAACGTTGCCAAGCTGGCTTCCACTGCGACCTGACCTGGACAGGGGAGGATGGATGGATGGATGGATACATCCTACAGTATAAAACGGGAAAATGGTTGCTAAGCAATCACACAGGACATGTCATGGCCCGTTGGTCTAGGAGAAGTTGGTCTAAGACATGTGTGATTACCATGACGGATGTTCCATCAATCACCAGTTGTTGTTTTTTAAAGTGTCTGGGCTCTCAATTACAAATGTGGCGTATGCAGGAAACTGCGCTGAAAATGTGCGTACGGTACTTCCCACACAAAGGTTGTGATTTATAAAAAAACAACTTGATAGGAGAATGTGTGGTCCTCCACGCAAACTCTGACCCATGCAAATGTACATTTTGTAGACACTGGGAATAGGGGACGCTGATGGTGAGGAGGTGAACTGATGTCTGACTGCAGAAAGGAAATGTGGGAATTCAATTCAATTCAGTTTTATTTATATAGCGCTAAATCACAACAACTGTTATCTCATTGCGCTTTTCATAAAAGAGCAGGTCTAGATCGTACTCTGTGATGTTATTTACAGAAACCCAACAATTCCCACCAAGAGCAAGCACTAGGTGACAGAGGCAAGGAAAAACTTCCTTTAAGAGGCAAAAACCTCGAGCAGAACCATGGCTCAAAGTGGGAGGTCATCTGCCTCGACCGGTTTGGGGTGAGAGAGAGACAGACAGACAGACACACAGAGAGAGACATGGAGAATTGCAGCAGAGGGTGTCGAGCAGGAACATGGAGGCAGCAAATGACTCCAACCACAGATCCAGAGCCAGGAACACCTGCAGGAAGTGATAGGCGGGGAGGGGCGAGAGAGCACAAGACTCCGGCAAAAGGAAGAAGTCAAGTTAGTAACATGCATTAATGGAATGAGGTTGCATACAGATGGAGAGGAGGAGGAAGGGAGGTGTTCAGTACATCATGGGAAGTCCCCCAGCAGTCAAGGCCTATAGCAGCGTGACTAAGGGATGGTTCAGGACTCTTCTGTGCAAGCCCTACTTATAAGCTAGGTTTTCAAGTGTTGATGCCTCACATGTTTTTTCACTCCATATCATCCACGTTATCATGATAAAGATAAATCCAGCAGTGTTATTTGGGCTGGTACTAAGTGATAATTGTTCCATAAAAAATCCAACTCAAATCTTAAATCAAAATGTGTTCTTAATATTTAATAAGTGCTGCCTCACGTCTCATTGTTCGCTACGGAGCGCAGGAGGAGAAGATGGCCCGACTGTATGGAATGGAGGATAGCGTCTAATACCCTAGCATTAGATAACGGCAGAACACAGTGTAGCCTAAATATCTGTCTTTAATACTCTGCATAGATCATCCAATGTCAAAGTTTGAAAAGACAGTTGTTAAGCTCTCGTTACACTTAATGTCCTCTTTATCGGTCCCAACATTACTACCGTTTGTGACAAAACCTGTATGAAGAGAAGTGTGCTTGCCTTTTACACTTTCTTTCATCTTCAAAATGTCCCTCAGGGTGGGGAATACCACTAGTTGATTCTGTGATTTTGGCGAGGTGTTAACGCTCACTCTAATTGTTGTAAACATATAAATAATGCGGATACAGTTCCTTGCCACTCTGGGGGCAACTGGCTGTTTCCAGCTAAGTGTTTGATATCAATATTATAATCTTTTACTTTATCACTGAGACTTATTTGGATATAATATAGTTCAGGTTAAATCGTATCATATTCCTGGAGGTCTGGTAGCCAATATATTGCAGCTGTCCCCGAGGGCCGTAACGCCTGCGTTGTCAGGTTTACCTAAACCTTCCGAGAACAGGTCGAAATTATAAACTGATTTGCTGTAATTCCCGAGCATCTGAAAGTTTTTTTAGCTTTTTCTTCTCCAGTTGTCATGATTTGGCATCACAAAAGAACAACTGCCAGGGTCATTAACATACTTCTCAGCATTCACGGGGGGCTTTGCATTGATTATTCATGGTATAAAAATGGGCTTGTGCAGATCGGGATAAGAGGCTGATTCACGTACACACACGTGTTGGTAATCTGTGATTTATAAAGGGAACACTGCTTACAGATGTGCGTGCGCACGGTTTTGAATTTTATGAGGCATACGTACACTTTTAGTAAGGATCCTACGCACAGTTTTATTAATGAGACCCCTGGCCTTTTCCAAACAGTTTCCAATGACTGATTCTCAGATGGTTCTGTATAACAAACTATCTGCCACATCAGGTTGATATTTATCAAGTGCGATACAAAAAAGGATGTAGTAGGTGCATGTTCAGGGTTCAAATCCTGGACAAGCCCACAGTGATTCTCCTGTCTACTCTATGTCAATACTACCTAGTCACTGGAAAGCAGAGATGGCAAAAGTACTCACTTCCCGTGCTCACGTAGAAATTCAGATAATTGTGTTAAAAAATACTCTTGTAAAAGAAGAATTACTGATTTAACTTCTTTACTCAAGTAAAAGTAACAAAGTAGAGGCTTGTAAATGTACTTAAAGTATAAAAGTAAAAGTTGCTTTGCGAACGACAAAGCTACCTGGAACAGACACATGTTACTAGAAGCACAATGAGAAACTACAGTGGAAATGGAAAAAAGACTCTTCATTGCCTACTTTGTTAATGGCTGTCTGCCAATAGGCCTAAAACATACAGCTTATTTGGTGTGACAGAGACTCCAGGTTAATAAGATTCGGACCGAGTAGCAAGATATGAATTCAAGTGTGATTTTGCGAGAAGTCTGTGTTTATTCCCATCCAATTAGATTCAATTTAGTATTGATGATGCAAAAATAATAACTAACTCCAGTGAAATTATTTTAAACTTATTGAGGACTAGATTAGGACTGTATTTAAAGCAGATTCTGGTTTCCAACTTGGCCCCAGGTGTGTCTGTTAAAACACGGCTGGAGACAACTTCTCTCTGTTGATGCTTTTTACAATCAAGCATCAGTATAAACATAGGGGGGGGGTAGTAGCTCTGCCATGGCTGTGTGTGTGGTACTAAAATAAATCAATAACATTGTAAAGGCTACCATACACAATGCATAGAAATCATATATGCTAGTAAATAATAACACTAAACCCACTATTAATTACATTATGTTAATGAGCAAGGACGTTCAACAATCGCCATCATATCAAATCAACAGCCAGGTGTAGCCTAGGTTACAGGTGAAGAACACAAATGCTAACTTTTAAATGTGCCAGAACCAATACAAGAACAGGCTTAAATGAACTGACAACATAAGTTATATGACTTACAGTTCTCAAAGACGCACACAACCTTAACGGATTATCAGCTAGTTTCTTTTTCTTTTCTCTCACTTTTTTCTCCTTGTGCCGTGCTCGCCTGCTCGCGGTGTGAGGCGCGTGTCCGCGCTATTCTCCAACATACACTCACAATCACACCTGATAGACGGCCGTTAGTACAAAACTAAAGTAACGAGCCAGTTTGGTGAAATATAAGGAGTAGAAAGTACCAATATTTGTGTTAAAATGTAAGTAAAAGTAAATAGTTGCCAACAAAATAAATAGTAAAGTAAAAATGTCAGAAGTCTACTTGAGTACAGTAACAAAGTATTTGCACTTCGTTACTTCCCATCTCTGCTGAAAAATAACTTTCCCAAGTGCTTGAATCCAAAGATGTTAAAACAGTCTTCCTTTTATGGCTTTTCTATGATTGTACATTCTTCTTGTTTATGCTTCCTGCAACTCACTACAGATGCTTTAATGATGCTAACCACACTGTCTTGCTTTCTGTTCACAGATATTCAGAAGAGCTGACAAAGATGGTGAGTCAATACCATGATTCTCTTTGTGAGTTTTATAATGTATTTGTTGAACATTATCCGTTACAGAATGTTCCAAGATTTAATCTATAATGTAATGTAAAACTGACGTGTTGTTAAATATTGGGATTTCATCTGATAGGCTCTGATTTACAGTAAGAGGATCCACAGTTGTACACGTGCTACGCAGTACTCGTAGTATTAGATATTTGGGGGATTATTGGGGCGCCCTGGTAGCCGACCTGGTTGAACGTGCCCCCCATGTACTAAGGCCCAGTCCTAAGAATTATGAGATTATAAAAAAGTTCAAGTTCAATGGATAAGACTTAAAAAAACATGTAGTCCTAATCTGTTTAAACAATGTAAACATCACCGTTAAAAAAAACATTTTGCAAATGATAATTTCTAAACAGTTTATAGACCTTATTTATTGGTGCAGTTTTTGCTATTCACACACAGATGTCACTAATAACATTAAGGTACTTTATTAAGGCCCAGGTATTGTGCATACTTGGGCCCTGGAATAAATGGAGGTAACCCTGTGCTTTTTCAAGCAATAACAAGAAAAAATGTCTGTTTCTGTAAGAAAGTGTTTTCAGTAAAATAGCAACCTTAGAGGATTGCACAGCCTTGGCGGGGTAAAGATGCTCTCTGAATGTCCAGTTCTAGTTCAGTTCTTTTGTCCAGTTTGCATCCGCAGTTTTGCTTCCAGCGGGTGTGTGTGTGTGTGTGTGTGTGTGTGTGTGTGTGTGTGTGTGAGAAAATATACATGACCTTGAATACAAATTATTGTTAGCAAAGATAAATCAGGCAATTCGTAAAAAACAACAAAAACAGCATGATCGGCTGTCAGGATGACAGGCTTGCTGGCTGGTAAGGTATGTAGCCACTATGGTAGCCATCAACAGATGTGCCTTCCCCGTTCAGAAACTGAATACCAATCACTAATACTGAAACACCTCTCCCTTCTCCTGGGTCAGAACCCAAAATGCTGGCAGACTGCAGAAGTCGTGTTCTTCATGATTCATTTTTTAAATGATCATTTAACAGAATAGATTAAATGGTTCTGATGAATGAATATTTTATACATACAGTATATTTCTATAAATTATTAATACCAATACTGATAGATTGGGAAATGCCTAATATTGGTCCATAATCGGCCGGGCTCTAGTATGACCTTTTACTGAGCTAAAACGGCAGTTCCCGGGGCAAGTTTTAGAGTGCCTTTGTGCCTCTTAACCGATAAAATGCAAGTAGACTCTTTTAAAAACAGCCATTTTAGCTCAGTGGAAGCTCATACGCGTTGCTGCAGCTACTCTGTGTTGCCTGCACTGATTCAGGTCGAGTTTTTCTCAATCAAAAGTACACGCATATTTATGAAAATCAAGATTAATTTAAGAAATGGCCGGAATTCTCCTTAATGACGGTATTGACTACTGATACCGTTTTTATTTTTAAGAGCCCGTGGTATACCATATTACCGCCCAACCCTAGTGTAAAGGCATTAGGCCACCTTACATGTCATTGTAGGCCCAGTTTGTGTGCAACTCAAGATTTTACAGGATGTAGAAGTGGGTCCGTGCTCCATCTCTCTTGGCCTAAATGTTGAATACCCTGCTGTAGACATTCAAAGAGATGATTGTACCTTTACAATGGACTGTGGTATCAGCAACATTTTAAATGCTTTCATTCCCATATACCAACTGCTCGGATGCAGAACACCAGTTAAGACACAATAAAATGTACACATCCATTTTTTGCTCTCGCCAAGCACACACTAGTTGTTTCAACAATGAAGCAGGTCTTTCTCCATCACAACTAAGCTGCAGAATTGGTGCAACTTTATGATAACAGCCTCTTGGGGTGTTTCAACAACTCCATTGCTGCTAGAAACACAGCTGCATACTGTCTTTAAAGAGGCAGATATGTGTGTGGATGAACCGAGAGAAGGGGGAGACGTAGAGTTGGTGAGGAGCAAAGAGAGAAGATGAAATGATGGTTATTAGAAGAAGCACAGTTATTTGATGTAAGCAATGCAGGCTGGAAAGAAAGAACCAGCAAGCAGAAGCTGAAGAAGAGCTATTTTTATCCTCCTCCTCCCTCCTGGGAGAAGACCGAGGAACTGTTTTAATGAGTGAGAGAGGCAGAATGGAGATGTTAATGGGGAGAGGAGAGGCTTGTTAAAAGAAAAGAAGGTGCGGGTAGAGCGGGAAGGATGACAGAAGGAGAGGCAGGAGGAGAGGCAGGAAGGGGCAGAGTCTGAGATGGCTCTCCCTCGGAGGGCTCTCTCACTGAACTAACAGTGGGAAAGAAGAGCAGGACGAAGAGAAGAAGAGGAGCGAGGGAATAAGAGAAAGTGTATATCTGACCACTGGTCAGTAATTGAGGTTTAATTGGAGTTTTGTCTTGACATGGATATCACAGGTTTCAGGGCCGGCCTTCCTGCCCTAAAGCTGCTAAAACACCAAACCGAGATGTGTGTGTGTGTGTGTGTGTGGGTGTGTGTATGTGTGTGTGCGCGCGCATTGTGCATCCACGCCTACTTCAAATACAAGATGCATGCATTGGTGAGCATTTTTGTGTGTGTGTTAATATAACAATAAGTGTCTCAGTATGCCCAAGCTTCTTTGCTGGTGTATTTTGTGTGTGTTTTTGAGTTGATTATTTCAGCTAACTTGACGACATTGTTATGCAGCAACTGGAGTGTTTCAGCAGCCAATAATAATTCTATGAAATGGTTGCATCATTTGACAGCACTTAGTTTACTATTTACAGCCGCAGCAGCACCTCTAATCTGCACTGAGCTGCTGCTGTTTGAAACTTAATTTTTTACAAGGAAAATGAACTTGTTATGAAATAATAACTTGTTTTATTATTTTAATTGCATGTTTTTTTTAACTGGTGACTGAATGAAATCAAGTTGTATTTGAACTTTAATTGCACAAAATGTAATTCAACTTTTGCACAAATAATTTGTAACCTGATGTACATTTTCCTATCCTGGGAACCAGACAAATCTGCAAGTATTTCACTTCATTTCATTTGCTCAGGCAAATACAACTGCCCCCCCCTCACACTCAGACAGCTTTCCAGCCGTGCAGAACGTGGATCGGCCAATCTCAACCGTTTATCCCACATGGGGTGGGTTAAAGATGATGACTATAGAAGCATCATGTACTGTATACCGAATGGAACTGGCAGACTGTGCCGACTTTGACTCAAGCCTCAACTTGAATGTGGCGCTCAGAGCTTTGTCGTTCAATTGCTCTGATTGGTTATTGGTCTATATAATTGCGTCCAGAGGCCTTTTGTTCTTCAATGTTGAAAAAACATTTTAAAAATCCTAGGGTGTAATCTACTTTAGACTGCGCCTCATGGAAATCGAAAATGACTGAGAGGAAAAGACTAGGCCCCTACTCAGTGTACACTGCAAGTATAGCCTTTTTTCCAATGAATTAGATGTCTGTAAGTCTATATTGGTGTTTAATTTCCGGAATTGTTCAGGTGCTGCCAGAAAGCCGGATGTCTATCAACCAGATGTCCGTCACCTTCCTCTTTCTTTCTTTGCATTCTAAACTCTGGTGGATTTCTGAGGACTATGGTTAACTGCTCCTCAGATCTCTGCAGGGTAAATCCAGACATTCTATCTTTCCAATCTGAGTTTTCTGTTTCACCAAAACAAGTTACTTTCCGAGACTATTTTGCAGAGGCAACGTTGCTCCGTCTGGCACTTGTCATGAGGATTGTGATTGGTCTAAAGAAATGCCCATAAACCAGAGCATGTTTTTCTCCCATCCCGGGTTGCTGTGTGGACTAGGCAGACCCTCCTCCGCAGTGCTGCAGTTTCACGACCCTGGTGCTGGGCATGCTGGCTCACTTTCACAATAGTCAAGTTTCCATCTAAATAGAGCGTGAAGAAAATGCAGATGAACGTTCTTTTCCACCCACTAGTGGGATGCAAATCTTAAGAGTTAGTACATCAAGATACACAGTTGGTTGCCTTCAGATCATTGTGTTTACCCCACTATCAGAAGTCAAAATGTCTGCTTTGAAAAAGGCCTAGCTTCTATATAGCACACTATATTTACTTTCCACAAGGTCAGCTTAAGCTTTATGCTCTATAAAATAGTCTTAAAACTGCCATAGTGGAATGAAAAACGTAGTGTCCATGGCATGTACAGAACAGTCCCAGCCAAAACAAAAACAATCACCTTTCAGCGATGATGCAAAATGATAATGATTCCAGTGTCTAAAATCTTAACGTACTGCTCACTGTTGAATATCTTGCTGTTTGATCCAGTTTTGTTTCTAGAGCCATGTGAATTTGACACCTTATCTAATTAAAGGGAATAACATTGGACTCTGCCAACCTGGTGGAGTGTCACTGACACAACACAGAAATTTTCTATCTGTGTTCTCATCAGTAAGTGGGTAGGTTTATTGTTTTTTTTTGTTACTTCTTGCCTTGTGACTCATGAGCCATCTGCTAATTATCGTCACAGTGTTAAATACATAAAGACAGAAAGCAGACGGAGTTAGGGAGGCTTGTTTATCCCTGTTGTCAAGACTAGACAGAATTACAATCTCACAGTTAATAGCAGGGTGCAGCTGCTTTTGTTCAGTGTGGCCAGACACAGCTCATCACTGTTTCACTGTGTTGTCATTTTGGCTGTATTTTGTTTGGGTATTTGGTAACCTGCGCACTCCCTTTCCACCTGGCAGATCAACCTGTCTTCTTTTCCTGGATTGTCTCTTTCTGTCTCTCTCTTCTTCTCTTTTTCTGCTATGGTATGGTAGCTCATGCTAACTACTCAGTCATTTTTTCATGTCTTAACAAGCAATTATTGAGAGGGATGTACATGTTTAGAAATGATAATTAGATCTCTGTCAACAATATTTGCACACTCCCCTAGCTACTGAAGTATAGCAAGTAGGTATGTAACGATACAGTCACTTCACAATACGATTCACGATGTAAAGTTTACGACACGTTTTTTTTAACAGAATGAGCAGACAAATGACGAAAAACATTCCCTTCATTTATATAAACTCTGCAAAACAACACGTGTCAGCTTCTCAAAAGTACTTCTGAATTGTATTTTATCTTAAAAAACTAAAATTATATAAATCAATTAATTACATTTCTAAAACAAAGCCCATAAAAAAGTAACTAAATAAATAGTAAATATATCTCTTTCTCTAAAAAATAAACTTAGAACACAACGTGAAATGTCAAACATGAAATAAAAATAATAAAAGCTGCAGGCAGCGTTGGAAGGGCCCTCGCTCCTCTGCGCAATTTAGGGTTAGTGGCGGACGCCGCTCCTTGTGACCGTGCATTTGCGCGGCATTCAGACACCGCAAATAATCACCAATGAATAGGGAACTCCCTGCTGAGTATGGTACCTCACACAAGACTCTCTGCCATACATTTCATTATCTGTGAAAGGGGGCGTGGCTAAAGCATTGGGGGCGGCCCGAACAATGACCAATGAAAACTCTCTGAGTTCAATAATACAAGACTCTACTTTATATGGGTCACCAGTTATGAAAGGGGGCCTGGTTTAAGCATAGGGGCGGGCCAAACCATCACCAGGAACTCCCTGCTGAGTTCAATGACACAAGGGGCCGTGGCTTAACTTCATAGGGGGTGCTAGGGAGCCATCTTTGTGCTAATATTCCAGAAACTCCTAAAACACGTAAATTTTCACCAGACGTTATGCGACCACCAATTTTGGTGATTTTTGTATATGTTAAGCTCCTCAAAAAGGAAATTCAGTTGCACGAGGAAAGGAAAGGAAGAATTCCTTCAGTTTCAATAGGGCCTGGAGTTATTGGGGGCATCGTCTTGTCATTGATTACATGCCACTTTGCAACACACAACAGAGACCTTATTTATTGATATTGAATGATTTCAATATCGATCGATCTAACACAAAAGATTATTTTGTACCTTGAAATAACGTTTCCAAGATTGTAGCATATCCCTGTCCGTCTCCCTTAGTCTCCCGACGCTGGCAAGGCTTCAGTTGGGATAAGAGCTGACAGCAGCCCCGGGATACATCCATTCCACAGTCAGCCCCCAGCCAGCTAGCAGCTAGCACTTAACTTTGGTGCTAAGGACACAAACGGCAGTTTACTGAACCGGTGGGTAATAGACCCAGGCACAAGGGTTAAAATAGCAGACATTCATAACCTTACACCTCCGTTAGCGCCTATTGGATCAGGACGGCAAGGATAACTCTGGGAGTTGGATGGGGCGGTCGCAATTCTGCCTTCTCACTCAGCGACACAGGTTGAGGATCCAAGTGTTGCAATTTCGGTTTTATATTGCATATTGTTACAGCCCTACAAGACATACATAATTTGAGAAAGACAAACTGACAAGTAGTAGAAATTGAGAGAGACAGGAGTGAGAAATGACGCCGTGCAGACAGACAGCATAATGGCCCGCAACGGAGCATTTAGTTCACGGTTCATTCAACAGGAGCCAGCTGATTCACTGCTGCGCAGGGTTTAAAAAGAGAGGCTGGATTGAATCTCTGTTATTGGTCTGTTTCCCCAAACCTGTTTAATAGTTTAACATTTTGGAAATACTTGTAGTGTATTGACTTTCTTACCTTGAGTTGGATGAGAAGATTGATACCACTCTCATGTCCGTCTGATGAATATGAGTGTAAAGGCAGTAGCCGGTTAGCTTAGCTAGGCAGGTGAAATGGCAAGGTTTTATTCTGTCCCATGTTTTATTTTACCAGTTAATGTAATAACTCCTGTTATACTACAAACTGCCATATGTATCATTTTTAATGGTATAGTGCATGTGAATTAGTGAGCTTAAGGTGCTGCAAGTTTGATTTATTTTTAAACTTTGGATGGAGCCAGGCTATTTCCCCCGGCTTCTCGTGTGTATGCTAAACTGAGCTAACATACTCCAGTTCCACGGATAACTCAGACACATGAGTGTGGTGTCAACCTTGTCATCCAACTATTGGTACAGAAAATAACATTATTTCTCAAAATGTTTCTTTAAAATTGAGTCTTGAGGATGGACTTCATCTAACTCCTGGTCCTCAAAGAGGAGCCTTACAGCAATAGTTTTTGTTAGATGAAAGGATCAATACCACTCTCATGTTTGTAGTGGGTTAGCTAAGCTTAAATACAGACTAGACACGGGGAAACTGCCAGCCTGAATCTGTCCGAAAATAACAAAGTCTGCTTTAAACAAACGAGATATAATGAGTTCATTATTGGGCTTTAGAGGTGCTGGTGCGCAAATTTTGTGGCAACAATATATGGTGGCGATGTCTTTATTTTTATAAAGCAAAACAAAAAAGTAAGGCGTCAGATGGCAATTTAAAATACCATAAATGTAATCGACTATATTGCAGTGAGGGTCCCTGGCTTCCTGTATTCCTTTCAAATATGTGTTTGCCTGTAGATCCACTTTTCAAATGTAATGTTATCCCTGCTTGGTCAACACAAATGTAGGCATCCTCTTAAACTGTGCTTTTTTGTTTAGGGAATAAGTCACCTCTGCATGTGGCACTTATTGACATAAGTTATACATAATTTATTTATAAACTCCTGGACTGTCAGTAGTTTCTACTCATGTTCAAAACTGTCTGTACACATCAACTAGGATAAAAACATATCACATCTGTTTTTTGTCATATGTATATGTACTGTAATCATCTGGAGCTGCTACACTGACCATGGAAGTGTGCAGGCATAGCACTACTCATCTCTATTTTTACAGAGACAGGAGACAAAGAGTCAGAGGAAAGTAGTCCAAACTTCAGTAACTGGAGCAAACCGAGCAGCTCGCCGCAACTGGCAGTAAGATCATGCAAACAGAATCATTCAAGTACTGGTGTGGACTGTTTTGTCCTGCCAAAATATGATGCATAAGGACCATTTGCAAAGCCTCACCCTTGCGTGCTTGAAGAAAGCTAACTGGCTGCTGGCTAGCCTTCTATTTAACAGAGGGACATCTTTTCATCTAACTTACCAAAAATGACCCTCACATGCTTAAGCAGTAAGCCAGGAAAGATGCAGAACAACCTACAGAGGGAAGCTACGCAGACTGCATGACTGTGTCATGACAGCGTCATTTGTTCATGTCTGTGTCATGTCACTCTTATGGAGATACCATAACCGCATGCAGAGCACTCAAATGATCAGTTATGCATGTACATGTCTCCATCTGGACTAATAAGTGGGAAGGATTTTGACTGTGAACAGTAAAACATTGGACTTGTCTGCCGGTACACTCTGCAGCTCATCAGCCAGCCAGTCAGTCAGAATGGTGTCATGTGTATCTAATTACCTGCGCTCTTTAATCACTGACGCCAGCGCTAACGAGCCCCAGAGTGCCATGCGACGAGGGAGACAGAGAAGAGACAAAAAGAGAAGGGAAGTTCCTTGGGAGTGACAGAAATGGAGGGAAAATTTCACAAAGGAAAGTGTTTTTGCTGTAGGACATGAAACAAGTCAGAATGTGCTCTTACTAATCTGTTACTTTTTCTTGGTAACAACAATGCATTGTTTTCCTTGAATTAAACTAACTACTAAAGGGTGTAAATTGCAGACAAGCATGTTGTCGTTGGTGTTAGCTGCCCAATATTCTGCCTCTTCCTCACTGTGACATTTCAATTTAATTAAATGCAATTCAATTGTATTTATAGCATCAAATCTTAAGTTATCTCAAGACACTTTACAGATAGAGTAGGTCTAGATCAAACTCACTAATTTAGTGCGTCAGTGGCGAGGAAACACTTCTCTTTAGGGAGGAACCTTGGACAGACCCAGGGTCTTGGTAGGCGTCTGACAGTGCTGGTTGGGGGTGTGAAGAATCGTGGCAATTATTGACACAGTAAAGATAAAGGAACGAATACTAGAAATAGCACTTCTAGTAGTTTATTACGTAGCAGGGTATAGTCGGGCATAGCAGCCCGCTGCAGGACATAGCCGGGCTCTGCAGGGCATAGCAGGATGAAGCATGGACATGGATCCAGTTTTGACATCAATAACCTTAGAGTAAGTCAATGCCCACACTAAACCTAACACTCCATTTACGTGTGTCAAAATGACACACATCCAAGTCCATCCATCAATCATATCACTACCTTATACTTACATCCACCGAACAAAATAAACCTATACGCACGAGTGGTCATATTTGCATTCAAAATGAGTGACTGCAGAGAAAGTCAGAGGCGATTAAGAAAAAAAAAGTTGCATTCTTCCACACTCAGCCAATATCTCAGTGTGTGTTGGCTACAGGGTTGTGGATGGGTGGCGGGTGGATCTTAAATCAATTTACTTAAAAGTCTTCATGGGGCTAAAACACTGAAACAATATCCAATCCACTGCTTACAGCTTTGAACTTTAAAATATAAATAAATAAAATGAATTTATTTAGAAGCCGACTGGCTAGCTAACGCTGGCTTCCACCAAGCTTCTATGCTAGACTACTCCACAGTTATTGAACCCGCCAAAGAAGCAAGTGAGAGTGACTGTGTTACCCAGCACTGCTGACATCCACCCACATTTGCAGGTTGGCGGGTGCTAATGTCAAGCCCTACCCTTGTGTGTGATCAATAGCCGGATAAAATCTGTGCAAACACAATAACCACTCTTCCAGGATCATCACTATGCTGCTCTTTTACTTATAGATGTGCAGTATATAGGGGCTGCAGTAATAGGCTTACCACACAATGAGCATATGATCTCAGATGTATCTTTATCATCCATGTGTAGAATCTGATTAATAAATTACTGCATACTTTAATAACGTTACCACTTCAGATTCAGTGAACTTACTAGGGATAGACAGATTTTCGGGTCGTTTTGGACAGTTTGTAAGTTATCTGTATCCGTGTTTCATTTGTCTGATAACCGATAGTTGATTAATTAAAAGGTTTTTACGATTTTTTTAGGGCATTAAAGGGCTTTATTTGAACAGGACAGCATAGACTTGAAAGGGAAAATTGAGGGTGAATGACATGCAGCAAAGGCCGCAGGTCGGAGTCAAACCCGCGGCTGCTGTGTCTAGGAGTAAACCTCCATGTATGGCGCCCTTTGAATGGGCGCTCGCTCTACCAGTTGAGCTATCCACCAAAATCTTAATTTTGACTAAAGGAATTTCATTTTGACTGTAAATGCATATTGGTTCCAAATATTGGTTTTGGGCATTGACCCCTACTATTTACATATGTTTAATTCATTAGATTGTCATGTGAACTATTCGCAACATATAGCAGAGAGAAAACATAACCAAGTCTACAGCATACTTGGACCGTTTGTTTAAATTTGCAGGGATCTGAGAGAGTTACTTTTTTATTAAATATAAATAAATAGTATCTATGTGGACACCCAGTTATGCATGATATAACATGGCTCCTGTAATTTTCAGCGTGCATGAGATAATACTGTGGTGCAGGAGTGTTGAGATGTAGAGGAAACAGCGAAGTGAAAAGTAAAAAGGATTATGTCGGGTTCTTTGGTGGCCGGCAGAAGAAAGCGAGGGGACGGAGGCGACCATAGATTGAAGTATCTTTTTTCACTGTCTCTGAATTTGGATCAAAGGCTGGAAGTTAAGACTCCTTTTTGAAGATGTTTTTCTCACCTGAAGCTTTCTGCACTCCACTGGTCAGGATCAATGCAACCTCTATTCGCCTCTTTCACTTGATATATTTCTACGGTATTAGAGCTGCAAGAGCAGAGTTGAAATGGAAATCTTTAGATACAGAATTGTACTTTTATAAACAGTTTTTTTAAGGATAGAAGAGGAGAGGAAGGTTAAATTTGGGCACAGCATTTAAAAAAGCCAGAGTAGAATATAACCCCTAAAAGTCTTTTATCCACTGGGGACTCAGTTTTTAATTTCAAAGGATTCAAAAAATCTGGACTTAACAAAGAAGCAACAAAAAGTTTTGGCTTTCTTTTTATGTGCACCACAGATATTTGGGTCTTATATTTCCTTTCTGTCCATTCCACCATCCTTTCTCTTCCTCTCTGCAGAGCAAGCTGCACCAAGGCTTTTTAAACCAGGCCTCGGTGCTCACGTGGCAGCAATCTGCATTTGGCAGCACTGCTGAAACGAAGCTGAGCCGCCTGTGGGATAAATGGACATTTGGCACCCTCACTCTTCTCTTTCTCCTCCATGTCCCTCCTCACTGCACCCCCTCCTACAGTATATATTCTCTACCCTTTCCTACCAACTCTTCCCTCACATTCCCCTTCGATCCCTCCCGCTCTCTCTCCCTGTTCCCTTTGTCTTTCGCTGTATTTCCCACTACTGTTCTCTCAGATTATCCTACAGTTTCTCCCCCATGCCTGTGTAATCATGTCTCTTCTATTCTTGTTTTCCTCTCTCCATCCTTCCTTTAGCTCTTTATCTTCTCTCAAAAACAGATAGAGCTCTCAGTGTGTAACCGATGGATGTAACAGAGACAACGAAGGATAGACAATAGGAGAACTAAACCGATTCACAGAAGTGGATGGTTATGTGTGAAATGGAGTTCTGGTCAGATATGGCACTTTAAAGGTGCATATCCGCGTAGAACAGAGGTTTTCAAACTGAGGAGATTTGAAGGCAGTGGCAGTTAAGGTAGTTACTTCCAGCTGCTCTATTGCAAATGCAATTTGTGTCAAAATCTGTACTATCTGTACACTTTCTTGGAGTCATAACTCAGGCTGCCGTTCTTCATTTTCCAAGTAATCCAGTAATAATTGGAGTGCTGTTTTCCCAACTGAGGTAAAACAGAGATTATAATAGTTGATAATAAAAGTGACAAACCCCTAGTGTAGACCAGAGCATAGCACATTCAATGGCCTGCTAATTTTGTGGAGTAAACAAACCTAAACCTGGACGCAGTAGTCCACGGACCATTGATTGATTGATTGAAAAAGGAAAAGATTGAAAGCAGAGGCCAAAGACATTATGAATCTAAACAAGTCATCGGGAACAAAGCAAAGCCTTTAATCAGTCCAAGCAGATTCTCAA
Source organism: Etheostoma cragini (assembly GCF_013103735.1). Taxonomy (NCBI): domain Eukaryota; kingdom Metazoa; phylum Chordata; class Actinopteri; order Perciformes; family Percidae; genus Etheostoma; species Etheostoma cragini. The sequence continues at coordinate 22,124,617 of NC_048414.1, forward strand.
CTGAAGGGCCGGAGGTGTGAAAAAGCAATCCTTGATTCACTGATTTGACCTTTTAAACCTTTCTCTCTCTCTCTCTCTCTCTCAAGCACAAACACACACTCTGACACGTTGACCGACAGACAGACACACACACAAACACACACACACACACACACACACACACATAGACACAGACAGAATCTAAACAGACAGTGATGAGATTGGTTCTGTAGTGTGTCCTCCAGAACAGATTATATATATTTGCAGATAATATATATGTATGTATGTAATTGCAAAAATAAAAACAACTAAAGGGTTCCTTTGGTATTTTTCAACATGTTTTTTTGTGTTAGAGTGACTGATGGGGACAACACTTTTTGAAATTGTTAGTATTGAGCAAGACTGCTGTAGTCAGCAGCTGCAAAACAGGCAACAATGTAACCAGTCTCACGGGCTCAGATTAATATTCTAAGTCTACATTATAGATCATTATGTATTATTATAATGAACATTAAGGATCTCTACAGAGATAGACCTTTTTGTTAAAGAGTAAGATCATTTTTGTTTAACATGAAACAGCCCTGAAATTGCCATTGCAAACTCACCAGACTCCATTTAAATAAACAATACTTTTAGTGTGTAAAGCCAGCATATTTCCAAAACTAAATAGCGAAAGATGATCCAAGACTACTTGTCATACTAGACGTAAATTGAAAGTGTGCAATTGCCGATTAACGTTACATTTTAGCTTGTTTCCCGACTGCAGCGGTTTTGCTTAATAGTGGATCAATTTCACAAATTGTTGTTCTTATCAGTCATGTGGACACAAAAGCATGGGGAAATCAGATCCAGGTTGAAACATGGTTCAAGGTTTATTAATGTATAGACAGACAGCTGCAACAGATGTAAATGAAAATTAGCAATCTGAAATAGATTAAAAAAAAAAAATGTTAATGTCTCTCTGAAAAACTTCCTTTCACTTGTTTTCAACAGTAACTGACTAAAAGAGCTAGGGAGAGAGAGGGAGTGCAATGGAGGTACTCACAGAGTGACGGCTCACTCATTATGAATGGGTCCAGCACGGGTCAAATGGCGGGTCAGTGGACTTACACACCTGTGTATGAAATGTCTGTATCGTCACTGCGCTGCAGTTTTATGAACTATGATATTTTGATCACGGGTCACATCTCTTGCAGGTCCAACAGGCTCCGTCTCATGCTTTTACTCAAACTGAAGTTAGTTGCAATCAATAACTTCTTCTGTGTTTTTTGCCGTGGCGTCCGCGATAGCAGGGTTACCAGCGGAAACCCTGGTACAAATACAGGTTTGCCGCTCATGCTTAACAATATACAGCTGTGTTACTAACAAAACTCTGGACAAATGTCAGAAGTTTGGACCGGCGCTGTGTAGCCGGGCTGCGCGGAGAGTAAGAGGAGACATCCAACACAGTCACAGCTTTACAGAAGAAATTGGTCGTGTAACGCAAAATTAAACCATATCAATATAAACAACACTGCAGCGGATGCGAGGACATTAGGTGCATGTATGCGACCTAGAGGAAAAATATTACTCGTGCCCTAGAGCCCTGTGAGCTAACAGACACTAACTAGCACCGACTAGCACTGGTCACTGCTGTTGAAAAACATCACAGACGGGACAAAATGTTGCGTTCCCTAGTAAACTGGTAAACCTTGAGACCGACGTATAATCTACGGCTATCTGTTGAATTTTCCTCCCGTTACTCTGTCCTCTGTGACTGTCTCCATCTAGAAACTAAGCTGCGCAGTGCAGGGAACGAATGTGATTGGCTCATATTCAGAGGGTGGTTTACAGAGCGGTAGATTGGCTTTGCAAAAGAACTCGTGCATTCTATGAAATGACGCATTTAAAAAATCGCTCAATCACGCAAATTTGATCGTGTGAGTCAAGATTGTGATCATGATTAATATTTGGTTAATTGTGCTGCCCTAGCTTCACATTCTTCAACATCCTTCAAACTGGCTGACACACAATCACACAAACATTTTAAAGAGATTTTATTCTGATTATGACAGTATGTAATGCATTCCTTTGAATTTGGTGCACTTGATTGCAAATTGTACCGTTGATTTACAGTTATGGAGCCCAAGACATATGGAATAATAAAAGTCAAAAACAATGACACTTGAGTTATCTTTTTAGGCAAACTTAGAAGCAAGTGTGAATGTCTTCTACAGTATATTTGCAATGTCACTATTAATTTTCTTGATGCGCATTTGTTCATTGCTTGGAAGGACAACTACAGAGTCATTGAACAGAATGAAAATCTGCCTGTAATGTGTTTCATCCTCTTTACATTTTGTTAAGTTACAATCTCACCGCAGTTTAATGATGTGTCAGTTTTGAAAGAGAAAAGTAATGAAGCATGTGACATCCAACAATTCAGGTTTTGGAAGCAGCATCCATTATCTCGCTTGTTGCTAGATTAGACCATTTTTAGCAGAGGAAGAACCTGCCACAGCACTTGAAAAGTGAGGCGCCTCAGCATCAAAAAGCTGTGGGGTAACCATGGTGAACGCAGCAACATACGATGATTGGCAGAGCTGATGATGAGAGGCAAAGCTGCTCAGTGTTTGTTCTTCCTAGAGCTTCATATTGGGAGAGTCTTTGTCGCAGCGGATGCTAGTTTCTGACTTTTTTACTCTTAATGAGCAGCAGTTGGGAGTTGTCACTCAGGAGAGGTGTGTGTACTCTGATTAGTATCTGTGCATAGCACACCGTGTGGGGGGGGGGGGGGGGGGGGGGGGGGGGGGGGGGGGGGGGGGGGTCTTCTGTTAGGACTGCCTAAAGGCCTCTTAGGGGAATTAACTAGGATGGAGTACTTATAGATAAATAGATAGATAGCTGGATAGATTCAAATTCACCAGCTTAGTGATAGTTAATGATAACAGAGCCAAGCATTACTGCACATAAAGGTAAAAATAGGCTTCTTGCCCTTTTTAGCATTATGTGATAAAGCACTGAACAAACAGTTTACCTTCTCTCAGATCAAGGCAACAGTAACCCTAGTTACCTCTCAGTTGCCCCTGGTTACACCATCCCTCTGTTCTCCTCCCTTGAGACCTTAGGGGCTGCTGTTGCCATGACACCAAGGTTCCCCCAGCCCCCCAAAAGAAATTCCTTCACACAAGACTGTGGGGAGCGGCACTCAGGTGTTGCCCACTCAAGACACACTGAGCTGACTGATAAAATGTTCTTTTTGGTTTTCAGGTGGGTTAATTCTAAAGATAAGTTTAATCATTCAGTAAATCTACGACAATTTATCAACTATCAACTATTTTGATAATTGATTAATGCATGCTCATGTTTAGCCATGCAAGCAACATGGTTCAAGGGATGGTATAATGTAAGTCGGTACATCACTTTGGTTCAGACTTAAATATTTCAACAGCCATAGCCATGAAATGTTGTACAGACAGCCATGGCGCTCAGAGGATACAGCCTTTGGTGATCTCTTGACTTTTCCTCCATATTTAAATTTCGGTGCTCATATTATTCAATCTCTGTCCTTTCATACCAGCTGTGATAATGTGCGTGGGCGCGCTGAAGCGATCATTTTGGTATCTACTCTATTTCGTCCGCAGGCGAATGAGTCAAGCCAGGCAGGTAATAATATACAGGAAGGCAACAGTGCAGCAGGGTTCTTTACAAAAATAAAAGAAATTTCAAGATAAAACACCCAGATTCATGGGGATTTGGGATATCTTGACTTCTCAGTGTGACACTGGCACATGGATAGAGGGGCTGACGGACAGACAGATCGACAGAGAAACACACACACACACACACACACACAGACACACGGAGAGAAAGAGAAAGCCAGGACAAGGACTCACTTTGTGATCGGCGCGGAGTGATGTGCGTCCGGTATGAATGGCCAGGAGCACGTTCAGGCACAAATCTACTCTTCATGGTGCTTCAGCGCGCAATGTGTTATCAGTATTAAACTATTGAATGGATTGTCATGAAATTTGGTACAGATAGGTACAAAAAAGAGGTACAAATCCTTAATTCTTAAAATACTTTGGTTTATTGTGTTTTAGTCTCTATCCTTGACGTTCCACTTCCAGAATTGCTCTGTTGCCGCTGGAAAATTTGTATTGGCATTTTAAACTCCGGTGGTTTTATGAGGACTATGGTTAACTGATCCTCAGATCTCTGCAGGGCAAATACAGAAAGCTAGCTAGACTATCTGTTCAGTCTGGGTTTTTGTTACACAACTAAAACTACTTTTGAACTCACATGTTCCACCAAAACAAGTTCTGTCTAACCCAATTTTGCAGCTTTTCTCTGGCTTAGCACCGCCCAAGACGATTGTGATTGGTTTAAAGAAATGCCAATAAACCAGATCACATTTTTCTTCCATCACCGAATGCTATGTGAAGAAGCTAGACGTTCCTCCAGCGCTTATTGGAGGAGGGTCTGGCAAAGCAAGACTGATGGTGCTTAGAGCTAATTAGAAAATGTTGACATGCCAACACGCTAAACTAAGATGGTGGACCTACTGTTGTTAAGATATCTGCTAAACATCAGCATGTTAGCATTGTCACTGTGAGCTCATTACCATGCTAAAGTTTCAATGCCTAGTGTGTCTGACACAACGCAGACTTAGCTGCGTTGCCGCTGAGATCAGCGCATTTCTGCCGCACACTGTGTGAGCCTGACAGCCGGCATTCCCCCTGTACTCACCCTTTGGCTCAAGCCATTGGAAATAATTGGTTTCAGAGCACACCAGTGCCGTTGCTGCATTTGGTCCATTAGGACCTTTATGGCGGTTTTCCACTGCGTGGTATCTACTCGACTCGCCTCGGGTCTACTCGCTTTTTTTGGTTTTCCATT
>NC_048414.1:22129573-22137482 GCF_013103735.1 Etheostoma cragini
TATAGTGACCAGCCACGCTGAGGCTTTACTCAATCTGCAATGGAAAACGGAAGTATAATGGGCCGAGGCGAGCCGAGGTGAGCCGAGGCAAGCTGTTACCAGCAGTGGAAAAACGCCATTAGTCTTGTTTAAGCAAAATTGCCAAACATTTATTGGTTCCACCTTCACAAATATACACACTTGCTGCTTGTTATGGTTAAATATGATAATATGCTAAATATGTTTGGGTTTGGACTCCTTCTCGGATTAAACAAGCTAATTTGAAGATACTTTCTCAAGTTAAGCACCAAAACTGCCTAATGGTCATGAGTAACTAAAGTGGTTATTGTCATGTGTTTTTGAAATATTTCTCTTTTCTATTGTTGTAGTTTGCATATGGTATATGGTGCCAGCTGACCCTTATGCCTCTGCTGTACTACACTGTGCAACTACTCTCTGATAAAACAGTCTCACATATAGTGTAGATATTTGCCATCACTGTCACCCCTGATCTTATTGTCATTTAATTTGTATTTGATATTTGCCTCCCTCCACACCTGCATCCATGCCTAAGCTCTCACATCACAGCTGCTCCCATATTACCGAAACACTTCACTGATTTACTGTCAAGGTAGATTTAATTTTCACCTCGCAGCTGGCATCTTGTACAACATCTGTTACCCACAGACATACACCCACATCACATCAGCCAGAGAATTCTAATTGTAGTGTGGGTTAGGGGTTTACAGCCTGAATGACCTGGGTTTAAATCCCAAACCGGGTCCTCTCTGTATGGAGCTTGCATCTGTTCGCTTCAACTCGTAAAGATCAGAGTTTGAATGAGGTTTTCTTCCATTGTGTTCGTCTTCCTTCAAAACCAGTGCATGTTGGGATAGCCATTCCCACTGACCCTGAATAGGAATAGGCACATGAGCAAAACAAATACATTTGAATTCTTCATATTTAACAGACACTTAAGGTTGGGCTGGGCAATACATGGATATTATATCAATATTGATATATGAGACTAGATATTGTCTAAAATTTTGGAAATCCGAATATTACAATAAGTGTTGTCCAGAGTTCAACGTTTTTTTTTTCAATTGTTTGGTTGGGCATGTAAACAAAAATTCTACTTGCCCCAAGGTAATTTTTCCTGGCCCCTATACACATTTTTTTTTCTTCCTAAAAGCGTAGAGAAAAAAACTGTTCTGTTTAAAAATTGTCAAAAAGCATCAAAAACAAAAAAGTAAAGAAAGAATCCAAATAAATGTCAACCAAAAAGCATATAAACACACATCAAAAGCAAATACTAAGAATGCTCAAAAAAACAAATGTCAACAAAAGATAAAATGTCAAAAAAGAATTACAGACTGTACATAATTACATATACATTTATATAGCCTACATACACAAATACCTTGTATTTATATAGCGCTTTTCATGGTACTGATAGGCACTTTACAATAAAACCAGCACATACAGTACGTCACATTGAAACAGATAAGCAATAAAACCAACACAAAACAAGTATATTAAAAGCAATTAAAAACAATAAAACCTATCAGGTGAAAAGCTTTGCAGTTGTTCCCTACAAGAAAATCTTATAAGATTATTTCTATGTCAGAACCATGTTTAATGTGCTCCAAACAACTTCTTGTTTCCATCACTTGTATGTGGAAAGCTAATCTGAAGAGGTGTGTTGTATCCAGGTCATTACAGTTACGGATGTGTATGGCTTGGGAGTTCCAGACAGAAGAGGACTTTAAACTGGATGCATTGGGAAGCAGGGAGCCAGTTCTGAAGGACGGGAGGGATCACAGGAACAAGTGTTGGTGAGGAGACGGGCAGCAGAGTTTTGGATGTATTGGAGTTTATTTAAGGCTTTTGTAGGTGATCCGTAGAAGGTGCTGTTGCAGTAGTCAATTCTGGCAGTGATGAAGGCGTGAATCAAAGTTTCGGCAGAAGAGAAGGTGAGTGAGGGGCGGAGATGAGCAATGTTTTTGAGGTGAAAGATGGCAGTTCTGGTTATTTGGTTGATGACTCCCAGGTTATGGATGTGTAGGGATGGAGCAGTAGCAGCAGTAGGTTTGTAGTTGGGACAGGATTTATAACGGTTCAAGCTGTGACTGTGACACAAGCTGTGAGTGGTACTAGGACCGGGCAATGTTTAGGGCTTTTTTAGATTGGTAAAGGTAGTCTGTATATGCATGGAGATGAACAGTTAAACCGGTTTTATTGTAGAGTCTTTCCAGCTTACATTTGCGGGACTTCATCTGGTGAAGTTCACATGCCGGCTTGGATGGAGATGGTTGTTATTTTTTTGTCCTTTTTGTGAACAGTGGCAACGCCCCCTCCCCGTCCCTCAATGCGTGGTTGCGTGTGGGTGAATCTTGTTGGTGTGATCTGGTTGAGTAAGAAGTAGTCCAGGTGGTTGTGCCAGGTTTCGGTGATGCAGAGAAAGTCCAGTTTTTTGTCAGTGATAAATTCAGTCAGGATGAGAGTTTTTTTTCTCTGGGATTGAGTGGTGAGCACGGCTATTTTCAGATGACGTTGCTTTGGGATTAGTTGGGAGGACTGGGGAAATGGACAGAGGTTGAGCGAATTGGCGTGCTGTGAATGCTGTTGACGTGGTGACAAAGTATGTCAAAAGCATCGTGCACTGACTCAATTCTTGATTGACGGGCACATTCAAACTAAATCATTCAACAAACGTGCTATAATATAACGTGTGTTATATTTACTTGCCAGACATGGTGTTTTAGTTGCACTTGCTTGCTTCCTTCAGGAACCCTTATTGTTGTACCCTTGTTGGGTTTTTCTGCTTTTAAAGGCTACACTACAATAAAGTGATGTGGTTTTCTGTTATGGCTTTTCTGTTATTTGTCTTTACTCACTTTACCACATTACTGATAATTATTTATCAAAAATCTCGCTGTGTTAATATTTTGTGAAAGCAACAATATTGTCGCAAGATTGATATTGATGTAGTTGGTCAGAAATATTGTGAGACTGATTTTATCCACATCACCCAGCTCCAATTGCAGGGCATTCTTAAGCAAAGATTGAGAACAGTCTATTCTGACATCATTCGTGCTCAGTTCCACCCCAGACAAGACTCAATGATAGCTGCAATGACAAGTCAGCTTGCTGCCTGTCACTGCACATCCCTCTTGTATTTAAACAGCTTAAACTGATTCACGCTGCTGCTAAGATCACCAGACAGACAACACTTGTCAATTGAAAGGCCAGAAATTCCATTATCAGCTGACAGATATTAGCCGCTCATATGAATTCAGTTGCGACAACATACTTCATGCTCTAAAATAGTAACTAGTGAGTGGCGTCACACCTTGGACAGGCAGGTGTGTTCTTGACAAAACAACTTAATGGGTGTGAATCCTCGTAACATAACAGTGTATCGAAATAAATATAGGTCTCTAAACTAGTTCTTTGTGGGGGGTGTCTTGTTGTCAGCCCTGAGTGACACAAGTTACAGTAGAGGAGTAATGGCAAAGCGTAGCCTATATATTTTTTCATCACAATTCATAACCTCGAAAGTACATTACAGTTTTTGTGTTACACATCAATGATTAAGACATGTACGTTGCATGAAAATAAGGTGCAACAAGAAAACAGGTGAACAGGGGCGTCCGACTGAGGCGTAAAAGGGGGCTGAGTACCACAGCTACTTATTACAGAGAATGAATAACTATGAATATCTAGAATGAATAGCTGTGGATGCAGGAAGGGGCCCATAGAAAATGCCTTCCTACAGGGCCCAGAAGTTTGTGCTACACCTGTGAGAGTGTATATAAAAAAAACATGGCCTGCTGCCCGGGAAATGGAATACAGCATATGACTTTGCATGACACGCATAAGAGGATATACCTGTAGTTGTATAATCAGCCTGATCAATCCACTCTGCCAATACGCCATCTATTATGTTTATATGGGCCCGCACACGGAAATCAGATGCCCGCCCACAGATTTACGTCTGTCACCTGTTCTGAGTGTTGTTGAGGTGGGAGTATACACAGTATCTCCTGCTCTTTACTGACTGTCTATCAAAGGAAAACGGCACCACAGGGAAGGTTGACAGAAAAATACTTTAACTGTCTCTAAATTGGTATGAACAAATGTTATCTAGGACTGCTGCCGGGGTCCCAGTGAGTAACGGAAAATTAGCTGTCAATGTAAAGTTACATAACGCGTGTGTGTATCTGTCAGGCTGTTTGGGCCATTTACTGAACACTATCAGAGTAGATCCACACTGTTGAGTGTGTGTGAGTGTGAGTGTGCATGTGCGTGTGTGTGTGTCTTGTTAACAGTCTGCCTCGTTAACGCTCATCCTACTTCAGCCCATTGGCTTTGCTCGCTGACAAAAATCCTTCTCTAGCGCTCCCTTCCTCTCTTATCTTCTCTTTTATGAGGATGCAGCATTGCATGGCCGAGAGAGCCAGAGAAAGGGGAGGGGGATAGGATGGAAATATAATTGAAACATTTTAATTCCCTATGGAAATAAAATGGGGAGTTTTTCATTAGTAGTTCTGTTTGAGGATGGAGGCAGTGGATAGTTGGTTGCAGGAAGGAGGAAAGAAGGGGGAAGAAAGGATAAGGAAGATGAGAATTTGGTGTCATTTTCTCTCTAGTTTCACTTTCTTTCTGATTCCTCATCTCGTTTCCTCCATCCATTTGTTCTTCCCATTGACTTCAACTCCCAGAGTCTCATTTTCTCCCCTCTCCATCTCCACTTTTCAGCATGTTGTTTTTTTTTACCTGTCAAACACTTCTAAAGCTCTATTAATCATTGCTCTGTGCAGGCCAAGTACTGGCTATGTGAAAGTAAATTGCTATTTCATCCTGTTAAGTGTTATCGTTGCTTTTGTGGAGCTCTTTGTACTTAGGACACACCGGTCCTAAGTACCGGCACTTCTAATTTTTTTTAATATGAACACCCTTACTTCTAATCTAACAGTAATAATATTAGGCTGAAATCATTGACTGTCTATGGCTATTCATACCAACATAGGCTGTATATCAGGATTTATTGGGAGAAAACAAGCAAATCCATGTCATAACAGACATTTAGCAGCCTCATATGCTGTACCATATGGAATGGTCCTTTGTTTCATGACCAGGCTCCTTAGATAGAACAGTCAACTGTTTCGGGTCACCTCTATTAGGGCTGGGCATTATATCCATATTATATCGATATTGATATATTAGGCTGGATATTGTGTTAAATGTTGTATATCGTAATATTGTGATTAAATAATAATGTCTTTTCCTGGTTTTTAAAGGCTGCCTTACAGTATAGTGATGTCATTTTCAACATCTGTTCTTACTATTATTAACCTGTACCCACTTAGTCATTATATCCATATAAAATCAAAAATCTCATTGTAACAATATTTTGAGAAATCACCAATTGTCAAGCCTACAGTACCGCCGCAATATCGACATTGATTTATGTGGTCAAACATTATGTAATATTTGATTTTTTTTTGTATCTCTTCATTGTAATCAATCAAGTTTTTATAATTAAAAAGAGTCAAGGATAAAAACAACTGACACAAAAAGCTGAGAAAATGGTGTGCAAGTTATTTGAAAAATGAAATCCATTAATCATTGAGTATTACATTATTAACATTTGTATCGACTCCTCTCTTGTTCCATCTGTATTATAGCAGATGGACATGAAGAAATTACACTTCTAAGGAGCTATGAATGATTAAATCAAATTGAATTAGTTAAATTGTGTAGACAGGATATTTACAAAGTCAGAGGTCATGTTCCCCCCATCCCCAGTGAAAATGATTGTCTTGTAGTTGGCCTGTAATTTAAATTTTACTGATAGTATCAAGTCATAGCAAAAGTAATCTCGAGACGCTTTACAGATAGAGTAGGTCTAACACACTCAAAGCCCCAACACTTCCAGTAATTCCCCCAAGAGCAAGCATTTACTGCGACAGTAGTGAGAAAAGACTCGGTCAGACCCTGGCTATTGGTAGGCGGTGTCTGACGGTGTCGGATAATGGAACAGTGGCTAGTAGTAGTAGTAGAGTATTTTGTAGTAGAAATATACAGTAATATAATATATATATATATATATATATATATATATATATATATATATATATATATATATATATATATATATATATAAAGAGGTAATACATAGTAACATCTCCTTGTTCGCATCTGCTGTGCTTTGTTTTACTTAAAAGAAGACACTATGATGCTTGTAATGAGAACACATCTGTCCATACACTGACACAATATGGACAGCTTCCTTGGCAAACTCGTTAATGTGGCGAACCACCAGGGCACCATGCCATAACATTAACAACAAAGAGGGATGTCACAACGGACAGAGATGACCTCGTTTAATGCGCCGACATTGTATTACCTGCCATTAAACACCATTGCGCTGCATTAAAACGCACCATCGTGGGCAATGGTAGTCAATTACGGGCTGGTGAAGGCCTATATCTGGCTGGAACCATAAAACACCATTTGTGCGAATGAGGCCTCCCCAAAGGGCTGATAGGAGGCAGGAGAGGCTGCCAATGGGTTTCAGGTGGTCGGATCTGCTGCAAAGGCAGGCACCTGAATGCATCATCCTCCAAAGCACACTGACACACCGCTATTATCTATCATCACCTAAGATTACTCATCATTAGGATATACACCCCCCCCCACACACACACACACACCATTCTAGCCATTGTGTTGTGTGCAGCCACACTCCTCTAATAATAACATTATTATGTTCAGCCAGCAGATTGATGATGATTACATATCATTCCACTCTCCGCTGAGACAGAAAATAGATAAGAGTGAATGATGATCCACTGTGGCTCATCTCTTCATCCAGAGAGACAGACGTTGTGTTGTTTACACGAGGGAACCATCTGTCACTCAGGAGATGGAGAGAGACTCATATCCTTCTCATTAAGAAGAATTATGACCCGCATGTCAGGTTTTATTAAAAATTAAGAGGACGGTGATTCAAACTGTGCGCCTTTCTGAGTATTTGAACAATGTTTCTGTTGGATGTGAAAGATGGTTGTGCATGTCTGGCTGCAGCTAGACGACATCGAAGAGAAAAACCGCAAACGTTTTCACCATAAAATATGATCAAGTTTCTCCTAAATCAGTGACTTGTTTCTGTAAAGCTTTGCAGCATTTTTCCAGCTTTCAAAACCGAAAACTAGGAATACATAGCAATCCAGTACTCTTTCTTGAATGTTAATGATAGCGTGTTTTTCTTTGAGTTGTTAGTGTAATGGTTTCTCGAGATAATCCACAGACCTGCTTGTGATCAGTTTGATATCAGAAGTATTTTATTTCTACCGGACTACACCTCATTACACCTCATCAACTGATTGGGGCCAGAGCAAACAGACAGCAGGTGTGAAAACACCCTTCTTCTGATGGCGTTATGCTAATCAAGAATACTGAGCAGCCTTTTGTGTTATTGTGATTGAGAACATCTGTTTATATTTACTGTGGGATCAGACTGTAAAGACACAAAGCTTTAAGAGAGAGACTCTTAAATCCAGTTTCTTGCTTGAAGACACTTCAGCAGAGTAGACGCTGGCCAACAAGAAGATCCTGTCAACAGCTGAGGAAGCCGTTTAAACAATGTTACTTGAGGGAGTTGCCAAATTAATATATACATATGTGTGCATGCACTACATTACATGTCATTTAGCTGACACTTTTATCCAATTAGGGGTTAAGTGTCTTTCTCAGTGTCACATTAGTTGATGTATCACAGCGGGAATCAAACCCAGATCTCCCACACCAAAGACATGTGTTATGTCCACTGTGCCATAACCACCTCAGCAATCATGCAGCATCCCTGTGTGGGTTATTGTGTGTGTGTATGTGTGTGTGTGAGTGTGTGTGTGTGTGTGTGTGT
>NC_048414.1:22137582-22140692 GCF_013103735.1 Etheostoma cragini
ACACACACACACACACACACACACACACACACACACACACACACACACACATCCTGATATCCCGTTCATACTGTCCTGATTGTCCAGAAAACATGGCCTCCCTCTGCGCTAGTCAAACAGAGGCTCCACTTGCTTATGCAAAATGCTGGTATTATTCCAGAGCAGGGTAGAAATCTTATTTTGGACCTGATCTAATGAAAACCTATATCTGAACTTGTGCATCATTTACTAATACATTTATGATTTATTAATCATAAAATACCTCATCGTAAAAAGACCTAGAGAATGTCCAAATAGGCCTGATGATAATTAGACCTGAGGGGTGTACCACAAAGCAATTTTGACAGAGCGAGGCTTTTTTGAGTTAGCTGGAGAGACAAAGCGTGAAGCTCCAATTAGAGATAATGGGTATGAGTGGCTATTGTTGGCATATAAATTCTGATAGGGTTGCCAAATATTTATACAGAAAAATTAAATAATTCAATGTGCAATTCAACTGCACAGGACTGAGAGAGGGGAGACACTTTAATTGCGGTGACCAATGGATCACCGCTATCACCAGCTGAATAATGCAATGTTAAATCACACAACCAATGAAGATCTGAGTGACGACTATCTTACAATACCAACATTAGGACCACCAAATGACAATGTCAATTATTTCTTACCGTAACATCAAAGAGCCTACTCACGGCGAGGTATTAATTTTTTTTGCAAGAAATTGCACCGGATGTCACTCTTTTCTGAGTTTTCTGTTTCATTACTAAAACAACCTTTGAACGTCCACATGTTCTAACATAACATATTCCTTCCCGAGGCTATTTCGCAGCGGCACGGTGGCTCCGCTCAGCGCCTAGTGCCGCCCAAGACGACTGTGATCGGTTTAAAGAAATGCCAATAAACCAAAACACGTTTCTCTCCCATCAAGAAATGCAGTGTGAACTAGACAGAGTAGTGGTGGAAGGTCTGGCAATGCAAGAATAGCCACCTCAGCAATAAATGCACGGTTATGCACCAGTAAATTCAATCAATGGGATGCTTTTAGGGGCCCTGGCTGTCGGGCCCTACTTGCCAAAGTGAAAAGTTAGCGTATAATAAAAAAATAAAGTAAGTGATCACAGCAAACCAGTCTTTTTTATTTGACAGTGACACAGTAACTTACATCAGGCAAGAAACGTGTCTTGTTTACAAAAGTGGATCAAATCTGGAATCACTCTTGAATCCATTCTGAAAAGGACGGAGTGCTTTGCTGGCATTTTCACCCTCTGCAGTTTGACACTATACATGCCACCGCAATTATGCAGATCACAATCATTATGCCTTTTTCAGTGATTGGCTGAACAGAGAGGCCTTTTAGTTGATTTCCTGTGTGGTATTTTCAAAACGAAGAACGTTGATGAAAGAAAAGGTCTGTAAATGCCATCCTGTTTATGACTCCTGGACGTTGAAATGACATGACATTACTGGGAAACAGGAACGTCCACAGACAGTTTCGGTGGCAGGGGCTCAAGGGAAAAAAGGCCTAATAGTTAATAACTACACTTTTTTTTTATTTAACACAACTCTGACTACCTTACAAATTTTTTGATTTCCCTTACGCGATTGTTTAATGGGTATACTCAACAAAACTGAGTTCACACAGAGGTTTTAGTATTATTCATAGTTTCAAGCATTTAGAATGGCTGACTGCGCCAAGGAGATGGACATAGTTGTATTTATGTTGCAATTGGCAATAAATCAATTTTATTATTTTGGTGTTATTGGAATAAATAACACTTACAGTATCCATATTATGGAAATATAACTTTTTATGGGATTTAGGGTGTTATTTTGTTTCTCTGGTGCCTCCCCACACAAACAAACAAACTATGAAAAAAAAACATCCATCCTGTTTTAAGTGATATTCTTGTTTCCGGTTTCTGAATGTCCTCTTCCTTCAGTCTCCGGGTGAGCTGTACAGCTTTCTACTTCACTAGCCGGGACAAGGTGGCTAAGTTTGGCATACTAGTGCTAGCATGCTAGCTCGTTCTCAATGGAAAAACACTGCTATTACACACAGTAGTTCACCATCATCTTCAAAAGAACTACTTCCATGTCCCTGTTCTGCAGGTATTCCACAAGTGTCCCTCGTTTAGAAGAAGTCTCCCAGCTAATCCTGCCTTGGACTGACCAAAGTTGGCTGATGTGATCTTATCTAGCTACTGCACATGTGCAACTCCCACACAAAGATAGTAAAGAAGTGAAATGTCTCACTCTGTAGCTAAAACAGAGACTTAAACACACAAGGTGAAAACAGGATCTGCAGTAATGTGCAGTACAACAATTATATGTTGTAAAAAAAATATAAAATATGAAAATGAGCATAATATGGAAGCTTTGGCACTTTTTCAACAAACTTTTATTATTGAAAAATCTCAACAAAGATCTTCACACCAAACTGAACAAAGGCTGTTGCTGCAATTTTGTTCATTTTACAGGAAAAACACTGTTATTATTAGAGGAGACTACGATCCACATAATGCAGTTACTGTTTGATGCTGGAGACTTTTTACATGTGTTCAATTTAAAGATTTTGGTCTGTTTTGCTTCCATGTCTTCTTTTACGCTAAGGGTAGTAAAACTTCCAAAATACACATTAGATTGTATTTGTTTTAGGCATCTGTAGATCTCTTCTAAATTAATCTGCATATTTAAACCTAGCATTTAAGGGGGAAAGACTCTTAACTCATTAATTGAGGAAGTTCTGGTGGGGATATTTATGTATGTAGTTATTTTGTTTATCCTGGTCACCTGCAGTACCTTGTCAAATAAATGCAAATTAGTGCATTTTAATTAATTTAACACCTAATTTGCATATTAATGTGACGATTGTGGTAATGTTATTATTAGACACAGATTTGACTGTAATCACTAAGTACAGTACATTAGCCTGATTAGCCTGGCCACGATGCCTGAGATAAACCTTAGCTAACCTACTACATGTGCGCCACGAACAACCTTGTCATCGGCGGTAGTGTCTTCCCTCACAGGCGAATACACAAGGTTACCTGGAGGTCACCGGATCTCTCCACCGGAAACCAGATAGACCATATATGTATCAATAAGAGGTT
>NC_048414.1:22140792-22142303 GCF_013103735.1 Etheostoma cragini
ATCAGCAACCAAGAACTGTGGCAACGAACAAATCAACAACTGACAGATGAAGAGATCATCCAAAGGCGCTGGGGATGGATAGGACATATTCTCCGCAAGCCGGCTTCAAACATCACCCGGCAATCTCTTTCCTGGAACCCTCAGGGGAAGAGAAAAAGGGGTCGACCCCGAAACAGCTGGCGTCGAGACCTCGACGCGGACGTCAAGAGAACAGGCCACTCTTGGGGCCAACTAGAGAAAATTGCACAGGACCGGAGTGCCTGGAGAACCCTTGTCGGCGGCCTTTGCCCCAGGAGGGGTAGTAGGCTGTGAAGTGAAGAAAGTGAAGAACCTACTACATAGCCTAATGGCTCATGCATGTTAGCAAGAAAGAAGTTAACTATATTTGTTTTATCTTTCGGCTAATTTGTCTGTGTGTGTGTGTGTGTGTGTGTGCGTGCGTGTGTGCAGCGCAGAGTGTAATATGGAGAATAGATCAACTGTTCTGTAAGCGCGTGAAGCAGTATTGTAAATCAATTAATTCATGATTTAATCAGACAATCGTAACTGTCGGTATCCACTTCAATTTGCAATCTAATTTCATTATCAATCCCCAACTGACAGGCAGATCTGAATTAACTGTGACACAGGTTTGCATGAGTCTATTACATTGTACTTACAGTTTTTTATTGCTAAACGACAGTGGACACAACTGAAGCCACATGTGCAAAACTCAAACTACAGTCTGCACTACCAACAGTCACCTGAGCTCCACAGTTCAACTCATTCGTGAACTTAGTCCAAACTTATTCCAAGCAACACAACACACTTAACAACACTTAACACATCTGAAAACAGGCTCAGAGCAGCCAAACACTATGAACCATCCTCATCTAGATAACACACACTGTCACTCAGAACACACTGAGTCAAAACACCAGCATCACACCAATACAGACATTACTTTTATAATTTATTTACTTTTATTTATAACTTTTCATCTTTACTGTTTGAACAATTTGAGTGACTTCACACTACTCAATACTTTCTTTAAAGAAAAGATATATATCTTACAATACACCAATTTTTATGTAAGGTAAACAAAAAGGAATGAAAATCAATATAGTATTTTTTCTCTAGTAATTTATGGAATTACTGGTAAAAAAAATTAAAGTTACATAGCAGTAACATAGAATAGTGTGACTGATCCTTCCTCTCTCCAGAATCAAGTTGTCTCTATATATTAATGAATGCAGTGTTTCCATTGCTTTCACCTCCATTACTTAAGAATGCAGTTTTTCTAGAGTAAAGATAGTGTTTTTTATGTTTTTATTCTTGTGTATGTAACCGCAGACATCTGACCTGGACATGTTGGTATCTTTGCTCTTTTAACTGTTTCTCTCAAACGGTACAGTGAATAATTGTTTATTTGGTGATTGTATGAAAAAACTGCTTTCCGATGCTGATTTTGTACACAGCAGTGTGTGTGTGTGTGTGTGTGTGTGTGTGTGTGTGTGTGTGTGTGTGTGTGT
>NC_048414.1:22142380-22157837 GCF_013103735.1 Etheostoma cragini
TTCCGTAATTCATCATCAAAATGCAACGGTGTAATGGAATTGGAACCTGAGGAGACAAACATAATCAGAGCTGCACTGGGCAGTGTTTGCATGTTGGAAGGCCAAAGTTTCAGCTAGAAGTAACTTTTTGCTTAAGAGGCTTATAGAGCATGTAATGGTTCACACATATCAACCATAGACTGTAAAATAAAAAAGTGGATGTAGTATCCGTGACGTCACCCATTGGTTTGTGAACTGCCATTTTACAGCCTTGAGTTTGAATCACGGGCTTTGCCATCTTGGGTATTTTTGCCAAGGCGCCACCGGAACACAGCGAAGAGGCACCCAGTGGAAAGCAGGGGCAAAAGTGTGAACATCTGCATAGGGAGGAGGTCAGGGTGCTGGATAGGTCCCGAAACACAAGACTGTCAACAAGGGGGGGGGCTGTTCATGCCGCGGAAATATTACTTAACGGGAGCGGTGTTTCCCCCATATGCATAGGTTTCTGTCCCATATGATAGGGGCCCGTTAATGAGAATAAGCTGCAGTGTAACATCACCAACTCTCACCCCCAGCTGGAAAACTAGCTGGAGTCAGATACAGTGTTAAAATAGTGCTGTGCTCATCTCTGCCCTGCTGTTTTTAGAGGACATTTTTGAGTTTGGGTCATTTCCTTTGCATCTGAATAAGTTCCTTCCGTGGGCCATTTTGGACAGTAAAATAAGGATAATTTCAGCAAATAGGGCACATCTACAGTGTTTCATTTGGCAGTGACAGGATGCTATTGGCTGTTGCATCACCTCCTCTGTTGCCAGTTTGTGAGGTTAGTGAGGAGAGGGGTTGTCAGTGTACGATATTTATAATGGGGTTTTCTTAAAGGAGTTGCAGGGGGAGTTGTTGACTGGAGGACCAGAACTTAGATAATGTGAAGCAGCTGAATTGCTCTATAGATGCTGTTTGGTAGCCGACTGTGATGCCCGGCTGTCCTTTTTGGTGAATAAAAGAGAATGAACCAATGGAGAACAAGCAAGTAGCACTTGTGTGAGAGGTCATTACGCAACAATAAAATACACACATTTGACTATTTGACAGTGGTAAATAAGCTGTAGTGTAATTTGAGAGTATTTAATGCTTTAGAAAACGGGGTTAGCTAACAATCTGCTTTGCTTGCTTGTGTGTGTGTGTGTGTGTGTGCGTGTGTGCGTGCGTGCGTGCGGTGCTACATTTCTGGTGTGTTACCGGAGAATTCCTAAGAGGGTCTAAACTGGCTAGCTGGCTGCATACAGTAAATTGGGTCACTGCTGAATTAAACACCAGTGCTTCTGCTTCAGTGCTGCTTCACTGCTGTGCCAGAGAAGGGCAGGTTAGAAATAGTCATGGCCTTAGAGTCTGAATAAACAGTCAAGACTTGGCAGACTGGGAGAGTTGGACTGGTGCTGTGAACACAAGAAGTGGCATTTCAGAAGACCGCCTCAAACAAACATGCCTTCTGTCGAGGAAAGGTTACGCCAAGCATTCTTACCCGGCATCATTGGGTGCCGCAGAAATCAACATGGCACAACATCGAAGAACAAGAAGAGAAGAATGATAAAATATTTGGGCAGACTAATAAGGAGAGTGCCGGGTATGAAGTGAGGTACAGAGGATGGTGCAAAAAAAGAGTTTGGCTGGCTATGGTTGTGGAGTTCCTGCAAGTTATTGTTCACAGGTTGTTAGTCTGTTTCAAAAAGCATCTGAAGCCTTTGGTCCTAAGTGGTCAAACCTGGAGCCGAGCCAGAGAGAGGCGCTCGCTGTCTCCCGGCTGGATGTGCATCAGACTCACTCCTCGTGCTGAGTGGAGGAGGCCAAAATTAAAGAAAGACAGAGAGGCAAAAAAATAGCAGCAAAAGAAACACAGGTGAAAAAAAAAAGTAATACATTCTTGGTAGTAATTCATGAACTTGCCTAATCCTTAATGGAGAAACAGCAGAGGGAATAGATTTGTACAGCTTTAGTCCTCCTGTCCCTGTGGTTTCCCAGTGTTCTGCAGTGTTTCCCATAGCTCACCCTGCTTCATCCAGTCAGCCACACTCAAGGACAAACACACTTTGAGCCAGGGCAAGGGAATTAATATTTGATATCTAGCTCTGCATCATGTGGTGAGACAGAGTCAGGCGTACCGGCAAGCAGATACAGGATGGAGTCAAAGCCATGAATAGCCACTCCCTAATGCAGCACTACCACTCTAAACTCTCACTGCACTGGTTGCTTGGTTAGTTGTTTGATTGTTAAAAGAAATGCTCTGCAGAATAAAAACTGTTACTAACAATAAATTAGGTCACAGAAGGGCATCCCATGTGTTGAAATGTGGTGGCGACATAAGGCCTCAGATGAGAACAGTTCTGAATGTAATGGGGGGGGGGGGGTCGGTATGAGGTCAGAGCAGATAATAAAGGCTGGTCATGAAATAAATTTGCATTTTCATAAGGACTATGGTTAACTGCTCCTCAGATCTCTGCCGGGTAAATCCAGACAGCTACCTAGACTATCCGTCCAATCGGAGTATTCTGTTACACGACTAAAAGAACATTTGAACGTCCACACGTTCCACTAAAACAAGTTCCTTCCAGAGGCTATTTTGCAGAGGATTAGGCTTTGCACTGTTTGGGAATTTTTAGCCTTTGCTGTGAATTTATGTTAAAATGTTTGACCCATATTTATGTTTATTGTTAAGAGAAGCCCTCTAGTGGCCGTAGTGTTAATTTCGTCAGACGAGACAAGACTAAATATTTTCTTCAACAACTTTTTTTTTTCGTGACGAAGACAAGACGATGACGAGACTGCACCAATGTCCAAAAACTCAGACTAAGACTAAATTAACATGCATTATTGATGACAAAAAACAGAGACTAAATTTTTTTGCATGTTATGCAATCATCTCTACTTTTTCATCATGAGATAGAACTAGTGCAGTGCTCGTTTTTTTAGGATACAGCGCGTAGCGATGTGCCTTGGGCAAGGGGATGGAGGCTGGGAGGAAGCCCGGTTCAGCCTGCGGGAGAAGCCGCTACAACGTGTAGCAAGGAAAGGAGTATTGGCGAAGCTGCTCTTAAAAAGCTTGCAGAGTGGCTGGAGTAAAGTGCTGTAGAGCCCAGGGGCCCTGGTGCTTATCTAACATTTGTCTGTGAAACAAGGTGCTGTAGAGCCCAGGGACCCTGGTGCTTATCTAACATGTGTCTGTGAAACAAGGTGCTGTAGAGCCCAGGGGCCCTGGTGCTTATCTAACATGTGTCTGTGAAACAAGGTGCTGTAGAGCCCAGGGGCCCTGGTATTTATCTAACATGTGTCTGTGAAACAAGGTGCTGTAGAGCCCAGGGGCCCTGGTGCTTATCTAACATGTGTCTGTGTACGATTGTATTTGCCTGACGAAAGAGGCTCGATGTAAAACCAGACATGTAAAGTTGCATTCAACAAAAATCATTCAACAAGAGAAAAACTTGCTCTAGTTTTTGGGCATTTCTTTAAACCAATCACAATCATCATGTGCGGCGCTAAGCTCTGCATGGTGCCGCTGCAAAATAACCTTGGGAAGGAACTTGTTTTAGTGGAATGTGTGCGTTCAAATGTTGTTTTAGTCGTGCAACAGAAAACACAGATGTGACAGATAGTCTAGCTAGCTGTCTGGATTTACCCTGCAGAGATCTGAGGAGCAGTTCACCATAGTCCTCAGAAATCCACAACAGTTTTAAATTAAAACACAAAATTTAAAACACAAAGAAAGCGGAAGAAAACAGACACTGGCAAAAAAACATGCTTCCGGCGGAATTTTCTTCGGCATAGTAGCCATCCAGGAAGTGGAACATAATGGCTATAGACTACAGTGATGTAGTCATGGGTCCAACAGAGGTCAACCAGAAACGAGAACAGAGAAGTTTTTGGAAAGCAGAAATCAACACACCAGAGTTAGATTCTTTTTTATATTCAAAACATAATGTTTAGGGAAGAAAGTTCTGTTTTCAGTTTATATAAAAAAATAAAAAAAAGTAATAATGGAATTAAGCACTCTGGACTGTTGCAACATAGGGTTGTAGTAATCTAGTCCACATAGCAAGAGCAGAAATCCAGTATTGTTTCAAGAGCTTGATGGTTATCAATGCTTCCCAAAAGGTCTTGAAATATAACCTGCATTGTCGGCTTACCAAAGTGCACAGAGAGACAGACAGACAGACAGACAGACAGAGAGACAGACCGCAGGGATATAGCTAAAGATTTTTAGCCGACCGAGGCCCTTGCTGGATTGATTTCACAGCAGCTTGAGAAAGCACTGAAGGCTGGGATCATACTGAGCATTTGTGTGTGTTTGTAAGAGTGTAAAAATGGTACAGCAGAGCAAACCGGTATTAACTGTAATATGAGATGTAGAAGACATAAAAATAGAGGCAACTAAAGACAAACAAGTTGCATAGAAAAAAGGCTACTAATTGATTTAAAATAAAACAGACTTTGTAAGCATATGATCATATCCTCTGGCCGCTGCAGTTTTTTGCATAAGCATGTGGAGATCTTTAATGGAACTCTGTTCTTGTTGCAATGATGTTTTGTACTACAAATGATTTTACAGCTGTGTGTGTGTGTGTGTGTGTGTCTCATGCAGATGATGGGAAGCTGTCTCTGGATGAGTTCCAGGCTTTCTTCTCCGATGGCACGCTGAACGAGGAAGAGCTGGAGAAGCTGTTTCACACCATTGACTCTGATAACACCAGGTCAGCACTACTTTACCACTACTGTGTGTGTGTGTGTGTGTGTGTGTGTGTATGTGTGTGTGTGTGGGTGTGGGTGTGTGCCTACGGCATGTGAGATGGCAGTGTAGCTGCATAAAATAAATCTGCACACAGTACATTTCTGCGTGTGCTCACTTCACCTTTACTTTTTGATCACATCTCACTCATTTCAATTCAATTATAGAAAAGGAGAGAGAGAGAGTGAAAGTGTGTGTGTGTGTGTGTGTGTGTGTGTGTGTGTGTGTGTGTGT
The DNA here is from genome assembly GCF_013103735.1 of Etheostoma cragini. Classification (NCBI taxonomy): domain Eukaryota; kingdom Metazoa; phylum Chordata; class Actinopteri; order Perciformes; family Percidae; genus Etheostoma; species Etheostoma cragini. The sequence continues at coordinate 22,147,371 of NC_048414.1, forward strand.
GTGTGTGTGTGTGTGTGTGTGTGTGTGTGTGTGTGTGTGTGTGTGTGTGTGTGTGTGTGTGTGTGTGTTAAAAACGTACGTCATTTACCCTACAGCCAAAAACTGTCACATCCAGTTCTGAAAGCTAATTTTATGGAGAACCGTTTGTACAAAAGTGACACTTTCAAAATGAAACTGGCAAAATGAAAAAACGATAAAGGGAGAGGAGATTATAAAAAGAAGAGTGACAACTGAGGAAAGTCATTATTTCTTCATCTTTCACCTTCTCTTTCTCTCTCTCATCATGTGCTTTTGCATTAATCATCCTCAGCAATCATACCAACTACTTCGCCCAGCAGACAGTGCCAAAACGCAGGACTGCCCATTTATTCAGAATGGCGGTAGTGCTTTTAGGCTGCCGGGGGTGGGAGGGCGGGGGTGGGTTAGCTGAAAAAAAAAAAACATGCGGCAAAAAGTCAAGACCGATGGAACTTTTGGAGAAACGCAACCCGACTTCACGTGGCAGTGGCCCATCATGCAACCATCAGACTTATCGGACTTGCCGGTCAGTTTGAGGTGTTGTGAAAGGGTCGGAAATGTCACTCCAAAAACACTTGCACGGAATCTAAGAACTGTGAAATATAAAGTCTACTTGTGCTACATCTGGGGGCCAAAGAACACAACAGGACGTCACACTAAAGGGCCGTTTAAGTGACACTCCCAGCAAATCACAGGATGCCCTTTTTGCTGTTGTGAACGCGCCCTAAATCTCCAGGACTCTCTACAGTTTGTCTACTGCTCTCAGGATGTTTTGATTGGCTCTCATTAAACCAATGTATTGGCCCTTTGTAATCAGCTAACCCAGACTGCAATCAAGTGTGATAACACAGTTGGATCTGACTAATCAAAAGACTGGCATTGTTAATTTATACAACCTCAGAGACCCGCAAGGGCCTTGAAATAAAATGATATATAAATCCTCCAGCCGGCTCGGTCATTAGAGATTTTTTCTTCTATTTTAAATCAGTGCATCGAGTGGACCACAGAGATAGCCGCGCTGTATACATTTTATTCACCGCAGTGCACGCAGTCAGAAGACTTTATTCTCATTACAGTTAAGTAGACTTGGCAGCCACATGCCTGGCCTCAGCATTATCATGTGACAGCAGATAAGGTTATTGATTGGTCAGAGTAAAAGAAGAAATGAAAGCACGAGGGTTTCCTGTTGAAGCAGTTGATGGATGGAGAGAAGGGATGGAGCGGGCAGAGACTGAGCACTGTCCTGCTTCTAGTCATTTGTCTGTTTGTCTCTGTCAGTCCCCAGTTTCCTTGGATTTCTTCTTGTTTCCTCTATCATTCTCCGTCCGTCTGCCAGTGTTGTAGTCAAGCCCACCTAAACCGAGACCAAGTCATTACCAAGATCAAAGTGCATCGAGACCAAGACGAGACTTTGAGGAGTTAAGACAGTGAAAAGACCAAGACCAGGGGGCTGTTTCACAAAAGGAGAATTTGTAAATCCAGGATAACTGATTAAGCGAGGCTTGACCCAGTCTAATCTGTGCAGCCTGGCCAAGCCTGGCTGAGGAGGAGCGACTAGGTCGAGGTAGGCTGAAGTCAGTCGGATAGAGGTGCGCTCACAGCTTTCCTTAACAGACCACGAGATTTACTGATTTACTAAAAAAAGAAGACGTGATGTGGAGGGGATTTTAAATTTTGATCCATTGGTTATCAAATTGTTTATTTTTATTTTGTCCTCTGACAATGATCTTTCAACACACAGTTAATACTTCCAATTCTTCCAAGGCCTTCCAATTCTCTATTGAATTTGCTTCCTTATTTTTCCAGTTTTTTTAAAGATAACAGAGGAAAAACTCAGTAAAACTGATACTATGCGATTGACCTGCTTCTATACAGATATGTGAACTCACCACAGACATTTGCCTTGCATGGAACCACAGTGGTGCTCTCCTGACAAGCAATAGGGGAAATGGATGTTTGGCGTTATTTTAAATGAATGAGACACAGTGACGTATAAAACTGCTATTTAGATACATTTACTTATTAATGGAAGGTGTCAGAACAGTCCACTTTAACCAACATCACTTCCTAATTATCCAACATATGGGAATAGTCCGGGTCCCAAATCACAGAACGTGAAAAAGAAAAAGAGTGGCGGGTTGGAGGAATTTGCTTTAACTCGTTATTATTAGGTTCATTTTGACACAGCTACTTATTTATAAAGATAATCAGTTGCACAATCTTTCAGAGTCTTTCTGTCTGTCCTCAGTTGTCCCATATCTCACATCACTCTTTTAGCTGGCTCCTCTTCCTTACTTCATTCATCATCATCATTCGTCATTCTTTTTCTGTCTCTCCGTCCACGCCTCTCCCTTGTTCTTTTTTTTTTCTCCTGGTAAGTCAACCAGGGAAAGTCTGCTTTACGCCAGTGAAGAACACGCTGCCATGTGAGTCCTCTCATAGTGAACTGATCATGAATGATGGCAGCAGATTGTTTTAGACTCCCCTTCAGAGAGTTGATAGATCGCTTCCTGCCTGCCAACTCCATCTGTGTGTGTGTGTGTGTATGTGTGTGTATAAGTGAGTTATTAAGACTGCATGCAAAAAGCCTTTCCTGTTTCTGACCCTGCTCTTCTTCATCCTTTTCCTTCCTTTCTTCTTACTTTCCTTCCTTCCCTCCTTTTCTCTCCCTGCTGCTCCTCTGCTATGCTGTGATAGTAATGTTGACACTAAGGAACTCTGTGGTAAGTGGACTGCCCACAAGCACACACACACACACACACACACTTCTCTTCCTTGCTTCTGCTCTCATTCTCTCTCTTATTTGTTAATAAAAAGTACATCTCAGTTGAAATTACTATGTTTTGTAATGTTTTTTTTGAGCCAGTTTCAGCTCACCCCTGCAAATACTTTTAGGACTCCAGAAGTTTGTTAAATCCTGTGCAAATTTCCCTGTATGTGTGTGTACAGACTACTTTGCCAAGCACATGGGCGACTATGAGGGAGTTCTGGCCTCGCTGGAAACACTTAACCTTTCCATCCTCAAAGCAATGGACTTCACCAAAAAGGTAAGGGTGTGTTTTTGTGTGTGTGTGTGTGTGTGTGTGTGTGTGTGTGTGTGAGAGTGAAAGAGAAAAATAGTGGAAATGATGGCTAATGACAGCTTCTCTTTTACTCTTGGCATTAAGTATCTTTTCACACCCACTGCCTCCAAAGTTCAGTCAATACATTTTCTGAAGACCTAAGTGACTGTTGCACAAAGTTGGCTAACGTTAGTGACCATAAATGTCTCATTTTGTGTATGAGACATTTACAGAACATAACATGCTAGCCATGGCCTGCTATGCCTTATGGTAGTGTTCCCCTGGTATAGTGTATGTTACCATAGCACAGGACCTTATATTATAATCTATATTTTTCAAATCAAATGACAATGTGAAAACAATGTGAAAGGGGTTGGTTTAAGATGCATTAAGGGCATCGTAGCAGGATCCGTTGCCAACGTGGGTTACCCTCAGCACAGAACACAGCAGAAAGACATACCGGCCAAGAGTATTTATTTTCTCTGACTGTTCACACCAAATGGCCTGGAAATCCAGACCCAAATCTGAAGGATTAAAGGGTCTGGCATCGAGTAAGCGTGCATTTGAAAGTCACACTGCACACAATTGGATAACACTACGACCAATAACAACAACACACAGGGTGACGTATCCAGAGCCCCATGTGCTTAGCTACTAGAGGAGCCAACAGGTAGATTTAACTGTTGTCATCTGTTTAGCTTGATTGGTGCAAATTAAAATTGTGCTCGCGCAAGAACTTTGGATTTCCAGAGTACACACCTAAAACATCTTTACAACTACAATCTGTGCGACTCCGACGGCCCGGCTACGACTCAATGATTTAACAAAACAATCAATCAGTCCAGTCCTTTCTCCGTGGTGTGTGGCAGCATATAAAGGGAGAACTTTAATTAGCACAACAACGAACAGCTGTGACAATCAACTCACCTGGCACTGCCCACCTGCTCTATCCCCACACCTCTCTCCACTGCCGCTGATTGCAGACCGCGGCCACCTCCACGGCATATAAATGATTTTGCTTGTGTTTACATCACATACAGAGTTAAATGAGCATTGGGACAGTTACCCTGAAGCTATTCAGTTCTTTAATTGGAAGTTAGTTCATTTTTGATAAAATGAATGGCTTAAAACACAACTTAATGTCATTTTTACTGGCGAGAAGTATGTTATTGCAATAACCTGATGTTGAACCGAATTTCAGCAGAAATCTCAGTTTAACCCCAGTGTCCTCACAACCATGTGTATCTTCTGCAACAGTTATACAGATGTGCAAGCAGTGTGTCCACATTTGACCCTCCAAACATACAGCAATTCTCATAAATCAAGTGTAATAGTGTTTTTTTAAATAATAAATACTTATTATTATTACTACACACACATGCTCATTACCTATACATGCACTAAATGGAGAGATGTCAGAGTGAGGGGGCTGATTACTCCTGGAGTAAATATATTACAGTAACCAATGCATACCTGAATAAGGCCGTTATTTAAGAATATAGATTGTTTGAATGTATATGCCTTAAAGGGTAATTACCATTTCTTTCAACCTGAAACCTTTTTTCCTATGTTTTGTGTCTAATGGACTGATGGGAACAACAATCTTTGACATTGGTCCAGTATTAAACAATTTACAATGTAAGTTAATAGGGCAATGATGTCCAGCTTGTATTTGGGCTACGAAATTGCATCGCTAAACCCAATAGACTCCATGTAAATTAACAGTAAATTTAGCATCTTAAAATATATCACAACTATCACAACTCTAGTTTTGGTAGAAATAATAACATAATTTACTGATTTATAAATGAAAATATGTTTATCTAGCTGTAATTTTAAATGGAATCTGCTGGGTTTAGCGCTGGCAACTTGCGAGCTGTTTATGGTAAAAAGAAAGGTCTTAAAAACGTTTTAAAGGTCTATCTCTGAAGGGATCCTTTCCATAATGTTGTCAGACACTTAGCATATTAATCTGAGCCTGTCAGTGGCAATACAAGCACTTTTGTAAAGGTAAATACATGCTGGACATTATTGCCCCATTATCTTACATTGTAGCTTTTTTTGCCGCTGCCGACTGCAGCAGTGTCGTTTAATACTGGACCAATGTTAAAGATTGTTGTTACCATCAGTCACTTACACACAAAAATATAGTTGGAAAAAAGCAGTAGTTCCCCTTTAACCCTCTGTATATTCCTCAACCCTTAGACAAAGATGATTCTGGCATGCTCTGAAAAAGGTTTATCCCAAGAGCTGTAATCCATGCGGATAACCAGAGAGATTGTGATGTCTGAGTCTCTGCCTGTGTCAGCGTCCCTCATCATCCTTCACTTTGTGCTCCCAGAGGGACAACCAACACACTAATAATTCATGCAAATCTGGTATTTCCACACACTTAATGCATAATTCATTATTTTGATTGCCAAGGTATCAGTTAGTGGATTAACTGCTCGTCTTTGGGGGCTCTTGATATTCAGCAAATGAGCTGATCATAAAGTAATTAGTGATGATTAATAAACTCACCTCTGACCTCACATCAGATCAGCCCAGCTATGAATTGTAATTATCCTGCCAATACACAAAGAAAGGAACAGAGTTAATTCAAAAACGTAATTATCTTAAGATACTAGGATTGAGATGGGTAAACATTATGATCCGCTTTGTGTCTGTTGTATTCATTGTATCCTCATTTTATTGACTTATAACACTGGAAAGTTGTAACAAGTTTGAAACCAACCCAATATGCCCCTGTTTTGGGGTGCCAGATTGGTTATACACCTAAATTCTAAACTGTCAGATAAACAACAGTGGAAAAAGTTTTACTCTTTGCCATAAATAATAAAATTGGTATTTGATACTGAGCCATTGTTAACAGTAGTCACACCTGTACCTTTCCTGCTATGGCAGGCCAAATTTTCTGCAGTGAAAAAGGTGTGTGCTTCAGCCTTACTAAAATAACAGGTGTGTTGCTCACTTAACTCATCTGATTAAGTTGTTTAGAAATATGTTTTACCCTGTAAGCTTATTCTTCTCTGCATGCTTTGTTTTTCTTTTCTTTTATTCAATTTGAAGACATCATTGGAGCCTTGTGATCTTGAGTCTGAGTATTTGAGGCTTAAATTAACAGAAGTGAAAGTTGTGAAAGGTAGAATTATGAGTCACACCAATTAACTGAAGTTGGGCCAAAAACAGGCAAGAAACCTACAACTGTGTTGAGGTTTGTTAACTTTATTCGCTTTCTCAACATATTTTATTTTCACTCTAAAACAAAACTTACAATGTTAACTTTGTACAATAGCTCATGTCACCATGAAATCTCCTCCAGAGTATGTGCAGGTTACTATGGTGACAGTTGCCATGGAGGCAGAATACTTTGGGGACAGTTGTCTTGGCGACAGGTTGAATTGATATCTACACTGAGCCAGCTTGTTAAGAGATGGCTGGGCTATCTATCGGCTGTTTGCAAGCAGATCCCACGCATGTCGTCATCCAGCTTCACACGCAGGACACACTGTGGGCTTCACTCGGCAGTTCCACACTTTACTGTACTTCCTCTGGAAACACTTGTTTCCATGAGCAAGTCCTCATTGTTGTGAACAAGCTCAAAGATGAGAGCAATCAACCACTATGAGCAGGGAAGAAAAGTTGAAGAGGAAACTTTAGAAAAGGAAAAGGCTGATAATTGTTTGTCCGAGAAGGATTTGGAGAAAGCCCCCCACACGTGTTAACTACAGCAGCCTCTTACTCGCATTCCCACATGAGACCTCTGAATGTCATGGTTTAGACAGCTTTAGAGATATAATCCACAGGGATGGAGCAAATGTGTTGAAATGCGTCAAATCCATTGTTGTTTCGGCTTGCTCTTTGCTTGAACGTTTTATGGCACCATCAGAATCAAAAGTGGTTCCAGAAAGCAATTTTAATTGGCTTTCCAGCAGGTAGAGATGAAATAACGGCCCCTCCCATGAGGACTGTGTGTGTGTGTGTGTGTGTGTGTGTGTGTGTGTGTGTGTGTTTGGGTGGTGATGACAGCTGAAGCAGGTGACAAAAGAGTTCTGTCTTTACTGAATAAATGCTTTTTAATGAGCCGCTCTCATTAGCACTCTTTATTCTTTCAAGCTTTCACTGGCCGAGCCGCCATACTCGTTGAAAATTTTACACACGCACACACACACAAACACACACACACACACACACACACACACACACACACACACACACCATCAGGCTCACAGATACCCAATTACTCTCAGAGTAAAATCTTGCTAGGCCTGTCTTTTAAAAAACTCTGTTACGGAAATAGTTTTTTGGCGGCGAGTGACCTTTCATGTGATTGTCAGCTGCTTCTCATTTGACTCGTCCTCCCCATCTCCTTTTCCTCTAGCCTCTCTTTTCTCTCATCTTCTCCTTCTTTCATCTCCGCTCTATTGTCTTCTTCCACCCCCCTTCCCAAGCCATCACTGCCTCACCCTTCTCGTCCTCTTCACCCTCTCTTTTCTTCATGAAGATTAAGGCGAATCGGATCAAGGGGCAGGGCAAGGGGGTTGGCTCTGTACACATTGACGTGCCAATGGAATGAGGATAGCAAGAAGGGAGGAAGATTGATGGAGAGGATCCAGAAGAGAAGAAAGTAAGATGAGAAGGGGATGGGTGAGGCAAAGGGGGTGTGGCGAGAGGTTTGCAGGCAGCGATGAAGATGGCGGTGAATAAAAGGATGGGACAGAAGTCTATGAAGCATCTCAGCTGGCTCAGTCAGAGGGTATGATATGATTCTTTGTGGAGCATTCATCACTTATTCATTAGGATTTAATGGGCTTTCAGACTGTACAAAGTAGTAGGCCTACGGTATGTTGGAAATGCAATGGTGGAGTGTGGCACCGTTAAAGCTGAGGCTTGGTTCTCGAACATCTATCCTTGTGACGGCTAGATTTATTTTTAAACCCTTAGTGCCAAAACTGACAAAAGGCAGTAAAAGGTTATCAGACGAGTCAGAACCATAAATGAATTCATGAAAAGACAGTGTTAATTTAATCAATTGGGAAATTAATTGTAATGCTTATACTTAGAAAAAGCACCCCCTTCTCCCTGACCTGGACATACAGAACACACCAAACTGATTTTCATATAGGTTAAGGAAATCTGGAAATGTGGTATGGAAATGTGAAATGTTGCACAGGGATAATGTGGAATAAATAAATGATTCAGATGTGTGCTCAGACCAACATTGAAACATGTCTTAATTCATATTAAGTTAATTTAGCTCAGGTGAAATATTATCAGAAGACTTGATTACATGCTTTTGCTGTCGAATGATATTTTGATAATGTACTCCAGAATGTGACGGCCCTTCATAAATTACATACATGGCGGGTTTAATGATTACAAATGGCTGAATGTTACTTCAGTGTACAGATAGCAGTGTGTACTCCTGAGTGTGTGTGTTTGCGTAGCGTGTGTGTAGTTAGACACAACCTGGTGCCGGGAATTCTGTCCGGGCACTGCAATCATGGCACCTCTGAGACAAACACACAATTATGTTATATGCACATGTATCACTAAGTGTCGACCCTGATAGCAAGTGCATCCCTTAGAGGAGGTAATAAAGGAAGAAAAAATAAATTAAAGCTATACTGTGTAGTTTCTGTTGGCCCCATTATGGAAGTCTAAGTAATGACAACAACACTAGGCTGTATCCACATGACAGAAGCTTTCGGTGATCGCGCACCACACCTACCCCTCCCCCACCCAGTGGCTTGTACTTTAGTCGGGCGGTTTACGTAACACATTTGAAATGAGTGACGTAATTGGTCGCATTTGAAGCAGGAAGTTATACATCCGATCACAGTAATTATGTTAACACACAAATCCGACAATACACAGGCAATTTAGTGATAACTCTGAATTTGTGGTCTTGACCGGTCTTGAAATAAAATCCGAAGACCGACTAAAAATGTGGTCAATTCAGAGACAAGACAGAGACCTTTAAAAAGTGGTCTTGAGGCCTCAAGACCTCAATGTGGTATGTTCCGAAAATGAGATCAGTGTACTGTAATGCAGCCTTTAAACTAGCAAAAGACAACACTTGTCATATCATACTACTATATTCAATATTTAAGACAATATCGAGCCTCATATATTTCTGACATAATAGAGATTCAATGCCCAGTCCTAGACATAACCACTTTCATCTCTATCAGTGAAACCGGTCTTTACTGTAACAGTACATCCACTCCCTCCTCTCTCTCTATCCTACATTAGCATTGCAGAGAGAGTCAATCATCTCCTCACCAGGGGAGCAGCCAGCATGTTGCAAACCTGTCTGTCCCCTGTTTAAGAGACGAATGTGGACAATGTGAACATCCAACCCACTAGGGCTTGTATGTGATTGACTGACTGACTGCATCCTCAGTGTCTTCCACAACTGGTTATGTTGTGGGCATGAATCATTTGTGCGTGAGTGTGTATGTGACAGTGAGAGGGTGAACTGGCAACTGGAGGGTGAACTGGCAAAAGTGTCTGTTGTGTACTGTAGTGTATTGTTGTGTTGTTGTGTTGTGTGTGTTACTGATGAGGTTACACCCAAAGCATGAATAATGCAGACTGTAGGGGTGATAAAGGGTGTGTGTGTGTGTGGGGGGGGGGGGGGGGAAGAGAAAAACAGAGAGAGAGGGGAAATGGATGGGTAATTGGGTAAAAGGTGAGCGGAGATATATAAACTAAGGGATTTAATATGGAGCTGAAGGATTGAGAAAGTAAAACAAAAAGAAACCGAAAGCTTACCAAGACCAGAACGTATGGAGACTTGAGGGGTTGAGGAAGAGACAAGTCCAAGACCAGACCGAACAAAAGACAAACAACTGAAACTAGAGTCCTTAAACATCTAGTATTCACAGCTGGCTAAAACAGAGTAAAAGCCAGAGTAAAACCCGGGCTGATTCCAAGACCAGACCGAGACCTTCAAAAAGTGGATTCGGAGAGGATCCGGTTTATTTTTATTTGTATACTGTCAAAAAGAAGCACAGTAATAACAATTAAATTTTTTAAAATTAAGCTTCAAAATAAAAAAATATTTGAAACTACAACAGGCTTCACGTGGGATTCATTAAATGTTCGTATAACACCGGTCAGAGCGTAGGAATGTACGTACATTGATAAATGCAGCGGCTGGAAAGTAATCCGGCTAAGAAGCGATACTTTTCAGAGGTGGGAACGCGATCTCAGGTTCATTTGCACTAACGTGAGTACTATTTGGCAGCCTACAAACTGATATTAAAGGCTTTATAAAGAGTGCGGCATGGAAAAAGATCACTGACGCAGTCAACAGTGTTGCTGTAGTAAATCAGACTCCAGCTGAAGTCTTTTTTACTTTTTACATCCTTAACATATGTAT
>NC_048414.1:22157937-22159644 GCF_013103735.1 Etheostoma cragini
CCCCCCCCCCCCCCCTTGTGCTGGACCAACACCCCGACCCTGTCTTCTGACAGCAGAGGGGCTGGAAAAACAAGCCGATATATGTCGGTCAATGGCAGAAATAAATCGTTCATTTATGGCCATTAACTACACTATAAAAGAGAAACAGAAACCTGAAGAATAAATACAAATATTGTGCATCGTCATGTTTCCTGTATTGAATATCATTGCCAAACATAACTCTATACCTTTTGAAAGTGAGGAGTAATATCCTCCTCCTTGGTATAGCCACCAGTTGGGGCTGTGCTGGACACTGCTCTCTGGGCATCAGCTGGCTCCACCATTACATTTATGGCACCTTGTTTTCCTGCCCATTGTTTTGCAGAACCCCACAGGCTAAAACAATAAGTGATCAACTGATGACTTTTCCTTCTCCTGTTAAACAATAAGTGATCAACTGATGACTTGTCCTGCTCCTGTTAAACTAATTATATGGTGCACCGTCAGTCCACGCTGACTCAAAAACTCTTGCAGACCAGTTCAGACCAGACCTGAGATTTTATCACTCTTTGCGTAGGAATCGGCGTACGCCTGTCCAACGCTTCTTTTATGTCATGTGCACATTTCCTAAATGAAGGGCTGAATGTTTATGAAGCCTGTTAGTGAGCTCGCTTTCTGTTTGGAAACGTAGGCGCTCTGCAGGCTGCTAACCACTTCAACACTTGCAACTGTCACTTCTACCAGTTGAATCTCTCCAATGGATTTTAAATTAGTTAATGTTTTATCTATTTCTTTTTGTGGCCGTGTTCAATCCTGACTGCAAGCACAAAAATCCACATATGATAATAGGTTAGTTAATGTACTGTTACGTTTCCTGTAAAGCTTTCTTCTTCCTGTGTGTCATATACAGTACAGTTTATGATTATAACGTCGGAGGATTCTTAGACAATGGTGGCTTTTCATTCTTAACCTGCCACATTTGATCAGCTGCTAGCTAGCTAATTAGGCTAACATAATTTCATCTAAATGGTTAAAATGCTGCTTAGCTTACTGTATAGCCCATAGCTGGACTTAGGCTGAATCCCATTTCTCTGTCTTACCCCCTACCCTTGCCCCTTACCCCTACCCCGTGGCCCCTGAAACCAAGGGGTGAGGGGTAAGGGTGAAAACATACCCCTATGAAATGGGACACCACTTGGTTACATCACCATACAGAATTGATCAAAAACTTCCAAGATGCCGTCTCTGTATGTTGACTCAGTGGGTTTGGACAACAGTAACATATTTATATATTTTATAGTTATTTGATGTTCACTTTGGTGGTGCAGAGGCAAATGTTCTTATCTGTGTGGTACTTAGGTCTGTTTGCAATACATCTATGTACACATGTATCATGTATACATACATATACTGTACACCCTGTCTACATGGTGTGTTGTATATCTTTTTCAGTTATCACCATTTTGAATGTCATTGATGTTCAGTTAACAAAAATCTGTCTTTATTGCTGATAAATTAAACATAACAGGCAAAAACATTTGATAAAATTATGTTACAGAACCATTATCAATTATTAGAACCATAACTAACATATCACACACATAAAAAGGCACTCATATGTGTAAAACTAAAAAAATACACACAAGACCACAAACCAACAAATTAACTACAGCTGTTCTGATATTCCAGACCAGTCTGAAGCCTGTGGGCCAGTAAACTCCCCCCCCC
>NC_048414.1:22159654-22166286 GCF_013103735.1 Etheostoma cragini
ATTTCATCAGTGTCCCATATCAAAACCAACAACAATATACAAGTGCATGAACAATGAACAGGAATTAATCACAAATGATTACAATAATACACTCAAAATGCAATAATGAATGGGTACAACATGAACACAGGATTTAGGAAACGTCTGCTCATTTTCAGCCCCAAAGTGGATCAGCTGTTGGGTTTCTTCCTGCGTCCCTGTGTGATACAGGGCGGTATATGTAAAGCACGTAGCTATGTATCATAGACCGTTAATATTAACGTTTATCTATACAGTCTATGCGATGTGTACAGTCCCTTCAAGGCAGAGAAATGCGGGACTGTTGGGCAAATCAACGTAAGCGTTAGCGATTAGCTTTAGCATTACAAGACAGCGATTTAAAAAAAGTTTCAGTTAGGAACATGGTTTCAAGTATATATGCACAGGACTGTATAGACCACAAAACAAGACTGTTGTAACTTTTAAATCAATTATTTAAGTCGAAAGTACTTACATTTGTGTGTCTCTCTGGTCAATGCGGCAGACATTGTTGAAAGTGTGTTTTCAAGTGAGGTCGCGTCCACACTCGGTTCCTAGGGCTATACACCCCTTGGTCCATCCCCTACCCCTAGGTATTGGGACAGAACTAGGTCCCGCGTGAACGCGCAAAAACTAGGGTAAGGGGTAAGGGGAAGGGGTAAGACGAAGGATTGGGATTCAGCCTTACTTGTAGCCTACACACTTTAAGACAGTATGTCTTCATGTTTGATGTTCCAAGAGAGAGGTTTTTTGAATGGCTGCTAAAAGATTACTTTGAAACACGTAATGCTATCTTGGGTAACGGCTGGGTTTGCTTCACCAAATCCCTGTAAATTAGTAGGATAGCATCCAAGACCGGTTTCCACACAGTGAGGAACGACTACACAGTTGGTGAGTTACATATGGGGCTTTTCTTTTGTCAATTCAAGCTGTGCTGGCCAATGAAGAAGTTTATTTTTCTTCAAAATAGCAAGACAAAGGACAACAACACTTCGTCTAACAGCTCACTGTGGCTGGGAATACATGTGTTAACAACGTGGGTCATAAATGATTTAACAACTCAATTAAAACAGTAGAAAAACCAACATGATAGTTTGCAAAATCATTGTATTTGATTACAAAATAGACCTGGTACATTGGACCCAATTAAAATGGATAAGTAGTTTGAGTGACTAGTCACCAGAATGAAGAACAAAGACACACTTACATAAGCCCTTAAACACCACAGCATAGACAATCAGCACCAAAGATGTGAAACATAAAAAAATAAACTCACAGAATGCATTACAAATGTACTGTATGTTCCACATTTGACCTTTTTAGGCTAGATTTTGATTCAACGTTGGAGCTGATGTGTCTCATCTGGATCATAATTACCGATTTTGTATTCACACATCGCCAGACCTCACTCCACAGTGCTGCGGAGGAAGGTCTCACGACTCCACACACATTTCTGGGATAGGAGAAAAAAAAGGCTCTGGGTTGTTTGCATTTCTTTAAACCATTCACAATCATCTTGGATGATGCTAAGCTCTATAAATCACGTTTTTTTAATCTTAGAATTGATATCCGTAACCTGAGCTCTTTAAATTAGCTGGACAGGTGGTTAAACCTTATTTGCTACCAGTGTTTTACCATGTATTTTGTCCATAGCAAATCCCTGCAAATTGGTCCCAAAACATCCCAGTTAGAGAATAAATACCATAAACCTATTATTTATGCATCTTTACATCATTAATCGAAAGAACCGAGCAAACTTGTGCAAGCAGAACTTCTATTGATCCAGACTACAGCTCTCATTACACTTCTTCACAACAAATAGCTGACAAATAATTATTTACCTTTATTGATAGTTACAGTATTTCTCCACTTGCTTGCTCATACAGTAAAGCGCTGTATTCAAATTGGTTGTTAAAAGGCACAGTTTTCACAGTTCTGTTTATCCATGCAGGTTAGTGTCCTGCTAATGGATTGGTACATGTCTCCGGAGGAGCAGCAGCAGGTGGTCAGTCATATTAGTCCACCATTAGTGCTCGGCCACACACTCCCACAGCGGTGTACACACATGGCTGAACTCTCTCTGGCCACTGAGTGTTGCAGCTGGGATATCGTCCTCACACAAGGAAGCTAAGATGGTCCATACAGAGGAGATTATAGGAGAAACAGGCTAAGAGTGTGTGTATGCGCCTGTTCCTTTGTATGTGTGTGTAGTCAGTGAGATTTCTTTATAGCTCCTTTAACAGATACAAAATCACCACCCAATCATCTAGGCAGTCGAAAATCAAGAAAAGATGACACAAAAACTACAATAATCATAACTTCATTCAATTTTTTTTTATTTTTTTTCTTCTAGAATTGTTTTGGCATTTTGCAGTAATTGTTTAATAGATATTGATTTCAATGTACATGTATAAAATGAAAGTGCAATGGAGTCTGGAAGTGAGGGGAAGAACATTGCAATAAAGTATAATAAAATAATAATGATCAAGCCCATACAACTAAATAGTAACAAAATAGACAAACTAAACACCAAATAAACATACAGTGAGGAAAATAAGTATTTGAACACCCTGCTATTTTGCAAGTTCGCCCACTTAGAAATCATGGAGGGTCTGAAATTGTCTTCGTAGGTGCATGTCCACTGTGACAGACATAATCTAAAAAAAGAAATCCAGAAATCACACTGTACGATTTTTTAAAACTATTTATTTGTCTGACACAGCTGAAAATAAGTATTTGAACACTTACTGAACACCATCATACACGTCTCTCCCCAGCACAAAGCTTCATAGGAGCCCTCCAGAAAGCGTAAGCAACTTCAACACAGGGTTGACCGGATTAAAGTCACAGCAGGAGCAGATAAATAAAGGCAGAGGCAAAAAAAAAGGTTTTTAG
Source organism: Etheostoma cragini (assembly GCF_013103735.1). Lineage (NCBI taxonomy): Eukaryota > Metazoa > Chordata > Actinopteri > Perciformes > Percidae > Etheostoma > Etheostoma cragini. Next base: position 22,162,568 of record NC_048414.1, read on the forward strand.
TTATTTAGATACGCTAACCAAATGCCAAATTTATGTCTGAATAAAAATGTTTCCAGCTGTTTCATAAAAGCATCACATGAGTCTAGGGATCGCAATGATAATAGGAGTGTGTGATGATACTGGGGACGAGGCTTGAAAAGGGTTTAATGGTGGGTTGGAGGGACATCCAGCAAAATTCTGATTTGGCATATATGGTTGGAGGAGATATGTGAAATAATGATGAGGTAATTCATGCAGGTCTCTAAAAGTTAGAACCACTTGTTTATATTACATTACATGTCAGTTAGATGATGCTTTTATCCAAAGCGACAGACAAATGCTATTATGCTAAAGGCGGCATGCCTCTAGAGCAACTAGAGGTTAAGTGTCTTGCACAGTGACACATTGGTTGATGTGTCACAGAGGGATTTGAACCCTGATCTCTCTCACCAAAGGTATGTGTCATATCCACTCACCACTCACAGTTTAAAATCAATAAGACAATGTAATTGGAAGCCTGTAAAGTGAGAATAGATTTAATATTCTAGATAAAAGCCGCTGCAGGTTTAAAACGGTTCAGGGAAGAAAAACAGCATTACAAAAACCTAAATGAGAGAAAATGATACACTTAACAAAGCCACGGGACTGTGAGAGAGTTTGATGTTACTGAGGGAGATCAAAAACAACTAAAAAAATCCCAATTGGATGGCATTCAACAAATATGATGCTCTAAAAGAGATAGCTTTCTCTTTTTGAGATGTCTGCTGCTCGTGATAATTCCCTGCATACTGCTAAAATGGTGCTACTTAGAGACATATTGACTGGGGTTGCTAGGATACCATTTTAATTGGTTGATGTGTGAAGCTGAAGCAGGGTTGTGGGGGGTTTTGGAGGTAGCGGGCCAGCCTTGGAGCTTCACATGTGCTTTCCAACACATCAGACCTCTGTTTTCCTAGCAGATAGAGAGTTCACTGTAGAGAGAGACAAGGTTGGCTCTGCAGAGACTTGTGAAATGAAAAATTGATACCTCTCAGCTGTGAAATGAAAGAAACACCACCACTGAAAAGCAACACATCTTCTTACAGCAGACAATTCCTGCAACAAATCAACTTTTAATAGTTGCACTGCCAAAAAAGCTCAAACCAATGTAAAGTAAAACAAATTCAAAAAATAAGCAGCACACCTTAAAATAGGCTGAAATGTGGTTGTTGTTGCATCATCAGTGCTACATGGATTTACATGGTAAAACTTAATTCCAATGACCAGGAGCAGAATGGGACAAAGATTTGTCCTTGGCAATTTTGTCCCTTACCGGCTCAATCCAGAAATGGACATTATTTGCTTTATAATTGAAAAACAGGCTCACGTGAGATTATGGCACCAACAGCATTAGGTGCACCATTCATAAAACCTTAAATAAACCACCATGGCACCATCTTAGAATAGAATGGAAATGTTTCCATATTTAGACATATTATGTTAAACACCCAAAACACCAAAGTACGAAGACATTGCGGACCAGACGCAAGGTTTTATTTTGCCGTAAAGCCATACAGTCTTGCATATTTTTCTCAAACTAGTGTTTGATAAAAATGATATTATATTATATTATATCCTTTCTGCGTTATTCTCTTCGTTGTCGGCTTCATTGCCTTTCACTGACTTTTAAAAAATAAGCAAATGTTTTTTGAAAATATGTTTGTATCTCTTTTCGGTGTTGTAGTTTGTAGACAATCCCAAAGTACTCCTTGCAGTATCAACACAGGAACTAAACCCAGCTGAGTCAGCAGAACTTTAGTGCATTTGTTTCACATCTACAGCAGTCAGATTCACTGTGTTCACTGGGAAGGAATAACTGCACATGGGTAGGCACTTCTAATGACATTTTAAACATGTTTAGAGGCTAAAAACACGTTTAACAATTGCCATGTTTAAGCCTGTTGGGTGCTAACTCTAGCAGGAGGATAACACGGTGTAGCCAGGACCGATTGGTTTTGTTTTTCTCTTAACAGACAGCACTCCAGATTTAAAACAACAGAGAAACGTGTTGGAATCAACCGGAATTCTCCTTTATAGTGGACCTATTATTACATACATTACACATTACATCTTTTACTGCATGTAGCTACATGCGGCAATGTTAACACCGCAGTAGCTTTAAATAACACTCAAGTAGTTCCTGCCTACCCAGAGCAGATGACCAATCACAGAAGGCCGTCTCTGTGTTACGTGACACAGAGCCAAGAGTAGAAGAAACTGGAAACGTTTTAGCTCATGGGGATTTCTTTGAAATACGTTTACCTCATTATTTGAAGAAAATATGGACAAAAATATTTGTTTACCTTTAAAGTTACATTGAGTAATGTTTTGAGTTGATAAGCCCCAAAAACTTTGTTCTTTCACAAATATGTGCTCTTCCATGTGTAATTACTTCCACCAACTAATCAAAGTATTCTCATACGCGTGGACTCTGCCATTCAGAATACATCCGAGCAAGTCCCTCGAATGGCGGCAGCCGTGTTCTTTAAAATACATTAGCCAAAGAGGGACATACCTCCGCTTATCGCACTTTAACACTCAGTGGCATTGTGACGAATGCCACGGGAAGATTACATGCAGCTGCGAGCAGATTTGAAAGCCTGTTGAGGATGGAGGATCACACCTATTCTCTCATGGAGTCACCAAGGAAACGAAAAAGAGAATCAAAATGAAAAAGTGACAGGCCAAGCAACAACACCAAAGTTAATATTGGAGTGGCTTTTCCAAGATGGAAAGAGCTCATGTGGAGCAAGGACTTAAAAGGGACATCGAAGGGGCGTGCTTTCTTCTCGACAGATTTGTGTAAATTCAAAGTTTTACAGCTGTTTGATTTCTCTGGCAGACAACTCACGTCCTGCAGTTGTAACACCGCTGGAACAACTGCGTAATACTAAGAGCTAATTTCGGTTTCATTGACATTGTTCATACCACTCAGAAACAGTAAATATATTAAAAACACCAACCTTAGTTGCTTCACTCCTTTGTGTTTGAAGAGTGGAGAGTGTCTCTTTAGTTTTTCTTTGCCTAGGATGTCTCACCGATCCTTTGCCACCGGCCCGTCTTTTGTTTTTTCTCTACCTTTAACAATTAAGGATTTTTTTCTGAGTTAGGGACTTCCCATTGACCTAATTGTATTCAAAATTAGTTCATCTAATTTCTAATTGCATAAATACTGTAAAACCAATCATGTACTAACTCATATTTTCTTGTTGCCTCATGATCCAACTGTCTCATTTTATTTATTTCTCATATCACATACAAACATAACATATTTTTTGTCAAAGCTTGAGTCTGTGGTATTTTTCTGAAAATATAACCACTTTAATATTATGTAACTGGTTTGAACTGCATAGTGTCTTTTGAATATTTGTATATTCTTGTATTTTTAACAACAGTCAATGCTTAATGTCCAATGTGATTTATTTGTGAAATTCAGTGCTCAAATATTCAGAAGAAAAAGTTACTGGAAGGTTCCTTAAACGCTGAGTGACATTATCAGCCCACACCCTTGTCACCACCCGCCCTCCACAAAGCTTCTTTATCTCCATCTGAAACACTGAAGATGGACTAATTGCCCCTAACTAGACCAACCTCTGTAATCACTGATTACCACCTACAATCCCCTGTAATCAGCCAACGGCATTTCATGACAAAAGACTGTGTGTGCGTGTGCGCGTGCGTGTGCGTGTGTGTGTGTGTGT
>NC_048414.1:22166386-22171960 GCF_013103735.1 Etheostoma cragini
CACACACACGTAACTGTGTGTGTTGCCTGTGTGTGCTGTTGAAATGAAGCCTTTGCTGAAAATATAAACAATGACATTGTAGAACCTTGTAGGTGTGATAAGTTCAGAGAGAGATCTGTCATCAATCTTCATATTAAGACGAGGTGCGCACACACACACACACACACACACATACACACATCCCTACTACCTTGAATTCACATCTACAAACACAACCAGATCTGAGCAAACGACTTGAACACTCACCCATGCACACACACACACACACTCACTCATAGCTGTACTTGTAGCTGTAACAATAATACACACTGAAGCTAATCACCAGGCTGTGTTCAGGGAGCCTACGGAGAGATTTGGTGTATTTCCTCCTGGGTCAGTGATCTGTGTGAATTATAGATCACAGCTTTTCTATCCAGGGTTTTTTAGTAGCGCCCACGGGACACACTCATCAGAGGCACACAGAGTCGGTCTACGATAGACACATACAGTAAGGACAGAGAGGAAGAGTTAGTCTTCTGATGCTAGATTACTCAGACGCCAAGCCGGATCATCAACTGGGCAAAGTGGGTAACTGCCCTGGGTCCCTGAATCCTCCTAGAGGATTTTTGTATAGGTCCTTGTGTAGACCTTTATTATTTCAGTTTTGCGCTTGTATGTTTCTTATTCCTAAATGTCTGTGAGACTGTGACCCCTCAGACAAAGTTTAGAAAAAGGCCTATGGGATAGGACTGGACAGTGTTTAAAAAATGAAGATACAGGTACCAGTAGTGTACTTCATTAAATACCTTTTTTTCTGCTTCATTTGATACCCATCATGTGAATGGAAGCATTCAGTTATGAATTAGTTTCGTCCGTTGTCTTTCCCTTTTCCTTTTAGTTGTTTTTTGTTTAATTTCCTTCTTTTCTTTGGTGCGGCCCTAGTATCAGCCATAACTACAGCCAACCCAAGCTACCCCAAATAAAATAAAAATACAATTAGGCCTATATAAAGCAATCTCCTGCTTCCTTTTACCTGGACGGATACAATAACACTAACACTGTGTGTGAAATCTGTGACCCATCATGCAGCAAATCATTTTGTGACTTTGTGGGAAAAATCTGACCGGGCAAAGGCAATAAGAAAAACAATAGTCAAACAGCGTTCTTTTCACTGCTAGTCTTGTCTCCTGTTACAGGTCATTTATGATCATTACATAAAAGATTACAGTTTCAGAAACAATTTAAAGTTACATCTAGTAAACTTAAACTGCAAAACTCAGCAGAGAAAATACATCAGCATGCTATCAAGATTTCTTTATTGTCATACCACAGTACATTGTAGTACAAAATGACTTGCAAAGTTCACAGCTTAAAAGAATATAGCTCAGAAACAATTAAAAACACCGTCAAGTTGTTATTTATATAAATTTAAATAAATAAATGCTTAAATGCCTATATGGGTTTACAGAACATGTTTAGTGATAAATATAAATATGTAGCGTCTAAAAAAACTGAAAAATGTGAATATCTAGATACTAGATACAAACAGTTGGAAAGAATACTAAGTAAAAATAACTGTATTTAAAGTGAAATAGTGCGCAGAGAATAAGGTGCGGGAAATGGATTATTTTGTACATAAAAAATCAGATTGACTGGACTGTTAGTGTTTCGTTGTTCAACAGTCTGACAGCAGTGGGGAAGAAGCTGTTGTTGAACCTGCTCTCAGACTGCGGTACCTCCTGCCAGAGAGGAGGTGGGCCAACAGTCTGTGACCAGGGTGAGTTGGGTCCTGGATGATGCTCTTTACATTCGACAGGCATCTTTTCTGGATCAGCTCCTGAATGGTGGATAGAGTAGTCCCAGTAGTCCGCTCAGCCATCCTCCCCACTCTGCTCAGTTCCTTTCTCTCTGTAGCGTTACAGTTCCCAAACCAGAGAGAAATGTTGCTGGTCAGAACTCTTTCAATGGTGCCCTTGTAGAAAGTGGTCAGGAGGGATGGACTGGGGTGGGCCCTCTTCATCCGCCACAGGAAGTGCAGACGCTGGTGTGCCTTTTTGGTGAGGGAGGAGGTGTGCAGGTCCCAGGACAGGTTGTCAGCCCTGTGAACCCCCAGGAACTTTGTGCGTTTTAAAATCGCTACAGTGGTCCCGAGTCACGAGACATCAGTGTGAAGAGAAGAGGGCTGAGAACAGATCCCTGTGGGGAGCCAGTGCTCAGTGAGATGGTGGTGGATGTGTTTTTCCCCACCCGCACAAACTGAGGCCTGTCTGTGAGGAAATCCAGTATCCTGTAACACAGAGGAGAACTTATGCCCAGGGCGTCTGAGCTCATCTTGTTGACCAGATGCTGAAGGATTATGCAATATAAATGCCATGTAAATGATGATAATGTAAATGTTGTGCTGTATCTACAATATACCAGCATTTTCTTTTTTAACAACTAAGTGCATATAATGGACTCATAATACACTCATAATCATTTTTAAGTGAACTGGAAAATGTCCTGTTATTTCTGTTCATGCTTGTATCCCACTTTGGTAATTGAATCTCAGCATGGTAGTCCTGAATGAGTCATCAGTGCCTCTAGGGTACAATGGCAACAAAAAACTAAAATGTGTGTGTTTTTCTTTGATTAGAGCGAGCGGAGAATGGTTAAGTGTGCAGGAACCTTAATTGTGTCCCTGAATCACTGCACCGTGACTTCTGACAGTGACGCAGACATGATCGACTGACTCTCTCCGGGGTATGCTGCATATGTAGTCAGTTATGGTCTGGCGCTTTTAAAAGTCAGTTGCTTTCTTTTTTCAGACAGCACACTAAACATAACTATTAACTAGCATAATCCATTCCCCCAGTTTTAAAAACTGTTTGCACAGATTCATAATCCTTACCTTATTTAATCATTACATTAATAAATATTTTTGTGTTGGTGTTGTAGTTTATAGACGGTCCCTATGCACCGCTGGCTGCTACAACAGACCAGTGTTATTTCTTCAGGTTGGAGGATGGCTCGTTTTGATGAAAATTAGTTTTTAGCTTGTTGTTAACCTTACTAAGATGCGTCATTTATGATTTATTATCATTTTGCTATAGAGTAGTTGATCCCGGAAGTTCCAATCTGTGATTATTTTACTATCTTTGCTCACGTTTATAAAAGATTATGAATCCGTGCCCTCGGTTTATAAAACAGAGGGCACAGATTTATGAATCTGTGCGAACAGTTTATGTTAAATGTAAAAAAAAAATTCTCACTGTAAGTCACATACTAATGATTAACACAATTGGTACTTGATTTCAGACAGAGGCGGACAATCGGATGCTTCTCATTTCTAACCAGTGACTTTCAACTTTTGGGATAAAATGGCAACTGTCGCTAGCGGATTTCAATTCTTTTTTTTGCAATTATTCAAGTTTAGCAGTTTAAATTCAAATGACAATGATTCAAATTCAGTTTCTGTTGACACAATTAGCCCATATACACGTCCCTAAATATAATAGCAAGACAGATAGCATCTTACAGTGGGGAAATACTACACAGTTGATGTGGTAGTTGTAAACATAATACTCTCTGCATTGGAACTAGCACTAGGGTAGGGGCAGCTGTGGCTTAGTGGTAGAGTGGTTTCCTGCTTGTTGGAAGTTTGGAGGTTCAAGCCGTGGTCCTGCAGTCTCAGGTTGAAGTGTCCTTGGGCAACACATTGAACCCAACAGTGTGTGAATGGTTTCTTTACTATGTAAAAGCACTTTGAGTAATTGTTGAGACATAAAAAAGCACCATTTTTATATGTGAGATTTTTTTTCTACAGCCTCATGCCATCAGCTTCAACATGAGGAGAAATCCAAAGCTTTGCAAGCCTGCTGTGCCCATAGTTACTGTTGCTAAGCTATGATTGGGCTGTCACTGTTTGAGGGAGGTGTTTTTAGCAAACAGTCAAATCCCTGAATAATTAAAAGGTGGCAGTGAAAAGGTCATTAGAGTTAAAGCAGGAGCTCCAGTCTTATCTGAAACCCCCGAGTCCTCTGAGAGTTCACCGTGTTGGCACTGTCAGCATCAGCTCAGGGCCTCTCTGATGATGTCACCAGGATCTCATCTCTCTTTTTCAGTCCTCTTTTTGAGAATGTCCTGCTCAGTTTAACAAACTTCAAACTGTATACATATACGGGTCTCAAATAGATTTACCTTCAAGGTTTCATTACACCTGTTGTATGAAACCATTTGAATATCACAGCGGAAATGAGACTCATCAGACCAGGCAATTCTTTTCCAACCTTCTATTGTCTAATTTGACTTTCGTCCTTGATTAATGAAAACATTCTTGGCAAATGCTTTCGCTTTTGTCCATTTTTTGGAGAGCCCATGCCAAGTGTAGCCTTGGTTTCCTGTTCTTAGCTGAAAGCTGAAGGTGGGGACAATATTGGCCAATCACCATCACCCCCATAAATCAGAGGGCTGTCCCTGTCATGATGCAGCGACAGTTTGGGTACCCTCTAGAGAGTTTTCCTCAGAGGGAACGTATTGCTGTCTGGGACTTGGGAGGGAAATTACTTTTACAGACGGTTCTGAGGGAATTTTAAGGGACTTTTTTGTGGAGCTGTGTGAGCTGTTTTCAATGTGTCTGTTTCTAACACACCAAAACTGCGTAGAATAAAATAAAAATAATCAATAGACATGTGTAATGTGCACATAAGCACAAGGGGCTCTGTGGTTAATTTACAACAATCTGGTGCTGGTTGCACACATTGGAACCAGCCAATCTGCTGTGCCCATTTGGGAATGTTGTAAATGTTGTAATGTTTGAGCTGCAATTCTCAATTTGCCCAAAGGGTCTTTCAGTGAGTGCACCCGCTGATGATTTAATTCATTCTTCATAATGCATTTGTGTTTATCAAGAGAAGATGAATAACATTTTTTGTCTGGTATAGCGGTGTTACAGTAAACTCACTAAACAGCACTTTTTACTCCCCACCAGCCACACTTTAAGCTCAGACTAAAAGGTTCTCAAGGCTGCAAACAAACTTTGAGGCTGAAGGGAACTTGAGAGGGAAGACGGCAGCTGAGAGAATGAACTAGGTACTAGTCTATTTTTGATTATTTTTGTGTCCTCATACACTGCCGTCCTCCTTGAGACACCGGTTGACTGTCAAATGGATGCCAGCAAGAACTGATTTGTGCTGGAAAATCTTTTTCAGAGGAGTGAAGGGAAACAGTGAGAAGAGAGGCTACAGAGAAACACATAGGATTAAGAAAAAGACACTTCACTTCTTTCTTTTTTAAACAAACTGCCTTTTTTAGTGACATGGTATTGGCACCTTTGACCAAATTACCCCGCTTTAGTTTTTATTTAAAAAGGTTTATAAATGAAATACACGATCATACTGACTTTCTCTCTTTTGTCTCCCCAGGTTTATGAGAGAGGAACCAACGTGGAGCAGTTTGTGACCCGTTTTCTGCTGAAGGAATCAGCCAATCAGATCCAGTCTCTTCTCAGCTCTGTGGAGAGTGCCGTGGACGCTATTGACGAGCAGCACAGCCAATCAGGGTGAGGGGCATCACTGTGTCAGACATGTTTTGTGTCAAATTGGGAATGACTGGGTT
>NC_048414.1:22172231-22178284 GCF_013103735.1 Etheostoma cragini
CTCTCTCTCTCTCTCTCTCTCTCTCTCTCTCTCTCTCTCTCTCTCTCTCTCTCTCTCTCTCACACACACACAAACACACACACACTCTCTCGTAATTCTCTTTTTTCTCGTCATCTAATTCTCTTTTTTCCCCTTCCCACTCCCTCTTTTTTTTAGTCATTTACCAGCCAAGGTGAGTCCACGGATGTCAGAGAGGCGCAACGAAAACACTGTCCCTGACTATCCCCCAAACAACAGAGTCAGTGCCAGAGAGGCAATCAGGACCGTCAACACTGCTTCAGGTGATAGACACACACACGCAAGCACGCACGCTCACACACACACACATACACACCAAGGTTACCATCCATCCATCCATCCATCTTCATCCGCTTATCCGGTATCGAGGTCGCGGGGGCAGCAGCTCCAGCAGGGGACCCCAAACTTCCCTTTCCCGAGCCACATCAACCAGCTCCGACTGGGGGATCCCGAGGCGTTCCCAGGCCAGGTTGGAGATATAATTTCTCCACCTAGTCCTGGGTCTTCCCCGAGGCCTCCTCCCAGCTGGACGTGCCTGGAACACCTCCCTAGGTTACCAAGGTTACCAGATTTCTGAAATTAAAATCTTGGACGTTTCCAGTACAGGGCTCAATATGCTATTAAAATATCATCTATGTGTGGCCAGGTTGGCTCAGTGGTAGAGCAGGTGCACGTGTACTGAGAGGTTTATACCTCGATGCAGAGGTCCAGGGTTTGAATCTGACTGTGGTGATTTCTTGCATGTTTACCCATTCTCACCTAGCTGTCCTGTCCAAAAGTAAAGATCCCCAAAAATATTTAAAAAAAAGAAGGTATCTGTGAAAGGAAACCACTTAATTTGACGTCTTGTCTAAAAAACATTGCTTGGAATAATAAATTGACTGGCTCTGTGATATTAACCATTCCTCCTCCATGTCTCTTCTTTTTCATCCTTCTCTCCTTACTCAAAACCTGCAGGGATTAAAGCAAAAAATTATCTTCTGACTGATTTGCCCCTTTTTTATTTAGCCCCTCCCCCCATATGTGTCTATGCATGACTGCAGAGCACCCCTGTAAAGTCCCTCCTGCACACAAGCAGTGGCACAGCACCAGAGTAGTGGGGGAGGAGTCAGTCAGCCTGTGGGGAAATCTTTGCTCTTTGTGAATTGTGTGGTAGATTGCGACTGTGTGCCTACACAAAACCAAGCTAACCTAGCAACTCTGAAGTCCCCGAAAAACATGGATGTCTGGTCAGTGGTCACCAAGACACACACACTGCAGCACCTGCTCTGGATTTATGGTTGGACGCAATCTGTCATGCACTTGTCCTGAATGATTAGTCTCATATCCACAAATCTTTAGTGAAATAAGTCTGGGTGAGCGGACGGCAAACTCTGACTGCTACTCAGCAGTTTTTCATCCATTCCAACTTCACAAATACTTTCTCACTCTCTCTCTTATTCTCCCTCTTTCTCCCAACATCCCTGATTTATTCTCCATTGTAAAATACCTCAATCAGCCACCTGGACAGGTTTGATGCAGCTTTCCTCCAGCGGGCTAGGCGACACAGATAAACTGGTGGAGAGAAAAGGGTTTAGAGTGGTGAGGGGGGAGGGAGAAGAAGAGAGAATGAACAGAGAGTAGAAGTCAAAGGGGGGAGAGGACGGAAAACGGAAAAGAGAGGTAGGAAGCAAAAGGTAGAAGTTAGAGTCAGTTAATATATCTCTCCTAGTCTTAAAGTCAAGCCTGTTAGTGTGTATACGATTCCACTGAGCACTTAATACTTCAAATCTGCTGTGGGGCTGTTTTGTTTATGATTGTGTGTGTGTGTGTGTGTGTGTGTGTGTGTGTGTGTGTGTGCATGTGTGTGTGTGTGTGTGTGTGTGTGTGTGTGTTACAGCAGCTAAAACAGACATAAATTGATTTAGGCTGGTGATTGTCGACAAGGATGTGCGGACCCTCATCTTTCTTTCTCTCTTGCTCGGTACATTTCTTTCTCTCTCCCTCTTTTACTCTGTTCCTGTCATCCACTTTCTCTCTCTCTCTTCCTTCCCCAGCTGGTATTTAACACTGTCGCTGCATGCTCTCTTGCCTCAACGCTTTGCTGGAACAAATCGCTCGCTCAAGAAACGACACTTCAAAAGTTGTCGAGATATTGCATCACTCTATCGCAACACAAACTTCACAGACAAAGAGTAAAAAAAAACAATACAGTTGCTGCGTAGGTAGAGGAAAGCTTTACAGGGCAACATAATCTATCATTAGTCACATGTTGTTAATGTGTCACATATACAGTATGTGGTGTAGTTTCAGACTCAGTTTGTCATTTTGTCCATGGACTGAAGCGTTAGACAAGTGAAAAAGTCAGCCTGAAGAATACTGACACACTGTGGTTGACATTATACATGCCACTGATATCAATGTGTTCTACATGGGAGCAGATTTGGGTGGCAGTAACTCAGTCCGTAAGGAGTTGGTTTGGGAACCGGAAGGTTGCTGGTTCAAGTCTTTGTACAGACCAAAGTAGGGAGTGCGGATTGGTAGCTGGAGAGATACCAGTTCTTTCCTGGGTATTGCCAAGGTGCTTTTGGGCAATGCACCAAACCCCCTTTGACTGCTCCGGGTTCCTGTTCAGCAGCCCACTCACTCTGACATCTCTCCATCAGTGTATGAATAGGACCTGAGGGGGGATCAATTAAGAGTATAATTTATTATTATTGTATAAACTACATCTTCCATCTGCACTGTATAGCACTGGCCAACAGATGGTTTAGAACAAGTGCGTACACTAGAAAGCATACTCTAGTAGAAGCCATTTGTCCAAAATAATTAACATATTTAGTTGTTAAACAAACCAAAACGCCATGTTTCCTTGAGCTTCCACAAGCATGTGGAATGCATTTCAATGTTAAATTGTACATTATTTTAAAATATAAATTGCTGAACTTCACATTTACTAGTTACCAATCAGATCTGTGCTCTTCAATATCTTTGTTGATGCATTGCCACATTTATTGGCACGAACTTCCTATCAGTGGAGAAGTATAAACCAGCGTCTACGTGCTCATTCATGTTTGGGTCTTGGGCATTCCATTCCATTCAATTCAATTATATTCAATTTAATTCAATTCAATTCATTTATAATATCCATTCATAAGATAAGAGTTATCTGAAGAGTTATCTCAAGACACTAGGTCTAGACCACACTGTTCGTCTCCTTGTAATTTCTAGTAATTCCCACAATTGTCATTTAGTGCGACAGTGACGAGGAAAAACTCTCTTTTAGGAAGAAACCTCGGATAGACCCAGGCTCTTGGTAGGCGGTGTCTGAGTGGTCAAACACACCACATGGTGCCTTTAAAGGTATCATTAACATTTTTAAACAACATGTCAATTAAACCCAATTTTAATGTTTTAATGTGGCTTTGCGTATCTGCTCCGCAGTCAGTGAAAATACACACATTGACTTCAATGGAAACCTTTTGGCTTTTAGGCTTAAGTCAACTGCAACGGCCTCTGAAAGGACCGTCACCTCGAGGTTCTCTGTAGCTGGCACAAAGTCCTCTTTTGTCAGCTAAACTCAACTGCAACAGCCACTGAAGCGAGCAGCAGTCACTTTTTTCCTGTTCAATTTAACAGTAAACACCGTTAAACTTAAATGTCATATGACCGGTTGACACATGACCGGCCTGTGGTTGCTTAATTTTGCAGGATATCATAAGAACTGGTGTGCATACGTTTTTGTATGATATCATATGATATAAAAGAGTTGTTCTATGTCTAAGATACATTTCAACTGCCAATTACGAGGGGTATCAAAAAAATGAATCGATTTGTTTATTTTTTTACATTTTTATTTTTTATTGTATGTCTACTGCAATCACATGATAGATATATACTTTATTGATCCCCAAGGGAAAAGTCAAGGTCCCAGTAGCGTAAAGACATCACACACAACATGTACATCATAACAGGATGTTAAAATAACAAACAAATCCACATGAATAATATGGAAATGAATGTAAAAGAGTTTGCAGAATCCAACCATTAAATTATGGCCATTTGATTAAATGTTTGTGAATAATTGGTCAAAGTACAATACCGGGGAGTCTTTGCTCCAATTCTATACAAAGTGGGGATTTGAGATATATTTACACACACAGGAAAAGTAACTACATTTACATTCTGTGAATCGTTTTTGAATTGAAAATCGATATTGAATTGTGAACTTTTCAGAATCGTGCCCCCCTACCAATTCCATGTACTTTATGGATTGACTAATAAAGCTCTTACTTGGTACGATGACAGAATTAAATGAGAGCAAATAGCACAGCGTATAGCACCATTATTGTGAGTTTCCCACTGAGACAGCCGTTGTTTTTTTTTGCTGCATTATGCTTCATTATGCAGCTGATAGCAGGTTGAAACCTGGGGAACACCAAATTATGATAATGACACAGGGTCAAAACGAATGAGGCAGAGACAGTAGGGAAAACACAAATGTTTGTAGTAACAATGATCTAAAAAGACAACTATAACAATACTAAAACTATAATAAGACTAGGGGAAAGAACACCCCATCTCCCTAGTCTGGGAGGGCAACACTACAAACACTACAATAAAACATGCACTAAAAGAATCCCAGTGCCTTCTTGCATGCAACGGGAGCGAGGTTCCATCACGGTGCCTAGACACCACCCTGAAGACACCCAGGCCACACTAAAACAGCAAAGGGACAAAAGAAAGACGCTCCTGAAACAAAGAATGAAAAATTAACAAAATTAACTAACTAATTACTAAACAACTTAACATCTCAGAACATACACTAAAGCAAAATTACAGAAATATATTCAAATTAAACAAACTTAATAACAAACTGAAGAAATTAAAAAGCAACCGTTAATGCTATGTAAATGTAAAAATGCTTCAGTACATGACTGATTTGATGGAGTAAACGATAGAGCTGTTGTCAAAGCCAATAATGATTTAGTGAGTGATCAGCAGAGCAGAGATTGATTGTCTCTGGCCACATTAAATGTAGAAATGCTCACTGTTACAACATAAACATCATGTATACCAAGGCCAGCTGTGTGTGACTTGGCACAAATTAGGCACAAATAAAGCACAAATTAGGTTCTAGAGTAAGTTGCCTTGACAGGATTTTGTGATTTCTGGGCTCTCTAATGCAGTTAAGTGAAAGGAGGGTTTCTAACAGTTACCTTGGCTTCTATAAATCCTTTTGTTTCATGGATGAGGCACACACAGATTCTGACATTGCTGTCAGATTGGATGGAGCATGGCAGTGATGGCTTGTGAGTGATTAGAGCCAGCATATTTCCACATGTAAATGAGTAAATTAAGTGCTATTTGTAACTAAACCAGAGGGGAGATTACTAGAAGGACCTCTAGGTATTTTACAATGGTAAACAAAAGTTTGTTACTATGGAGTCTGGTGGGTTTGGCGATAGCGTTGTTGTCATGGCTGTTTAACAAAAAAAACAAGAAAAAAAATTTCATGTTTATCAAGTAAGTCTATCTCTGTAGGAATCCTTTTTATAATGATACTTTGTATATTACTTTGTATAATAATCTTAGGATGTTAGTGGTGGCGCCCAGACACAGTGAGGAAAATAAGTATTTGAACACCCTGCTATTTCGCAAGTTCTCCCACTTAGAAATCATGGAGGGGTCTGAAATTGCCAATGTAGTTGCATGTCCACTGTGAGAGACATTATTTACAAAAAAATCCAGAAATCCCAATGTATGATTTTTTAACTATTTATTTGTGTGATACAGCTGCAAATAAGTATTTGAACACCTGTCTATCAGCTAGGATTCTGTCACTCAAAGACCTGTTAGTTTGCCTCCAAAATGTCCACCTCCACTCCATTTATTATCCTAAATTAGATGTACCTGTCTGAGGTTGTTAGCTGCATAAAGACACATGTCCACTCCATACAATCAGTAAGAATCCAACGACTAACATGGCCAAGACCAAAGAGCTGTCCAAAGACACTAGAGACAAAATTGTACACCTCGACAAGGCTGGAAAGGGC
>NC_048414.1:22178384-22179896 GCF_013103735.1 Etheostoma cragini
GACCTCTGTAATTGCGCACAAAGGGTACTTTACCAAATATTAACATTGATTTTTTCAGATGTTCAAATACTTATTTGCAGCTGTATCATACAAGTAAATAGTTAAAAAATCATACTTTGTGTTTTCTGGATTTTATTTTCAAGTCTTCAGCTGTCCTGTCAAAAATAAAGGCCGGAAATGGCCCAAAAAAATAAGCATTTTACTGGACGGAAATTGAAGGTGTGCACTTGCACATTAACTCACATTGTAATTTATATTGACTGCAGCGGTCTAGCTTAATACTGGACCAATTTAAAAGATTGTTGTTTCCATCAATCACACAAAAACATAGGAAAATAGGGTCCAGGTTGAAAATAAATTCCAAGCTAGCCTCGACAGAAGTACCTGATGGTTTATATACCACGTAGTTAGAGGTACAGATTACACATCTGGACCTGTATCTCCTGCACAGATCAGAGTCTTTGTTGGCTGCTTTGTACCTTCAAGCAGTTTTTTGCTTAATTATTGATTAACCTGGTCTTAGGAACAAATAAAAAAAGAAAGATTTTCTTTCTAGTTGAGTACTATCACATTTAAATGACTCATTCCAGGATACAGACATGGATACAGATGTGTTGCTAGAGACGGCATGAGCGAGAGACGAACAACGAGGCCAACAGTGACATAGCAGTCCAATTAAAACAAAACTAAAGTGCTGCTGGGTAATAAAGTAGACCCCAGTGAATACTATAGAAGACTGTGGAATTAATTGACACAGTCAAACTAAACATGCCTGTCTTCTCCATTTAACAGCCTTTTTTCACTTATTTAAAAGATTCCAAATGCAGCAACATATCAAATGAGCACAAATGAAAACATAAAACAATTTTACATGATGAACCTTAACATTAACAAACCTTTTTTTAACCTGCTAATAAAAAAGCTTTTATCGAGCTTCGGTATCATAAGATCTTCTTCTGCAATCCAGTTATCAATACTATATCCTGGTGGCTCAACACAAACATCCTGTTTAATGAGGATAGCACTCTGTTTGTGATGAGCACTGAAAATAAGTCTAATTATAAATAAATGATTGTAGGTTATGTGTACATTTCATTCCAGACCCTTTTTGAAGCATACACTGCACAAAAATATAAACATTTTACACCAGCTTTCTTCTTCTTCTTCTCTTTTTTTCTTTTCTCGGGCCTCAAAGTGCAGAAACGACAGGTTTAAACATACTGTGACATCCCAGAGTTTTGTGTTAATATTATGCACGGGTCTGACCTACAGCAACAGAAACGTTTCTCTATGTGCTTCAGTTCCAGTGCTGTATAGAAGAAAAATAGATTCATGTTGGGTGAGGTGTTTAAAGATGACAGCTCAATCTGACAGGATTTTCAGTTCTTCCTTTTTCAGAGTCCAAACATCTGTCACCTGTCAGGGTGTGTATCCCGGGATACATATGAGCTTACAGCATAAGGCTGGACAATATATCTTTATTATATCGTCATTCTCACTCACATTGTGTAT
>NC_048414.1:22179996-22185646 GCF_013103735.1 Etheostoma cragini
TCTAAACACGCTTTATCTTAATGTGCTTGGCCGGGTGAGTGGGCTTACAAAAAGGTTCGTTTCCATGACACCTGGGACAAGAACAGGACAGTTGGGTTTAGGAAAAGGAGATCAGGGCAGTTGGGTTTTCCGATCTGTGTTGTTTGACCCATCCACCACCCCAGCCAACCTACCTATGCAGAATTGTTGGCTTTCATACTACTCGCTATAATTGTCACTCTTACTACTACGTAATCCTAAAGCATCGAGGAGCTGCTACTATGCCCGGTGTGTTCCGTACACACGCTGAAAGGTACTTTTTGGGTCGTATCTGACACTGGAACCACTGCCCAAGCATCCGTATTTTACAAGTTCAGAGTGAGAATGGGTTGATATGAGACTAGATATTGTCTTAAATTTTGGATACCATAATACTTAGACATGACACAAGCGTTGTCTTTTTCTGGTTATAAAGGCTGCGTTACTGTAAAATTATGTCTTTTCTAGCTGTTCCATTATTCACCTTTACACACTTAGTCATTATAGCCAAATTATTGGTGATAATTTGTCAAAACTCTCATTGTGTAAATATTTTGTGAACGTACCAGTAGCCAACCCTACAATATTGCTGCAATATTGACATTTAGGTATTTGGTCCAAAATGTTGTGATATTTGATTTTCTACATTACAACATGTCAGGAAAGGCCTCTGAGCAAAATGCTGCAGACACAGGCTTATAGATTGTGGTCATTACATGTACTACAGCTGTTCACCATCAGAATCAGCAGACTGTAGCTGCTGCTGAAGGTTAAACCACTATTTGATGGCAGCTTTTCCCGGCTGGGAATTGAAACCGGAGTGTTTCCGGTCATTTTCAGCCTCCATATTCTGATGAAGACATTTAGTAATATTGAACCATTAAGCCAGAGTATAAGACTTATTGCACTGTAGGCTTTAGTTAACAGATACTAAACGGCTGGATACTTAAATAGTGACTCTGAATTCATTTATTCTTTTTCTTTCTTTTTTCTTTTTTATTCTGCTTCACTTACCTGCTTTATTGTTTGCCTATTTCATCCATTATTTGACTAGTGCTATAGACCAGAGATCTTCAACAGTGGGTTCTCAGAGTTACTCCAGGGGGAGTAACACTTAATGATTTGTCAATCTAAACTATTAGTCAGAATAATTAATAATTTCTGCTTTGTTTCAACTACAGAAACAGAAATGTCATATAAATTAGGGTTATTAACCATGAATTAAAAAAAAGCGTTGAAATAAGTGACAAAAACGTTTTTACAAAAGTGTCAAAAGCACAGAAAAAAACACCAAACATTCAAGGTCATGGTCCAAAGGGAGACAACAGATGGGTGAAGCAGCTAGAGCAGAGGTCAGCTACCATGGTTATGCGTCTTTAATGGTAAGGAGGCTCATAGGAAGTGACGTTGAAAATGACAGCTTAGTGTGTCCGAAAAGATACACGCTACTGTTTATTAACACAGAAGTACGTCGAGCGACGTCATATTGAGTATGTAGTGCAGAGTACGCGATGTTGGATGCGACACATGGTCAGTTACTTTAAAACTGATTCCAAAACAAGGCAAAGATGCAAAATCAGAAACTTTCGTGTATTTTGACGATCTCATACAATTTTACCCCCAATTACCTTTTTTGTTGTCCCTCTGCCCCCCCAGTTCGTCCGTCTCTTCTGAATTCTGAAGACTGTAAGGCAGCTCTGACAGCGGAGCAGCAGGGTGTCAGCTGCTCTTTGTCTCCAGTCGGGACGAGGGGATTGATTAATGACTCCCCCTCTCCCTGCCCTGCTGCCCAGCCTCTTCGATTATGTTCAAATCACTCCTGCGCTCCTGAGTCATTTCTTCATCCCATATTGTTCTCCTCCACTTATTTCTTCATGCAAACAAATAATTCCTTGAAGTTTTTTTATTTCCCTTTCTCATGTCATAACGGCATTCAGAGATGTTTATGAGGTTTGCTTCGCTGTGGATTGATCAGGGAGTCTGCAGTAAGACAGACAGAGAGGCAAGGTGGCTTTATTTGAATAGCACATTTTAGCAACAGGGCAATTCAAAGGGCATTACATAAAAAACTATTTAAAAAAAATAAAAAATGATGAAACACAAGAATCAATTCAAGATTATACTTTAACAACAATAAAAAACACAGAGACACATCAATAATAAAAACAAGAGTAAAATTACAGGATCAGCTATAAAAGATAATAAAAGACCAAGTGATAAATAAGATTGTACAGGTTTAAAACGCTCCACAGAACAGAAAGTTTTAGGACCCAACTTAAAAGACTGTGAGCTGCTGGCTGATCACAGGTATTCTGGGAGTTTGTTCCAGGCATGAAGAGCACAAAAACAAAAAAACTGCTTCTCCATGTTTGGTTCTTATAAAGGCAACTGCATACAAAGACCTGAGGGGTCTGGTAGGTCTGTGACATTGAAGGATTATAGTGAACTATACCTTGGTCCTAGCCCATCGAGAGCTCTATAAACGAGCCATGGTAAACTTGATTCTCTTGTTTGCTGGAAGCCAGTCAAGTGATCTCTGTACTGAAATAATGAGGGAGGGATCCAGAAAGGAGCAGAAAAAAGACAAAGCAGTGAGTGGGAGATGACTGATGTAGGAAACAAAGAGCGAGGAAACGAGGAAGAGAGGGGGAAGGGAAATATAAGAGTGCTAAAAATATCCACCACTACCTTTACGCCAAGCAGCAAATGCTCCGCTGTTTGCTGTTTGCAACGCTTCAGTGCACATGGCCTCTAAGTGCATCTGACACTTTACTGAAGACTTTTAATTGTAAATGTACTGCAGTTTATTGTTCAGTGCTTTCTCAGGCACAGGCCACAGTGTGTGTGCGTGTGTGTGTGTGTGTGTGTGTGTGTGTGTGTGTGTGTGTGTTTGTGTGTGACTAGGAATGTGTTTGTCCTCCATTATGGGAAACGTGGATGTAGATTATTTGACATAATTCCTGTTCTATTTCATGTTTCACAGACCTTTTTCCCTGTGAGCATTAATTGACCGTTTGGTAACTGTTTGACCTATCAACCTTTGTGTAGTCTCGCCCGACCCTCCTCCACAACACTGTGTAGGAGGCTCGGCCTAGTCCACATCCAGAGTTCTGGGATGGGGGAAAACGTGCTCTGGTTTATTGGCATTTTTTGAAACCAATCACAAGGGTTTTGGTCTAGCTAGCTGTCTGGATTTACCCTGTAGAGATCTGAAGAGCAGTTAATCATAGTCCTTTAGAAATCCACCAGAGTTTAAAATTACAACACAAAGGATGTGGAAGGTAACGGGACATCTGGCCGAAATAAGTCATTCTGCGCAATTTCAGCGGCACTGGAGCAATCCGGGAAATGGAACACTGTGGATATATTGTAGACTAAACCTGCCCAAACCTTAGTTAGATAAAGGATCAATAAATATTACAAAAAACTCTGAGATTTTTAAATGCCGTGTATCTCTCCAACGACAGCCCCATGCATGCTACTTTACCAGCTGTGCTCACAATGGAGAAGAGACAGGAGTGAACATATGTTTTCCAGTCTGCTGAGACAGATGTCAGAAACACAAGCTGGTAATTACTCCCAACAATATATTATATACTGCACACCATTTGTCATTAAAGACAGATTTTCAAGCTGATTATTGTAGTATCAGCATAACAATCAAGTCAATCAATCAAGTTTATTTGTATAGCCCTTTACAATAGCCGAAAGGTACCCAAAGTGCTTTACAACAAAGCCATAAAACAATACATAACACATACAAAACATACAGATACAATTAAAGTGCTGTAGTGGTGCAGCGCTGCAGGACATTAAAAGCCTTCCAGAAATTCAAAGAAAGGAGCAGACAGAAGCAGCGACGGCAAAAGAACGATCGCCCCAGTGTTTCAGTCTTGACCTAGGGACCTCTAACAGAAGCTGACCCAAGGAGCGCAAGGCTCTGCCGCAATTGCGAAAAGTTAAAATCTCAGACAAGTAAGAGGGTGCCAAGCCATAAATGGCGTTAAAAACAAACAGCAGGAGTTTAAAATCAATAACATGTCAAATGTTCTGAACAACTGAGACGATGCATGTATCCGTGGCAGGAAGTCTTCAGATCTGATAAAGCTTCAGATGGCCTTTGAGTGGCTGAGAGTGGATGAGGAAAACCGCTCAGTTTGGTAATGTGTACACAGTAAATGTTGGCTTGATGATGTCAAATAAAATTTTTTAAAAAATGCTACAACTTACCGTGAAAGTCATTTCAAGAGAAAATCAAAGATATCAAAGATGAACACATCACAAGCCACACCGTTTGATCAACAACTAATCTGTGGGCAGCATAATGCAGATATCTACCAAGGACTGATACAGTGTTGGCAAATCTTTGTCTGGCTTTTCCTCCAGCTTGAATCTCAAATTTTTTGGTTTTGAACGTTGGCATTCAGTGGAGAAGCAGAATTTATTGGAGCCTATGGAACTCGTAGAGCGGGTTTTGGACAATCCAAACTCAAAAATATGAATAAACGCCTAAAATACCCCAAAAGAAATCTACAAAAAACAGCAACCTTTGGTTACATTCAGATAATGTTCTGCAATAGCAATCAAGTTTATCTCAATAAATCTCCAATCAAGTTGTAAGTAGGGATCAACCGATCAAGACCGAGGCCGATTCTTAGTAGTTAATGAAACCAATAAACCAATATTTAGAAATGATATGCATTTACAGTGAAAATGAAAATGGTTATGTAATGTTGCAAACTCCAACAAAAAACGTTGTTAAAACACTTGAAAACAATGATTTAATCAACTTGAAACTTTCTACATAATACCCAGTAAAAGATAGTCAGAGAGTGTTGTCATTAAGTCAGACTTAGTGGGAGTGAAACCAAAGCAGAGGGACAGACACAGAGCTGTGGCCGAGCCAAAGTAGCACACCTTTTAATTATTTAACTTTATTGGTTATCAGGAGAACAAAACACTGATACAGATAATCTACAAACTGCCAAAAAACAACCCGATAATCAGCCTATCCCTATTTGTAAGATCAGAAGGAATGGTAACCATAGTTGAGGGGCATTAAACACAAAAATCAGTCTCACCAGATTTCTCGTGGGAAAAAATAGGAACTTTCAAAAAGACGGTGGAAGAGAGTTTCTGTTATAATGACAAATAAGTTCTAGTTTGCACAACATTAATTGTCGTGACGGAATGTAAACTCCTGTATCTGGTGTGAAAGTCAGACAGATTACTCACAAATAAATACACCATGCCGACATCAGCCCCCTTACTTTTTTGTAAAATAGTCCTTACGTGGTGACTTTGTCATTTGAGAGTCACTTCATTTCAGAGAACGCGGACCCTTTTCGTTATGCATGTAACCACGTTTAAATACCGGCTGACACAGAAAGGAAAGTTAAATGAGGTGAATGTGAAATAACTCAAATCAGGTTTAATTGAGTGGAAAGTCAATAGAGACCCCCCCTTCCCTCACCCCGCTGCTACATTCAGAGGCTGTAATTTCTCAAACACTTCTTTAATTGACTTCGACATTTATTTCCTAAGTCCATTGAAATGACCACTGGGCTTTTATCTCCAGCTGTCTCCATGGTTACACACTATGGTTTTGTTGGTATGTGTGTGTGTGTGTGTG
>NC_048414.1:22185656-22209563 GCF_013103735.1 Etheostoma cragini
GGGGGGGGGGGGTGGAGAGAGGTTTCTCCTAATTGACTGACTGTTAAAGCTTTTAATGAAGAGAGGGCTGCCAACTCTCCAATTAGCTGCGAGGAGGCTTTCAGGGAATGGAAAGAGGACGACGGGGAGAGTGGAGGAGAAGGAGGGAGAAAAAGACAGAGGGAGAATAAGAGGAAGCAATCAAGAGAGGAGAGAGAAATCAAGAGGTGAAGAGAAAGGGCGTGTTTGAGAGGGCAACAACACGTTTTGTCAGTGTGCTTTACTTTGATTTTACAGTTTATTGGTCCTACCAACACACACCAATAAGCATCAACATAGAAAGTGAAGGAAAAAAGCGAATTCCCAGTTCTGCACTGCCAGTTTCACTATGGGAGTTGAACTAAAGAGGCAATCTGAAGCATTTTAACATCAATAGTAGGGCTGAACTAATGCCTTGAGTAACACAAATTAGTCAATTAATAAAAATCCTCAATCTATATCCTCAATACTCAATGAATCAATGTAACTAATGTTGTACCCAAGGTGTGATTTGTAAAAAAAGTGGGAGATGTGTCTTGATTAGGCACAACAATACAAAACAAGCAGAAATTAAGTCACCCTTTCAGTTCCATGGGTATTGTCCCGGAGAGCGGATTTCACTTTTTACTGAAAACAAAAGACTAGACATAACCACCATCGCTGCATGACGCTCACGTTTTCTGGCTAAACTCAACTACCATGACCCCTGAAAGGACTCGCATCTGGCGGTGCCTGTAGCCGACTCACAGTCCCCTCTTTTATCGTTCTATCACAATATAGAGTGTTCATATGACAGCGCTTTACTTAAAAGAATACTCATACAAACAAAGTTATTTATGCAAAAAGTGGACCGTTTAGCAGTTTTGCCATCATTTTGTATTTAATTATGAGGTTCAAATACTACATTTTGCAGTAATTTGTGCTGGATTAGCCTGTCTGCTGGTATCTTAAGGAGCATGATGTTTGATACACCAACATATTTTTACTACCATGTTGTCAAATTGCTTTCCAAAATCATGTACCACATTTTTTCTCCAAACGCACGCACACCTCAGACATTGATTTACTGAGTGCATGAAGTTAGTTGTGTGGATTGTTGATAGATTGATGTGTTATGCAAAAGAAGAGCGAGCAACTCCTTGGACACGTATCTCAACAGCATCTGGACAACGTCCTAACTATGTTTGAACAGTTTTTGAATTGTTGATTTTTTGCTTCATTTTCTAGCAAATTAGTGCCACCAACGGTTGTCTAGCAGTTTACCATGAAACCAAGGTCATGCGTTTGAATGGCATCACCCACATGCATGTATGAGCATCAATACAAACAATGGGCCCACCAGTGAAAATATTGCTCCATTTACTTTACTAGTGGTAAAAAACTCTATAGGGTACCTTTAATTGTGAGTATTAATACACTTCATTATATTAAAGACAAGAAGCTCAAAACTGCAAATTCTGACATACTTAAACTCTTTATCAAAGTGAAACCAAAAAAACATATTCATGCAGGGGAATATGATGTGAGGTGAGACATTGTTGCAATATTTTTACCAGGGAAGCATCCAGTTAATGGGAATGTGGTTTTAATTTTGAGATTTTGAGATTTGAGAACAAACCTTACATACCAGTCTTAGTTTGTGATTGATTGTTTTTACATTTTACATCTACATGATAATTAGTGTGTTTTGTTGTGTTCTTTAAATGTTCCAAGATGCACCAATTTTTATGACATTAAAAATTTTAAATGCAGAGCTTAATTCTGTTATTGATAAATGACTCTTAACACACATACACGGTGATGTGAGGTCCTTATGTTTTGCCATCATTAACAATGAAATATTATATTGTAATAAGCATCATTCTAAAAAATAGACTTGCCCAACATTTTCTGTCAAAGTCAAATAATGTTGTAATAAGTAATTATAATGTAATAAGACCAAAGCTAATGAGAAACAGCCCAGCTTGGTGTCTAGAAATCCCACTGGAATAAGAGCTCAACAGGAGCTGGCTTCCCATCCATCCCTTTTCTTTTTTACTGTCTTTGAACAGGCCAAGTTCCTTCTGATAAACAGATATAATTGCCTGTTTATTAGC
Organism: Etheostoma cragini; assembly: GCF_013103735.1. NCBI lineage: Eukaryota > Metazoa > Chordata > Actinopteri > Perciformes > Percidae > Etheostoma > Etheostoma cragini. The sequence continues at coordinate 22,187,771 of NC_048414.1, forward strand.
AACTCTGGAACTCCTACTTTACATGAAATATTCATGAAGAAACAATGGAAATGAAAAGAGAGATACATGAGAAGAGCAACAATTCTGTAGTGTTATATAATTCTTCATGTAGGGTACAGTACCTGCTCAGTGCAGCTGTGTTTTTAACTGCAACCATATGACCAATCAGAATATATAAGAGCAATATAACACCATCTGTCGCACCACCACAGAGGCTGTTACCTTATTAAGCACAACATACTGTATGGATGAGTTGTTTATTCTTGGTTTAAAATGAATAAAAATATTGCGTGAGGAAATAACATCCTGCAGTCTGGCTTGGGAAATATAATTTGAATATGTGTTAGATAAGATAAGAAAAAGTATTGTCTGTCACCAGTGACAGAAGTTTGTCTTTGACAGGGCAGGCTGAAATGACATATGGATTGAAACAGCATAGTATCGTAATATTGTCCGTGGCAATACTATATTGATTCACAGATGCCAAGTATCTATCTTATTATTATATTTGTACTGGTCAGTTTGTCTGCTTGATCCCATTTTCCAGCAATTAAATGGAAGTGAGATGAACAAGCAGAGAAATCTATCTTTTTAGATGAAAAATGTTGACAAAGTTTTCCTTTGGGGACATCATTTGAAATTGAAGTTTGAAAATAGTTAATCAATTGCAATATATCATAGAAGCAATATGTTTAAAATTGCAATAATAACATATCATGACATCAGTATCTTGAGGCCTCTGGTGATCCCTACCCCTAATAAATACAACATTTATGTTCTTGTATGCCTTACATATAAGAACATAAAGATACATATAGAAAAAGTGTACCGTGCAAAGTGCAAAAACATGGAAGGAGAAGCCTGAATGGAGCTGTTGAATGTGTTGATGGCTGTGAGAATGAAGGATTTGTTGTGTTTTTTGAGGGACTCTGTAGCGTCGACCTGATGGCAGTACCTGAAAAGATTGGTGAAGGGGGTTTTGGTGATTGAAGCTGGTGGTTTCCCTGAGTACTGAATGGGTGTGGAGTTTGTTGGCTTGATTTATTATTCATGCAAGTTTTTTATTTTCTGTTGGATTGGGAGGGCACTGTCCCAGGCAGGGATATTGAAAGTGAGTATGGATTCAATGAGTGACCGGTAAACAACAGTTAAAATATCCTTGCTGACACTAAAAGCTCTCTTACCTAAACTAAAAAGTTTCCTTAACAGGTGTAAATATTTGAACAAATGTAAAACAACTGCATCAGTTCTAGTCCTAGTCTATTTACTTAACGTTCCACTTCCAGGATTGCTCCAGTGCCACAGTCTTTTCCGTTTCCGTAAGCTTTCTTTGGGTTGGAATTCTAAACTCCAGTGGATTTCTGAGGACTTCGCTTATCTGCTCCTCAGATCACTGCAGGGTAAATCCAGACAGCTAGCTAGACTGCAGTCCAATCTGTCTAATCTGAGATTTTTCTCGCACTATGACGATTTTGCAGCGGCTCTGTGCGGAGTTTAGCACCGCCTATGACAATTGTAATTGGTTTGAAGAAATGCCAACAAACCAGAGTAAGTTTTCCTCCAATGCCTGAATGCTGTGTGGAATAGCCAGACCCTCCTTCAGCGCACTTTGGATGGGGGTCTGGCAAAGCGAGACTAATTTAGTCTTAACCCAGTAGTAGCAATGCAAGTTAATGTATATTGGTACTCATTTATTCAGTATATTTTGTGTATGTTTATGTGTTGCAGGTGCAGTGGAGGTGAGGAAAGAAGGTCTGGACGCTCAGATCAACCGCCTGGCGGAACTCGTTGGACGACTGGAGAATAAGGTAAGGAATAAAGATACGCACACACATGGGTTTTGGTCATTTATGAAGATATTGCATTTTTTGCACATTCAATAATTTTCTTGTCAACAAATATCCCATGTAAAGACCTAAACCAACAAGATTTGATTCAGAGAATTGTCCTTGTATCCAAAGAATGATATATCTTATTCCTTATTTGTATTCGGTCATTTATTGCCGTGTTCAGATCATGTTTAAAGTTAAGAAGTTTATATTACTTTTTTAAATTTTAGTTTAGTTTTGACTTTTCAATTTCATTTCATTTTAGTTTAGTTTTAATTAGTTATCAGAGGGTGTTTTGCTAGTTTTAGTTTAGTTTCAGTTTGTTTGTCTTAGTGCCAGGTTTATTGTCTCAGAATGTGGCTACAAATACATATACATTACATTGTTAGTTTTTTTTAAAGTATTTTTCACTGATTATTTTCATTTTCAGTTTCAGTTTACTATAATAACACTGGTACATATAAATTGTACGGTGAAATACTATTGGCGAGCTTTTATTGGTTGTTATCTTTTACTTTTATTGCTGACTCATGCTGTATGATCTGGAATAGCTAAAGGTGTTCCCGAATTTTTTAACAGCTTGGTGACATTCTTCTCACACTTTGTCCATCACTCAGAAGAGAAGATTTAGCAACAGTGAATTATTTGTATACAAAGCCAAAAATAGTATATATCATTCCTCTTTGCCAAAGAGCTCCATTGTTGTCCAAAACAACAATTAATAACACACTGTAGCACTGGGACACATGTTCTTTCATTACCATGAACACACTCACACACTGTGGTTAGGGCTGCTCGAAATCATCATATCACAATCACAATTATTTTGGTCAGTATTGAAATCACAATTATATAACAAGATTACTTGTTCTCTTTTGGAAAGATGCTGCATTTAATCAACTTAGGAAACAGTGAAACAAACCAACACTGAGAACACCTTGAACTACGAAATTTCCATTCATACTTTTTATCTGTTTAACTTGTTCTTTTGATGGCGGTAGGGAGTAGGAAAGGATGGAGGTAGGGAGTAGGAGAGGATGGAGGTAGGACATAGGAGAGGATGAAGGTAGGGTGTTGGAGAGGATAGAGGTAGGCCAGATGCCTCCCTCCTTCTTTACATCGATCTATCTTTACATCTATCTGCCTCCCCCCCTCCCCCTCCCCCTCTCCATTCCATTGCATTGCCTGCGTCCTGTCCGGTAGTCAACATGCTAAGGCTAATGGATCCCCTGCAGACTTAGCTGTCTTTAGGAGAGCGGGGCACTACAGCAAAAAAAGTTAAGATAAATAAACACAAAGTACCGCCAGGGGGGAAGGGAGGCATGGGGAATCATAGAAAGGAAATAAAAACATGAGCACAAGAATAAAAAGAAAGACTAGAGGGACTGAATGTTTGATTGTTTTTGTATAGTAAAACAGCGTACACACTGGTCCCATATGCATGTCTCTGTTTATTCTGACATTGTACGGACCTCAGGCCTTCTTCAAATCAACAATCAAACACAGAAACACGCACTGACTGTTGACTTGAAGAAGGCCTGAGGGCCGAAACCTCATCAGAATAAATAGAGACATGCAAATGTCTGTGCAACACTTTTTTGCACACACATTCCAGTCTACTTCCAGTTATCAGCGCCTCACTACAACCCATGGTGTGTGTTACTTTTGTAGGATATCTTTTGTTTGTGTGAACAGACTATCCAACAGTAGTTAATATCAACAACGTTTCTTTTATGGAATTGTTCCGCAAATTCCGCTGGATGTCCGTCACCTTCCTCTTTCTTTGTGTCTTAACTCCGGCGGATTTCTGAGGACTATGGTTAACTGCTACTCAGATCTCTGCAGGGTGAATCTAGACAGCTAGCTAGACTATCTGTCCAATCTGAGTTTTCTCAACTAAAACAACCTTTGAACGTACTCATTCCACCAAAACAGGTTTCTTCTTGAGGCTATTTTGCAGAGGCACCATCATTGAGTCCGACTTTTAGCGCTGCTCAAGATGATTTTGATTGGTTCAAAGAAATGCCAATACACCTGAGCATGTTTTCCTCCCATGCTGGAAGGCTGTGTGGACAGACCGTCCTTTGCAGCGCTGTGGAGGAAGGTCTGGCAACATGACACTAATGGGACAGCAATGCCTGTTTAGAACCAACCTTAAATCCCTTTGACTTAGAAACTAATGTAATAACAAATTTTCGTGGTTCAAGCTGAATTGTTGGGAAGAAGACTGATTTTGAATGATTGAAACACTTTCCACTAAAGAATTTTTTTTAAATCACCTGTGATCCTGAAGCCCTCCATTGCTGTACACAGATTCTGACTGTGGCACAAAGGCACTTCATCTCACAGATGATTAAACACGTAAGTTTAGTCAGATTTTTGTCTGTTAAGACAGCATTGAAGACAGGATTTTGTTAGGAATGCTTTATTTATGTTTGGGGTTTTTAATGCAGAAAAGTACGCAGTGACTAATCAAAGCTTGAAAGTGGACGGGCAAAACAAATTAATGTACACATCTATGTCTATCGTGCTTCTCCAGCTGGCCACTTTTTGGGGGATTTGGTCAATGTATACAGTGGGGCTCAAAAGTTTGGGCACCCCAGGTAAAAAAATGTATTAATGTGAATAAAGAAGCCAAGAAAAGATAGAAAAAATTTACAAAAGGCATCAAATGACGGATTATACATTTGTGTAATATGTCACAAAAAGTTAGATTTTATTTCCATCATTTACACCTTCAAAATGACAACAACAAAAAAATGGTGTCTGCAAAAGTTAATACCTTGTACTGCCCCCTTTGGCAAGAGTCACAGCTTGTAAACACTACTTATAGCCAGCCAAGAGTCATTCAATTCTTATTTGAGGTATCTTCGCCCATTCTTCCTTCCAAAAGTTTTCCAGTTCTTTGAGATTTCAGGGCTGTCGGTCGAGCACTGTTCTTTTAAGGTCTATCCATAGATTTTCAATTCTGTTGAGGTCAGGAGATTGTGAAGGCCATGGCAAAACCTTCAGTTTACACCTCTTTCCACTGTGGATTTTAAGGTGTGTTTAGGATCATTATTCATTTGTAGAAGCCATCCTGTCTTTAACTTCAGCTTTTTCACAGATGGCATCAAGTTAGCGTACAAAATTTGCTTAAATTTTTATCGAATCGACTTTTCCTTCTACTCGTGAAATCTTCCCTGTGCCACTGGCTGCAATACAACCCCAAAGCATGATTGATCCACCCCCCCATGCTTAACAGTTGGACAGAGGTTTATTTCATTAAGTTCTGTGCCCTTTCTTCTCCAAACATACCGTTGCTCATTGGGGCCAAAAAGTTCTACTTTAACCTCATTGGCCCGCAGAACTTGTTTCCACAATGCATCAGGCTTGTCTATATGTTCATTTGCAAACTTCAAACGCGGATTTTTGTGGTGAGTATGTAGAAGAGGTACAAGTACAAGTGTCTCTTTATAGTGGAATGGTGTACCACAACTCCAGTGTCTGCCAGGTCTTTTTGGATGGATGGTGCAGTCAAACAAGGGTTAGGACTTGCTTTACTCACAATCCTGCGAGCTGTTCGGTCTGATATTTTTCTTAGTCTTCCAGATATTGCTTTAACTTCCACTGTTCCTAATGACTGCCATTTATTAATAACATTTCGAACAGATGGTACTGGCATCTGAAAACTCTTTGCTATCTTCTTTTAGCCTTCTCCTGCTTTGTGAGCGTCAACTATTTTCAGTTTCAAAGACAACTGCTTAGAAGAACCCATGGCGCTGATTGTTGGGGCAAGGTCAGATAAGTCTGGGCATTTAAAACTTGAAGATTGACATCACCTGGTCTTTCCAGACGTTGATTGAGAACAATCCACGACACTGTCCCTAAGAGATAGGGTGAGAAGCTCAGTCATCTGTGGGGAGCTCGGAGTAGAGCTGCTGCTCCTTTGCGTTGAAAGGACCCAGTTGAGGTGGTTCAGGCATCTGGTAAGGATGCCTCCTGGGCGCCTCCCTAGGGACGTGTTCCTGGCACGTCCAGCTGGGAGGAGGCCTCGGGGAAGACCCAGGCGGAGAGATTATTTCTCTTGCCTGGGAACACCTGGGGATCCCTCAATCAGAGCTGGTTTATGTGGCTCGGGAAAGGGAAGTTTTGGGTCCCCTGCTGGAGCTGCTGCCCCCGTTACCCAATACTGGATAAGCAGATGGAGATGGATGGATAGTATCAGTGCAGAGATTACAAGCTCAACAATAACACGCAAATCCCTAAAACCCCATCGTCAACGTAGGCCTGTCTGCAGCTATTTAGGAGCTTGAAAGACACAGGAATTAAATGAGTTGCTAATGACTTCAATAACATTTTTTTATATAATGCACTTTTATTTCTCTTTTCAAAAATGTTAAACCCATCCAAGAAAGAAAAACAGTGCCACAGCATTTCTTATTTGAAATATATTATCATTACACACTTTCATTTTGAGGTCTTGCAAGGTTGCTACATTTTCCATATGATTTTCCACATTGGTGAAAGATTTTCCTTTTGAAAGAGGAGAAATTTTCCTCCAAAATTACCCTTCTGGCAACAACAGAGGAGAGCAGAAAGACACTGCACATAGAAGAGAAAATAGGTCAGCCAACTATGTAGCAAAGTGTGTTTTCAGAATGAATAGACATTTTCTGCTGGATTACATTTTCAGAAGGCCAGACAGTATGCTCCAGTAATCATATCAAAGCAAAATGTGGCTTTATGGAGGAGTATTGAATGTCTCTCCATTTGGAATGGTAGTAGCTTCTTGGATCTCAGTATGAAAGCTGTGCATGAGTCTGCAAGAGGAAATGATACAATCACACTGTGTCAGAGTGAATTATGAATATTGTTTCCTGAATGAATAATAAGCCAGCTACATATTGGGATATGTGGTGCCTGGCGGGATGAAAACAGTGCCCTGTGTTGGCACCACCGCTCTGTGATAACACACTGGAAATCCTGTTACCTGCAAACCATTCCTTAAAACCTCAAAGTGGCAAATCCATGGTGCCTCTGTTGCTTGGTGTCACTTTCAGTTTCCCCTTGCTGTCTTCCTCCACGCTCCACTGGGAGTTTGTTTGTTCTTTTGGTTTTACAAAATATTCATTATTTATCTCTCACTTTGTGACACATACAAGAAAATGTGTTTCTCACCTGAAAAAAAAGATGATGGCTTACTGAGGCTTCATACTGACAAGCAAAGTGATGGGGCTTTGTTGTCTTTTTTCAGCATAATAATGTAATCCTGTCTTTCTTTGTCTTACTTGTTTTTGTAGAGTTCTCTCCTCTTATCGGCAAAGAGCGGTGAACAAAACATTCCAATAGCAGCTTCTTTTCCAGCCGACATTTGCCGACACTTTCACAGGTTACAGTGACAAACGTCGCCGGCAACAATAGGTCCAATCTGCTGTTGCTTATCAATTTAGCAAGTAGCTGGATGGCAGGTCAAAATTAACCTTGGCTGTTGTTGGTTTGTGTCTGAAGTCTAACAAAGATTGTTTATAAGGTAAAAGTATTGAGGTAAATATAGTGCAAAATGTGCAAGCTTGTAGATTTGATGTAAGCACTTGTAGCCTCATTCCTGAGCGAGCAATTGTATATTGTGAGCACAGAGAAATACATTTTGCAAGCACATACATTACATTTTGACAAGAAATTCTGTCCAAGTTTCCGTGAGCTCTGCCTCCTCAGACCTTCTCCGGCTGTTCCTGGATCTTCTTGGTTCTACACTCCCTGCATAGCACCAAACGGCAGACAACGTTAGAGACTAGCTGGTGAACATGGTGGAGAATTATCAGCTCGAGAGCCTGATATTCTTCTTAAGATTTGGTAGAAACAAAGTGATCATAAAATGAGTGTTGGAGGTGTAGATAAGCACATTTTTTTGCAACAAGTCGTTACCACACCAAACCATATGACAATATAGGTCTTTTATTCCTACGCTTCCACTACCAATCGGAGCACTTTATAACTTAGTGTCCCTAAAGTGGCAGGGAATATCCACGGGATAACTAAACCACAGAACGGTTGCGGTTTTAAATACTTTAATGTTGTATCAGAGTTGCAGTGGTTAGGTTAAGGCACAAAAATACTTGGTTATGTTCATGCAACAAAACAACTAAAGTTAAGTCTAGACAAACATCCTGGTAGGCGCTTTGGTAACTCACCTGCTAGAGCGCGAGCACCCATATGTAGCGGTTTACTCCTCCACGCAGCAGCTGTGGGTTTGACTCCGACTTGTGGCTCTTTGCTGCATTTCATTCCCTCTCTCTCTGACCCATTTCATGTCTTCAGCTGTCCTATAAAAATAAAGGTAAAAAATGGCCAAAGAAAACAAGGAAAAAAAAGTTCCTGGTTTGAGAACAAATCATGGTCATTTGTTATGTTACTTCACTTCCATATATGCTTGTGAAAAAAAGTGATAAAACTTTACAGAACTTTTCCGTTTGTTCTGCAAAGTTTGTTCTTCTTGCAAAGTTTGACTGTCTCCTGGGTGAAAGTCTAGTGATGGCTGTGTCACATTAATCTCAAATCATTCATCCAACTCTCAGTTATACAGTGTGTGTGTGTGTGTGTGTGTGTGTGTGTGTGTGTGTGTGTGTGTGTGTGTGTGTGTGTCCTTCCCACTCTGCCAGGCCCCATTGCTTTGACTTTCCCTGCTATACTTTTAGAGCAGCAACAGTAATACTCATCCGTCACCATGGTGACAGAAACCTGCAGCGCTTGCTGTGATTTATTAGAACAGGTTTATTTAACTCTGACTCACAGGCATTGAGAGTGGAGGGAAAAACTAGAAATCAATGCCATCCTCCTCACACGCAGACACATAAAAACTATACCACTCAGCTCGCTGCCTTTACTCATGTCTTGTCTGAGGAATTAACTATTGAATGTGTCCCCTTAACCTGAAGTCTTGATTGTGAAGAATTGAGCATTCACTAAAACCCATGGCCCCCAAAGCATGGGGATCTAATGAGAGAAACAGTCAATACGCGCTGCTCATCTCTACTTTTACAGCAAGAAGGGACACTCAGCAACTCAGCACGGGTCGGATCCAGAGCTCCATGTGCTTGAGTCTGAGCCGTAGACGGGAAACTTCACGGCACGGTAACTAAAAACTACATCAGTAGCATTGCCCTTCTAAATTTTGTGTTGATGGCATCAATCTATTAGATTTGGCTTTAATTTCTCAGAAAATTACACCTTTCAGAGATTTCCTCACTTAAAGACGGTTGTCCAGTTACACATCTACCGTGATTTCTAGCACAATGAAATAACCTCACGAAATCTAGGCGGCCGCAGTTTTGAGAGGCAGGCGGCGCAATTGCTGCCTAATGGGTGATTGGTTCAGAATCGACTCAACACGATGACGTTTTACATGCACGTTCTATTGTTTTTGAATTGGAAGGATTTTAATTTGTCTGATTTAAAGGCTTGTTCTGAACAGAACACATTTTGTGTGGCTGATGGTGACATTTAACAGTGAGAGAGACTAAATCCGTTCTGATTACGGATCATCTATAGTTTGTTGTTAAGTAGCATCAGCTATAGATCGCTTGTAGAGAATTTAGACAGCTACTCTGTCATAGTAAAAACACCTGGAGAGTGTCTACAAGCTGATATGTGGATCTCATAACATTTTAATGAATCGGAATTGGACCCAAAAGGATGTGAGTGTTTGTGGGACTTGCTGTTCAGCCTGAAGGCATCTGGAAATGGCTAGAAACTGTTCGACTTGACCGCGGCTTTTAGTCACTGCACCCGGCATCGTCTACTTTACAGGCTTGGATGTATCATAAGATAATACCATGGATGTTTAAATAGAACACATGGTGAATTACAACCATTAGCTATATCCATTTCAATTACAGGACCTCGAGAGAACCGATATGATTGGTCCTAACAGCTCTTGTTCGAGCATAGGTGCTCCACAATGAATCAAGTGCAGACCAAAGTTCCCGGCCCTTAAATATTGTGGGCGGGGCTAGGTTCGGCTGGCATCCAGGCTAACGTATTGTGTGAGCGGATGAGGCAGTTGAAGGTAGAGTTGTTTGATTTTCAAACTCAAGTCAAGAGGAAGGGTGGGCTGATCCAGGCAGGGTGAAGCCGGGCTTGAGAGCAAGACCATTCAGGCGTGAGCCAAGGAAATCTCCGTCCCAAAAATCCAAAAAACTCACAAGTTGAAGCTTGCACAAACTAGAGACGCATTTGAGAGTTTTTGGCCAACAAGTACTCTGCCATGTGATGGCAGTGAATAATCTCCGGGACTTTCAACAGGAGCCTGATGAGGAGATTGCAACCATGTGCGCAGTTTTGCCATGTGATCCGCACAAAAGCTTTGCCTAAAACCACACACACACACACTCACACAAACACAAACACAAACACACACACACATACTCACACATATGGGAAAGGGAAAACAACAAAAGGGAATAAAAACAAGCAAAACCCTGGGTGCCACAGCACTGGCTGTAACAGGGATCGCTACTGGAATTTTTTTGATGGCCAAGCTTTATTGTTGTTGTTTACTTACCAGATTAATAATAAATTGTATTATAATTATAACAAAAATAAATGAAAACTAAAATTAGGATTAGTATTGAGTAGAAACAGAATACTACTGTCATTAAACATTGATTAACTTGAGAACTGCATGTTATTCCCTTGTTAAATGAGAGAAACAGTTGATTGATGTCATGCAAATAGGAAACACATTCAGGGGTTCTGTCAATCACATGCTCATATGGTAGGAAATACAGTAAAAGAGCAATATAGATAAACACAGAAAAGAAGAAAAATGCTTTCAGAAGGGAGAGGAAGAGGAGTACCAGTCTCTGTCTCCTTTTTCATAAACTGTACATTCTATAAAGCAACTCTGAAATCAAAATCCATATTGCGATATAGATTGCAGCCTTTTGCGATAACGATATACAGTATATCACGATATATACATTTTAATAGAAACATTTCAGACCAGGTTACATAGACCCTAAGAAAAGCCAAACTGCTTAATGTATTTTTTTAAACAAGAAAGAAACATAGTATGAAGTTTGAGAACATGTATTGCGCAAAACTGTAGTTGTCTATGTTATTATGTATAAGTACACTAGTTACAGAGACTTTAACAAAGAAAAACCGTAAAGTATTGGGTTTCTTTCCTTTAGTTCAAACCATTATAAAAGGCACTACACTTACTCAGTTTAAGTCCTTGGTTCTTAAATGCCACCCAAGATGCAGAGAACAGGAAACACCGGTGTCTTTTTAGTTAAAGAACAGACACTGTACTGAAAATACAACTTTAAGATACTTTAAATAAAAGCATATTTCAAACAAAGTTTCTTACCTGCAGCCTAATGTAACGCATTGGGTTTTACACATTTTGTCAATAAAGGAACGGATTCTATGAATTAGAGAAATACTCCCAGGCATGGCTATTTTAAATAAAGAAAATAATTCCAAGTGCACGGCACAGATACTTGTAGAATGAAGAAGATACCTCCAGTATAAGGGACACATACGTCAACAAAAGAAAATATTTCAAGTATAAAAGTTTCTTTACAGTAGTAAAAACTGCTAAACAGTGACAGGAACTCTTGTAGACCCCCCCCCCCACACACACACACACACACACACACACACACACACACACACACACACACAATGACTGTGGTCATAGGTGTTGTGCAATAATAGAAAAACTAATGATAAAACAGGGCTATCAATAGTGACTAAGGGGAGGGTGGCTCTGCAAAAGTCACTTGAGTCCTTGATGATATTACATCCCCTTATTTTGCACACAGGCTTATGTAAATTAATTTATAATTCCTACACCATGGTGTTTAATTAGATTTGGCATTTCGGTGTTCTTGTTTAGGTCTTTCATGCTGATATAAATCATTCTGTTTCATTTCGGGCCTCTCCTATTGGCATGCATCCACCTCCTCTATGAAACATCCTCCCTTATTCCCTGCTGAATATTATTTTTATCTTAAAAAAGACACCACATCCTGCTTTAATGCTTTCTGGCCCCAGCTTGTCCACTAAGGCAACGTTCACATTACAGGGGCTTAATGCTCAATTCCACCTCCCCCAGATCTGATCTTTCTGCCGAGACTGTTCACATTCGTTTGAAGTGACCCATTATTTTAGACATTTGGGGGCTATAGCAACTAAAATTCAACCAGTGTAAGGGGGTCCTAATAGCGGACTCCCCGCTGGATCAGCAGACTTTCTGTTGCTGCCGTTACAGGTTAGATCCAGTGCAGTCGCTGCACAGCAGCGAGCTGTGACCCCCGGCGCTGTGTTTTGTGCTGGCAGAATTTTAAATTGCTACAGCCGCTAACCAGTGGTTCCCAAACTAGGGGGCGCGCCCTGTTGGGGGCTGACAATGGAGCGACAGGGCTGAAAAGGATGCATGGTTCTGCTACACTGCTAGCAAAGCATGGACAAGCTTGTAAAAGGAAAACCAGGTGAACATAAAGCAGACCATAAATCCCCACCAAATGCCAAAACCAAGACAAAGAAAAGAAAATGTTTTGTGATGACCACAATTCGATCTACAAATGATTTGAGTGCCAATCTCCCAGTCTAAACTTTGCAATGTATTCTTGACTATCCCTTTGCAGAGAAACAGCTGATTGTGGCGCACCTGTCTAGCTGTCTTTGCAATCCACTAGGCTAACTGAAGGTCCTTTCCATCTCTAACCGTCCACTTTCCTCCCAGAGAAGAAGTCTTCTAGCAGCGGGGAGTAAGGGCGGGTGACTAGCGCCTGCTGTTTGGCTCATTTTCTGTAACCAGTATAGCGATAAATAACAGTGAAATTAACAAGCTAGCCAACTAGACAGCTGCTAATTATGTGCAGTTCAAGAACTGAATGCTTTATCCACACACTATTGTCACAGCGTAGGAAATTGCCAGATACGGGCAACTTTGTTGGACTCAATTCCTGTAATGATTGTAGCATGGAATTAGCAAGCTAGTTAGCTAATTTAGATAAAATGAGCCGTACAAAGTTGCTAATATCATAGTAATCCATGTCAATAATCATAGTATCATAATACAGCATCCAATCACATCAACGCGTCGAGGCAACATTTACTAGCCAATCACAGCTCATTAGGGCGGGGCTAGCTCTGTAAAAACACATATAAATTCTGATATGGCCCTTCTCAAGGCCAAGTCTGGCTTTCAGATTTACTCCGATTCTCTACTGGGCACGTCTGTGCTGCGTTCCGGCTGCGTTCCAGTTTTGTTCCATCCTCTGTCATGCGTCATACCACACCGGGAAAGTCTCAGACGTGGAGAAACTTGCTGCCCATCTCCCAGATTATAATGTCTGTACTTCTGTACGTTACAGTACAATTGTATGTTTATTAAGACAGTATCTACTCCAGGCACTCCTGCTCCATGCCTTCTCTTTTCTGGGTTGTCCTTAAAAAAAAGATCTGTGATGTCGTATTATGTTTTTCCACCTTAAAGATGGACTTTCAAGGATCGCAGTCATAGCTCACAGCGCATCCAGGACACAAGGAAAATAGGGGTTAGGACCACATATAAAAGTGGCCCAGATCTGATCGGAAATTGGATTTCTTTGTCCACACTACAAAAAATTAGTTATGTCACATGCAGAAATTAATTAAGGCCTCATATTCTTTTAATGTGAACGTATAGCCTAATACCTCGTGTTGTGAGTGACAAATGTCTGCTTGAAGCTGGCTGTAGTAGTTGCTGTTGTTAGTCTTGTTGATTGACATGTTGCTTCTGTTGTTGTTGTGCTTCTCCTTGCAGACTGTCTGGTTGGATCTGCACCAGAGGCTAACAGACACAGATGGCACTACCAGCGCAGTAAGTAGACACTAAATGAATCACCAATGTACATTACACTGCAACACACACAGCCCCAGGTGCAGCATCACTTACTGCTGCATTACAAAGGCCAATAACCACTGCAGCAATACCTCTGGCGGTGTGTTACAAGACAGAAACGTGACTTTGTGATGTAATTAACAATGGACAGCACTTCTGCACAGCCAGCTCCATACAAAGATAATCAAGGTCCCAGTGCCTGTCCCATGGGCACCTATCTTTTGAATGATTTACAAGGGAATGCTGCTTGTTTCGTTGTCTGGAAATGAATGTTTTAAAGACATTGAGTATTCTCTGGGAGAATGAATAGAGTCACGTGCTGTCTTACAATATCCAACACCCCAAGAGAAAATAAAATAACAGCTGACAGCTAGAAACACACTGCATACTGCATATTTAGTGATATATTCTATGATATGATATTCTATGATTGATAGTAAAGCCCTTTGTGGCTCTTTATGCTGTCATACAATTGAATCATAAATCTGAATTTCTTTTCACTTACAGAAGCTATACTATTTGACACCATTTTCAGACATGATTTCACCCAAGACTGCTATCACCTACAGCACGTGCATGCCTGCAGTGAAGTGGAGATAAGAGTGTGAGAGTGCAATAAATACAGCCAAAAGCTATCTTATAAGTCTGAATTCCTGCAAAAAGCCATTGGCAGGTTTTACACAAACCCTCTGTAAAGCAAAGTACATACATGGGATTAGAAAAAAGTACCTACACTAAAGAACACAGGTGTTGATAATTTAGTTTATGGAACAGAATATCAAAATTGTCTACAGCCATGCTTTATGAAGCTACTTCAAACTTCAAAGCTAAATGCCAATGTCGGCATGCTAACATGCTCCCAGTGACAATGCTAAGATGTTGATGTTTATTAGATATAATGCTTGTCATGTTGTCATGCTAACATTGATTGTTAGCAATAGTTTTAAAAGTATTTGGTTATGAACATTCATGTCCATATTAGATACATTTTTGCCTAAAAATGTCGTTGGATAAAAGGTAATTACAATTCCTCCTGAGGGGAACCAAATCAAATAATTCTCAAGATATTTCACTAAAAAAACAAAATGTCAAACCACATGGTGACACTGGTGGAATTCAGGGAATTACCAGACAGTAGTCATAGCCAGACCTATCTTCACACTATATGTCTTTGAGCGCTGTGCCAGTGTTGAAGAAAGGTCTGGCTGAACCCATCCTTACTCCACATAAACCCTATTCACAAGGGATTAGTATTACCTGGTGACCTCAAATCATTTGTAATAATTACGGAGGTTGTCTTAATCCCGTGGGAATCGGCCATCTCTGTAATTTGTTAAATAAAAGTGACCTCCAGAGATTTCTGTGATTTGGCCGGGTCTTATATTACTTTGTCAAAGTGTTTGTGTCCTGTGCGCCTTTTTATACCTTTTGCAAAAACGGATATGGGATTGTGTGGGGTCGCTGACGTAACCTTTCATGGCCAACCTAGTCAACCGAGTCAACATGTTTCCTGCGGCTTTGCCCAAGGGCTGACGATGATACTTTGAGTGCCGCCTCGGCGGGTTTGGGGGATGCGCCTCTGGTAGCCTTTACCGGGCCTGGCCCAAAAAGATCGACCAAACTGCGGTGCGGCGGTTAAAGCAAGCTTCGCTTATCCCTTGCGAATGCCCCACTTGAAACTCAGATGGGGGGGGTTTAATTTCTAAATCATTCAAGGTCCACATGTTATACTAATCCTGTGTGAATAGTACTTACGGGAAAAACGGAATAGTCTAACTCCTAGACTGGAGTCTTTAAATACATCAGATGAAAGTTATTTGCTGTCAAAGTGGCGTCAAAATGAATGGCAGTCAATGGGATGCTAACAGCGGGTGATTGTTAGCAACAAATAGTAGGTACACTTTGTGGACGCACGCTTACCCCCTTGGTTCCATACATGGTGATTTTTTTGCGTCAGTTTCTGATGCTGAGAGCCACTGACAAGTTTCAGTATTTGACAAGTCTGGAAAAAGAACAGGTTGAGCATTTGTACTTTGGGATGCAAACACTGGTGTTAAAATGGCTTGATCCCTGCAAAAGAACATAACACATAAAACGTTGAAAAACGTGCTGGACATTGCATGTATGTTGCTAACTCAGAGGTCGTTGTTGTATCATGTAGCAACAGGGATTTTGAAAACGCTAACACAGAGAGAGAAGAAGGGGAAGAGAATTCCAACTGAAATAGGCAGCCAATGGCAAGCTTACTGTAAACACACAGTCAATCTAGACTTTGTTCTCTGGAGACCATCATTGCCTGTCCTTTTAACTTTTCATAGAAATTGTACAGTAGTTGTTGAGATATTTTAGTCTGCATTTAGTGACTAACATTTCTATCCCATGAGCCATGCTGCTAGTGTGGCTAAAACATCACTTGATCAGTGAAATACATCTGGCCACAGATCTGTACCACAAGGAGTTATAAAACAGATTTCTACCTGAGACCGGCACAGTAATTGCACTTTTACCCACAACAGTCGGGCCACTTATGACAACCCATTAGCTGCCGGCAAGCGGTGACAGCCCTGAATAAATTGTCCAGTTGTCATGGGTACAGACACAGAAAGGTTATTATAAGAGAGCTCACATGCACTGAGAGTGAGAAGGAAGAAGGGGCAGGCATACTATAAAGGTAGGCAAAAGGTCATGAGGGTTTAGCGGGTGTTGGAGTAATTTTAAGTCAGTTGGTACAGAGCTCTGCGTGAGCACGGGCTTTTATGACTGTCAACATAGCCAGCATTTAAAGTTAGCTGCTCAGGCAGTATTGTTGGAAAGTGTGTTCCCAACCTGGCAATCTCTGTGAACTTTTGTGTCTGGTGAGGAGGGAGACAACTATCTCCAGTATTTACTTTTTATTTTTTTTATTTTGCTTATTGTACGGTAAGTGATCAACATGAAAACACATATGGCTCAATATGACAAAGCTGTAAACTAGACTTAACCGAACAGAAAAAATAGCAGACAAAAGATCAAAAGAGGGGGGCTCAATGTTTAGCTTAGGCTGTCTTATGTAATTCTCGTGTCTCTGTGTTTGTGTGTGTATGTGTGTGTGTGTGTGTGTGTGTGTTAGCGCACTTGCACATGCTTGCCTTCTTGCATGTGAACCTGCCCGTGGCTTGTTTTTGTTTAGGTTAAGGGCATTAGAAAGAAGACAGAGAGACAGAGAGAGAGAGAGAGAGAGAGAGAGAGAGAGAGAATAAAAAAATCCTGATGCTTTTTCATGGGGGGAGGTATCGGTTGATCCCTACTTCTCTCTCTCCCCTCATCCCCTTTCTGCCTCTAAACTATCAACAATCCAATAAGAAATACCCAACAAAAGGAAGCAGAAAAATAACAGGATACCAAAATATAACTAACATAAAGCTTGCTGTAAGCTAGCATAGTATTTAAATACTAGGGCCACATGGTGGGAAGTTTGGGGTCCCCCGCTGCAGCTGTTCCCCTCTCGGATAATTGGACGAAGGTGAATGGAGGGACTCCACGTGAGAAAAAAAATCAGGTTGTCAGTTATTAATTCAATTACAAGTTCTTTCAAAAACGAGAAAGAGATTAAATCAAATTAAAAGAGAAGACTGCATATAAAAAGCAACCACATAAATGTCTTATTGAAAGAGTGGACTCGCCAGCATGCATTAGCAGCCCAGTGAACGTCAAAGATAACTGCTCGCTCTCTGCTCAGTGTTCGGCATTATAGGAGTTTATTTATAGTTGGTTGTTATTATCTTCTTCTACTTCTTTTCCTTGCAAATAAGTTGACCTTTTGTTACTATATCAGCACAAATCAGCTTACTTTTCCAAGGCAGACAATATATACAACCGACCTAGCAAATCAAATCCAACGAAACCCACAAGCAGCCGTATGTCTCATATTTCATTTGGTTATTTGCATTTATTGAAGGCACACTTCACCGATTACTCACAAACTGTGTCTCCAGGCTCTTGTGTCTGTTTGATAAATCCATCTGTAGCACATGTGTTTCTGAGAAAAAGTGGAAAGGGAGAATAAATCTGGTCTTAACAACCAAAAACAAAAAAAACATTGACATTTTCCTTTGCGTCTTCTACATCCACCTTTCATCTCCTCCCCTAGCCATTCATCTCAGACTCGTATCACATAACCGTTGGAATTATCACCCCTGAGCATTCACTAACCCTCCCTTTCTCCTGCTTCTGTTTAAAAGGTAACACAGATTACTTTTAACAAGGTCATGTTCCTCTTCACTTCTACATAATTTCAGCCCTCCTCCCACGACTCAATCCATTCCCCCTGACCTTCCGTTCTCCACCAGAGGAAAGATTCAAACGTGATTACCTGTCATCTCTGCCCCCCTTCAGTTCTCTGTCACAGCAATCATACCTCCTCATCTCTGACGCCTCGGCAAATCTTATCACCACATATGGGATCATAATAAGATCATAGACCTGTTTAAGAGATACAGAGATACCTTGAAACTCCAGCTGTGGAGCTGAATTTGCATATGCATTTTACTTGTAGTGGAAACTTATGAGCAGTTGGCGACTGGCTGAAAATGACTTTTGTAATCTGAAGTAGTAAATTCAATCACACACATCCTTTTGATCATCTGGAGGCCTTCCAGAGAAGGGGAAAGAAGCATTATTGCATAATAATAATAATGTATACTTTATAAATCCTGCAAGGGGAAATTCCAATGTTTTCACTCTGTTATTACACAAACCTGAATTACAAACACATGCTTAGTATCTATACATGCACTAATGGAGAGAGGTAAGAGTGGGGGGGTTGCCCATTGAAAGGCGCCCTGAGGAGTTGGGGGTTCGGTAACATGCCCAAGAGCACCTTCTCAGTGCCCAGGAGGTGAACTGGCACCTCTCCAGCTACCAGTCCACCACCAGACTTTGGTCCGTATGGGGACTTGAACCGGCAACCCTCCGGTTCCCAACCCCCTACTGACTGAGCTACTGCCACCCCAAAAGAATTTGAGAGAACAGCGGAAAGAATACAAAAAAAGAAAATTTAAAAAGGTGTGTGGTATAGAAGAGCAAATTACAGAGTAAAAGAATGAGATAATAGTAATGAGAAAAGGGAATGTATTAAAAAGAAAAGACCAAAGGGACACAATTTCTGTTTAAAAAAGGATGTTTTTAATAGAACCTGAGGTGTTTTATTTAAATTTCAACAGCATAAATTTGTTTGTTTCGTCTATTTAGTTATCATTGCATACAGCATATTTGCTCACATACAGTATGCTTATTTATATGAAATACAGACTACTATTTAACTAGAAGGCACTGAGCACAAACCTATGCTAACGCTCAACTACTTTTCCTCCATCCTCCAAATTATCATTTGTCTCCTTGGTTTGATCTTCCGAGAAAATATCACATGAATAGCATGATGTTTAACAGGTGAACTGGTTATTGCAGCCCAGTAGCACATATATTCTACCAAGACTAAGAGTCTACTGCCACGGCATACGTTTTGTGAGGCCGTACTTTGGTCGAGCAGTGTTTTGGCTAAATGCTGATAACAAAGCAACCCACAAATGTCAACAGGTGGCGCTAAAGGAAAGTTTAGAGGAAACATTCTGTCGACCATCACAGGCCAATTTTGTGCAAATCCACATACTACATGTTGAGATGTTAACTCCAGCCATCCAACCCTCCATCCATCCATCTTCTTCAGTTTATCTGGGATCAGGTCGCGGGGGCAGCAGCTCCAGTAGGGGACCCCAAACTTCCCTTTCCTAAGCCACATTAACCAGCTCCGACTTGGGGATACCGAGGTGTTCCCAGGCCAGGTTGGAGATATAATCCTTCCACCTAGTCTTGGGTCTTCCCCAAGGCCTCCTCCCAGCTGGAAATGCCTGGAACACCTCTAGGCCCAGAAGGCACCCTTACCAGATGCCCAAACCACCTCAACTGGCTCACTCTATAAATCAAAATTTTGAAATGCTGACAGTGCTAAAAGAAAACTCAAGATCACTTAAACCATTAGGATTCATCCTATCAAGCCTTAACATGGCGATCTAACCAATAATTGTTCCAAAGTTGTGAACCACCTAAGCGGTTCCTTATAGTGGCTTATACCTGCGTCTTTTTATTTCCAGCAGGAGGCGATTCCAATTGCTCCAAAAAAGAAGGGAAATTACCATACTTCTCACTTGATTTACCTCAATAAACATTTTCATGTTAAGTTTATGGCCTCAACTGCTAGTTTTAAGTCTTCTTTAATACATCATGATTTTCATTTAGTTAATTATAGTCCAATTTGTTTTAAAATAGACATTGTTCTAAACCCCCAATTTCCCCTGTAAATTGCACCTACTGTATGTATAAACCATAGATGTCCTCCTTCCCAGCGCTGCCCTCTTTTTGATCACTTCTCGCTCCAAAATACCAAGATGGCAACGGCCAAAATGCTAACTTGAGGCGTCAAAGTGGCAGCCCACAAACCAATGTGTGATGTCAGTGATGCTACGTCCATTCTTTTTAAAGTGTATGAGAACAACCAACTGACATTGCTTTGGCTGAAAATGTGTGGGTCTATAGCACAGATGCTAATCCTTGGAGCAATCATTAAGTAATGTAAGATATCTTGCCATCAACCAAACAGACAAAGATGATCCTCTAACTACTTTCTAAAATCATTCATTTAAAAATAAGTCAGCTGAGACAAACAAACGAGCTGAGAGGTGAAGATATGCAAAAAATTAAAGCAAACAAAATGGGATCAGGAAAGAACAAATGTCAGTGAAGTGAGCAAATTTGTACTAAGTGATTAATCAGTAAAATCTTCTGCATATGGCTTCAACATGTGCTCAGTCAGGAGGTTTGAAGGAGAAAGGGAAGTTCATAGAGCAACATTCAGGACGCTGTGAAGACCTTTATGAAAAATAAATCAAGAGGTCATAAATATGGATATTACCGTATGAGCAGGTCATGCAGCAGCTCTCGCTCGGATGGACCTGCTCTTTGAATTATCCGTAATTCTTCAACGGCAGCAGTGCTGACTCAGACCAGATGGGGACAGAGTGTGAAATAGGTCCCACCTTACAGTTAATACATGTCAACTGCACATAATGGTGCCTTGTTACTTAAACTGTAAATTTCGTTCAGCAGAGGGATAATTCTGTAACGTAAAATTAGAATATAGGAATGATTATTTTGCACTGTAATTTTTGTTGTTGGAAAAAAGGCAACGAATTGTGTTATCTTCCAAAAGATGTATATACATATCTGACTTTTTGATGTTGTTTACATTAAACTCATGATAAACTAATAATAATTAAACAATATGAAGCAACAGATAGCAGTTAAATAGCTTAGCTTAGCACAAAAACTTGAAATTTGAGAAATGGCTTGGCACTGTAAATAGAATATTTAAAAAAACCTAACAGCATGTATCCAATTGACAAATACTAAAGTAAAAATAATGACAATGCGCCGTTGTACGGGGAGTGATGTGCCGGACTTTCTCTCTGCTGGGGGCAGTGGAGTACTGTAGTCTTCTATAGTCTTGAGCGTAATCCACCATAAAACAAATAATTGTTAATCAACTTAGTAATTAATTCAGTAGTAAGTTTTAGGGGTGCTGGTAAACAGTTTGTTACTTTTTGGCAGAGCCAGGCTAGCTGTTTCCCAGTTTCCAGCATACTTGCCAACATCCTGTTTTGATTGGCTGGATTTCCCAGGTATCTACCATATGCTCCTCAGATCTCAGCAGGGTAAATCCAGATAGCTAGCTGGACTATCTGTCCAATCAGAGTTTTCTGTTGCCCCACTAAAACCTCTTTTAAACGTACATATGTTCCACCAAAACAAGTTCCTTCCTGATGCTATTTTGCAGCGGCACCATTGCTCCATACCCATGAAAATTCTGATTGGTTTAAAGAAATGCCAATAATCCAGAGAAACATTTTTCTCCCATCCCGAGATGCTGTGTGGACTCACCAGACACTCCTCCATAGCGCTGTGTAAATCTAACTACACCTGCAAATATAATCAGAGTTGGACTGAACAATTTCCATTTATGTCTGAAAGTCGCTAGGGATGGGGGGGGGGGGGGGGG
>NC_048414.1:22209573-22273373 GCF_013103735.1 Etheostoma cragini
TAGATACAGCCTAGTGTCGCAATATTTTCTGTGGCAATACTGTATTGATACACAGACGCCAAGTATCAATCTTTTATTATAGATATATTTTGGTCAGTTTGTCTGCTTGACAATCCCATTTTGCAGCAATAAAATTGAAGTAAGATAAACAAACTGTCAAAAGTATCTTTTTAGATAAAACAGATGTTAACAAAATTTCCTTTTGGGGCCATAATTTGAAATTGCGAAAAATTTGAAGTTTGAAAAAAGATAATAAATTTCAAAATATCCCAGAATATTGCAATATATCTAAAATCGCAATAATATTGTGACAGTAGTATTGTGATGATATGTTATTGTGAGGCCTCTAGTAAATCCCACGCTTAGTAGGCACCAGGATATTGACCCACATGGCATAAAACAACAAGCATGCAACACACATAAACTGAGAAGCAAATGCATGCAAAAACACTAAGTATTCATATTATGTTCATTAGATGATAAACGTTCATTGTTATTTGTCTCAGAGTTTAAAACTATAGCGTTTCTGGGATAAGTTTGTTGTTTTTGTCATAAATACATTTGATTATTTATTTAGCTTACTTACATATTTACTACAAAATCAAGGTACTGCCACTCTAACCTCAGTAACAATTTATATGTAGCATGAAACGGCAAGTTATTTACCCATTTTGGTTTGTGTATGGTTTATAAACAAATGAGATAGAATGTGCCCCTCTGCTTTTAGTCATTATGCTAACCTAAGCTAACTGTGCTGGCTCTAGATCCTATTTAGTATTCTGTTTTATATAAGTATAAGGTATGGGCCTCGTGTCACTAAATGTATTTTGGTCCTGTGACTTCCCAGTTATTTTCCCTTTCTATCAGACACATTCTTTTGTAACATTTTTAATTGTTTCTATTTAGGTTTTACACTAATCTTAATTGCAGTTCTATGTAGCATTGAAAGGTCTTAAAAGTCTTATGGCTTTCTGAAGCCTGCAGACGCACTCCACTGGAGCAGTTGATTAGAGCTGCTTTGCTCAAGAGCATGTCAGTGGTAAAGATGTTTGTGGGAAGCAGTGCTCCCTTACCTTAATCTTCTCCGTTCACATAGTCCTAAACGTCAGCTTACCGCCGCTCTCCTTTCTTTCACGAAGCAGCATGTGATGGTTCAGTTAGATTTATCTGTTTAATTCATTTCCAAATGAGTCTTGTCAGGTCAAGTCAACTTTATTGTCAATTCTGCAATATGTGCCGTACATACAGAGCAATTGAAAATACGTTTCTCTCTCAACCGATGTACAAGTGTTATATAAAAGATAAGAAATGTATACTAATTAAAGCTGCAAGTAGCATTGGACGGGCCTCGCACCTCGTGGTGCGTTGGGGTTACTGGCGGACGTCTCTCCATGCGAAGTGTGTGGCGTTGGAAATGGAGTGTTGTTAATGTGGTTTAAAATACAACATTCTAAAATACAACATTCTGATTTGTAATTCTGATTGAACATTAGGCTCTTAATCACATTCAGTCTCCTTTAAACTGCTGTGTGGACATTTGTCTATCAGTTTACTGGAAGGGTCGGAAAGTAGTTAGGACAAAAGAGCACGAGGAGATGTTTTTGTCACGTTTATGGACAAAAAAAACAACAAGAAATTGGGAATCACAAACTGGGTGATACAAAATACTGGGTGGTAAGCAGGTGGACCACACATTATGAGTTTCATGTACAGTAAATCAGATGATGTTTGTCATATAAGGCGGATTTTCTGTTGCCAGCGGGGGGTCGCTATGACCAAAAATCAATTTTTGCTTAAAGATGTCCTCAGGCCTAGACCCTTGTCAATCTTGAGACATTTTGGCTAATTGGACAACGTAAATGCTCAAAATGTCCGCCACGCCCTGCCCACACCATTGGACAAAAAACTCAAGCTTATAATAACTTTTCATATTTAAGGTGTTGAGATGGCACAGAACAAATTGGAAGTTGATTAGATGAAATTTTGTTAAAAAGTTAAAGTTTTTTAAAGTGTAGCACCTTGACCTCTAGGCCTACTTTCTGTTGCCACTAGGGGACGTTAGGACTTTGAGTCATTATTGAACTGCAGATGTCCTCAAGGTTCAAGTCTTATAAATCCTGAAAAGTTTCGAGCCAGCTTGATAATTTACACTTGAGTTACACCCACTTCTTGTTTCGATGGCAAAACGCACAAAATGGTCGGCCTGCCATTTGATGCCTATGATGAAAACTCAACATTTTAATAATTTTCACCTTTAAGGTAACATGGAACAGACCAAATTTGAAGTCAATCAGATGAAATCTGTAGGAGGAGTTTGTTGTGGTAATGGCCAAAAACACACTAATTTTGTACAATCAATTAAAAAATGGCCGCCTTCTTGTGGGTTTAGGCCATTGCTCCAATGAGCTTTTTTTGTACGACTTGACGTGGTACATACTGTATGTGTACAGATTTTAGTCTACGTGAAACATACTGCAGGGGCTCAATTTTTTGTGCACCTCTAAAAAGCGATGTAATGGGGAGAATAATAATAACAAACTGATCAGGGCTTTCCTGGCCAACGCTGTTAGCACTCGGGCCCTAAATAAGATAAATAATATGTACAAATAAAATAAAGAAAGACAAATAATTTAAAAAATACAATAACACATTCTAAATAGTGCAGAAAACTAACTTCTCACCATCTCACAGAAATCTCGCAGAAATAATCCAAGCCATTCTCATTGGGGCATTTATGAACAAAAGGTACTTTTATTAGGGAAATGATTTACAAAAATAGCCTCACTAGGTAAACCACAAAGCCTAGCAGTATTTGTGAGTTATACTCTGAGTTTTAATGTGACTAGGCAGGTATATCAAAAGTTAGAAGGATAAGAAAGAATTGAGAAATTATTTTCTTATTGAATTCAGATTGATGTTTTGGTGTCAAATAGCACAGGCAATATTGCAGAGGTTGAAGCTTAGGCAGCATTCATATCTATATTTATCACACAGTGAGGGAATTATTAAGAATGAAAAAGCATCCACCAGACAGGTCAGCCCCTGGTGAAGGTATACTTGAAATATTGAGGAGGAAAGTGGTCCGAAACAGAATCCAACAGAATTTATCACAGTACTACTCAGATCTGCAGGTCAAACCACATCAAACGTTAAAGGGTCATTTCTTTTTCAATCTGCACCCCATTTCCCCATGCATTAGTGTCTAAGTGACTAATCTGAACAAAAACCCTTGAAATTGGTCTAGTATTGAACGGGAACGCTGTAACCAGGGGACTAGGACTGGGTTGTAATGTAATCTTAAAGGGAAAATGTGCATTTATTCTTCCACTTAAAGTGCTGTTTTCGCCACTGACATGCTCAGATTACTAATCTAAGCATTAGACGTTATAAGAAAGGATCCCTGCAGAGATAGGCCTTTTTGCTAAAGAATTGGATCCTTTTGTTTGACATGAAACAGCTCTGAAATCGCCAAACTTTTAGCATGTACCGAGAAGGGTTTTTGTGATTACCTTTGGATTATTAATAAATTCAAACCCAGAACAGAATTTTCATATGCGTGTATACATCTGTTGTGTTAACAATGTATCTTTTTTTTTTTTATTAATATAATTTTTGGGGACTTTTTGCCTTTTATAAGAGTAGATAGGTATTAAAGGGGGAGAGAGAGATGGGGGATGACATGCAGACTCGAACCCTGGCCGCTGCAGGACTCAGCCAACAGGGGGCGAACGCTCTCACTGGGTGAGCTATAGGTCGCCCCGTTAACACTGTATCTCAAAGCCTTTTTACAAATTATACAAACTTGCCGTTGCTTCATTTTTGGCCTGAACATTCTTTTTATTTAACCTTTATTTAACCAGGAAGTCCCTTGAGATTAAAATCTCTTTTCCGAGGGAGACCTGGCCAAGACGGCACACCAGTTACAATATGAACAGAAATACAACATAGACAAAATCACACATAGAGGAAAGGAACAGGTCACATGTGGCAGTTACATTTTGGAATTACATGACATTTTAACATGGCCTTAAGTTAATTTAATGGGACTAGATCATTTAGATGGAGCAAGATTTGCAAATTGCAAACAAAAACATATAACCACACAGCACTCCTCTTCCTCTCTGCTATTCTTCTGCTCCACCTCTGTCCTGCTTGTGTGTGTGTATGCTGGCCGCTGCCGAGCCTGGCTGCTTGCTTGCATGTTTGCCCGGCGTCGCTGAGATACGTGACGGTACAACATCAAATCACAAGAGGGGGGAGGAGGAGCGAAGTGTGTCTGCTCCACGCTGTGACAGGGGCGGCCTTTGATGAAACCGCAGTATCAATATAAGAACCAACGTTGGTATCGATATTATCAATATTTGGATTGATCTTCCCACAACTAAGATAGAGCCTGCATATTTCCATATGTAAATGGATGACTTAAGAGTTCATTTCAACCGATCCGGAGTAGTGATTCTTAGAACAGTGGAAAAACAATGAAGACTTTTATTTTGTTTCTTTGAACTTTAAATGAAGTGTAGTTCACGATAAAAAAAAAAATACAATTTATTTATATAGAGTGTTGTGAGTCATGTTAAACAAAAAAGATCTTTCTCTTTAACAACAAAGTCAACCTAGGGACCCTTTCCATAATGTTGTCAGTCACTTACTGGACCAATTTCAAAGATTGTTGTTCCCATCAGTCATTTAGACATAACCACGCAAGAAAATAGGCTCCAGGTTGAAATAAACTGAAGGTTCAGGAGGTGTTGTAGGAATATATAAGCCTCAGTTAAAGGCGCTATGCATAACCATTATTAATCACCCTGCATCATGAGATATATTTAGGAGCCATATACCTTATCTCACACAGTGTAAGTGTTGTGTGACCGTTTATTAGGATTTTGGTTTGGTTAAAGCATGTATAAATGAAATGTAGGAAGTTTTTTTTAAAGGCAAAGCATGGCCGCCTCGGCCACAATGTATGGATGTGTGTGTGTGGTTCCTGTACTATGTAAAAGTGCTTTGAGGAGCCGGTAAGACTAGAAAAGAGCTATTTTAAACTAGGGCTGTTTTCTCCCAGATGACTAGTCGATTTATTGGTCGATACGTTTTGGCCTGACCAAAACGTATCGAAACGTATACGTAGTCTGCCGTGTTAATTTCATCAGGTTGAAGCATCGACTGTTACGTCAATGGGTGGAAAGCACTTATTGCTAATGGGGGTGTTTTCAGAGCACCCCTGTTTCCCAGGTAACAGTCTGTCTTTGGAACACCCCCCTTGTCTTGGATTAGCCCAACCTACTGGGGACAGATTGAAGATAGAACTAGAAAGCCTTGTTTTAGTGGTTTGCTGAATATTTATTTAATTGTGAGTGTTTAATTTACAGTCAGTCCTCCTCTACCATGTCGAAGACATCGCCAGTGTGGCAGCATTTTACAAACATAGATAACGGAAAAAAGTTGAATGCAAAGTTAGCAAGTAACAGTTTGCATATCGCAGCTTGACAACAAACATGGCTTATCATCTAAAAACAATAAGATAGATTTTCTGCGTTAGGTTTCCCTGTCTGTTTTGAGTAGGCTATATGAACATATCAGAATTGGCATATTTCATAGTCTAATAATCGTTTTATAACTACCGGCGCACCCACCCTCAATGACGGTAGTGTTCCCCAGACCCCCCCACACCACGCTGGATGTTGAGCTTCTACCATCCAAACGCAAAAATAATATCACGAAAGGAATTGTCGACTTTATTTTTTAAAGTTTAAGATTTTCTTTGGTTGATTACAGCCCTATTTTAAACACATTACATGTTATGATCTCATTCTAAACAAATCCCATTAAAAGACCAAAACGGTCTTTGTGTTTGATGCCTGATATATTTTAATCCTCTGTGCCAAAAGCTCCATTGTTATTGTCTGAAAACTATTAAAAAACACATAATTTGGTGCACTGGCGGACAATTCTTTTTCTCGATGTTATAGTTATAGTTCCCACATGTACTCTCCTGCCACCTAAAATACTTACTAAAACACCAAATTCAATAATAAATCCACTGCAGAATTAGTTTGAATAGCATGAGATTGGTTTCCAATAAGAAAAAGCCTTAACTTTGTTTACAGTTATGTCTTTAAATGAATAGTATACTGATATTTAAATGCAAACATGGCACCAAGCTGAGGAAAATAGGTGAGTTTCTACAGGGATTGGTTGTAAAGGTTCCATTCAGTACTTATTTATTCTCATGACATGAATAGCCTGTATACTGAGGAAACACGTGACTGGGTCATAAAGGAATCATCCAAATCAGTCATGTCTGACAAGTCAGTTGGTTAGAAGGCTCTCATGAGATCTGGTCTTTGCTTTGTCTCTTGTCTTGATGGATGAAGGGTGTTCCCTCAATGGCTCCAATCCTCTTGTGGCTGTTTGGGTTGTTGCCGCTGGAGATTTACTCTGTAAATCAATAACATTTTCTAAATGCATTAATCAACCACAATCCACCCTCCCTGTCTCTCTCTCTCTCTCTCTGTTTCTCTCCCCCCCTCCCTCCCTCCCTCCGTTAATGTTGCAATACATTTAGTCCACTATATAATGGCTTGTTTACTGTATCTGTGTGTGCATGCGTGCAAGTGTGTGTGTTTGAATGTGTGCGTGTATGTGAGAGTGTGTTTGTGTGTATTTGTGTTTGGCTCTCTCTTTAAACTCGTTTACTGCCTCCCTTCTCTCTTTAATTGACTTCATTTGGTTGCCCCAAACACACACACACACACACACACACACACTGCACAGTGTCTTTTGTGTCAGTGTATTTTTTTTTGTAGTCAGAAAAATAACTTTAAACATTAAACCTAGCAAGTGATAAAACATCCATCGAAGAACACAAGCTACCTCCCTTGGTGACAGAAGGACGTTGATTTAGACTTCCGTCTCCGCTGAGTTTATTAAGGTCTGTGGGCGGATGCAACCTTGCCAATCCTTAAAGCATTCTGCTTCTTGTTGGAGCTCGACTTGGGCAGTTTCTTTGGCTGAAAACTCAATTAGTGACAGTCATCGGTTGTTTTTTCATTTAGGATGAGAGGATGAGATTTAGAGCAAGTTGACCTTTGTGATGAAGATGCTTTTTTTGCTGTTTCATCAGAACAACTTGTTGTTTCCATGCTCAGACGTCAGGCAGAGACTTTAAAGGGATAGTATGGATTTTTTGAAGTTGGATTGTAGAAGGTACTTAACCACAGTAGATGGCAGTCGACACTCCCCCAGTTTGGAAAAGCATACAGGAGGACAGGCACTCAGGCTAAACAATCTACTGCTGCTGATGAAGCTAAATGTATTCTAAACTAATCAATATCAGTTAAGGTGTATGCTATGTTACAGATTTACCTTGCTGTCAGTTATTTATGCTCTCCTCAAAGCCACCAGACTCCATTGGTGGGTTAGTTTGTTTGTTAGTTCCTAAACACCAAAGTCATGCAGTAACACAAATAAAGTAACCGATTGAGAGCTCTGTAAGGAAAACCAGTCAGTATCTGGTGTCGACACCATTTGCCTCGTGCAGAATGTTCCTCTTCAGTGGCTGGCGCAAGTTGCTGGATATTGGCAGGACCTGAAAGACGCTGCCGTGTTCATCGATCCAGAGCATCCCAAACATGCTCAATGTCCGGCAAGTATGCTGGCCATGCAGGAACTGTGATGTTTTCAGCTTCCAGTCATTGTGTACAGATCCTGGCAACATGGGCCGTGCATTATCATGCTATAACATGAGGTGATGGTTGTGAAGGAATGGCACAAATATGGGCGTCAGGATCTTGTCACAGTATCTCTTTGCGTTCAAAATGCCATCAATAAAATGCACCTGCCCATACCATGACCCCACCACCACCATGGGGCACTCGAGCAACAAGACATCAGCAAACCGCTCACCCACAACGCCATACACTCTATCTGCCATCTGCCCTGTACAGTGTAACCCGGAATTCAGCCGTGAAGAGGATTCTCCAAAGTGCCAGACGCCATCCAATGTGATCATTTGCCCTCTCAAGTCGGTTACAACCACGAACTGCAGTCAGGTCGAGACTCTGATGAGGACTAGCATGCAGATGAGCTTCCCTGAGGCGGTTTCTGACAGTTTTTACAGAAATTATTTGGTTATGCAAACCGATTGTTGCAGCAGCTGTTTGGTTGGCTGGTCTCAGACGATCTTGGATGTGAAGATGCTGGATGTTGAGGTCCTGGGCTGGTGTGGTTACACGTGGTCTGCGGTTGTGAGGCCGGTTGGATGTAATGCCAAATTCTCTGAAACGCCTTTGAAGACGGCTTATGATGGAGAAATAAACATTCAATTCACTTTCATTCCTGCAGTCAGCATGTCAATTACACGCTCCCTCAAAATTGACCACATCTGTGTCATCGTGCTGTTTGATAAAACTGCACATTTCAGAGTGGCCTTTACTTGTGGCCAACCTAAGGCACACCTGTGGAATAATCATACTGTCTAATCAGTGTCTTGACATGCCACACCTGTAAGGTGGATGGATTGTCTTGGCAAAGGAGAAGTGCTCACTCACACAGATTTAGACAGATTTATCAATATTTGAGAGAAATAGGCATTTTGTGTACATAGAAAAAGTCTTAGATCTCATGAAAAATGGTGGCAAACACATACTGTAAGTGTTCATAATTATAATTTTATTCAGTATACGGTATCTGCGTTTACCAATCACCAGAACCAGACTGTTTGTGTTTGTGTGTGCAAAGAGAGAGAGAGAGAGAGAGAGGGAGAGAGAGATGGTGTTGTCTCGTATCGTATGATCCATAACCAGCAGAGGTGTTAATTTGACGGTGACCATTTAAAGGTGAAGTAGGGGATTTGATTTGCGGGGGGATTTTGGTGACAATAATGTTATCAGTGTTGGAAGGTACCAGCGTTAATCTGATGAAAACTCGCATTTCACAGCACTGTGAAGTTATAATCTACAAGATTACGTTATGTTCTGCCTCTGTTTAGAAGTGGGGAATGTATGCTTAAGCTCACAGCAACTTTATACTATATGGTTTTGGCAAATGGCTTTTTATTGAGTTTCTTTTAAGCGAAATAATAGACACTGAAAAGGGTAAAGACTTTTTTTGCCAACCTTATTCCACATAACAGTCGCGATGTTCTTTTTAGCTAGCCACTCATGTTCCAGAAAAGTAAAGAAAAGTTACATAGAGATACGTAGAGAAGAGTCAGCACACTGAGTAACAGCACAGCAATATCTATCTAAAGTCTGCAGTTAACATTGACAGCGTAATTCATATTCACATTGAGCCCTGCCCCACATGTACATGTGACTGAAATAACGATGCACTAGATTTATTTATCATTTTTCTGACTCCAACTAAAAATACACTGACACAAAACACCATGTAATGTGGTTATGTTGGCTTGTGTGAGCGTGTGTTTTTGTATCTCTTTTTAAACTCTAATATTACACCTCCCTCTGTATTTAGTTTACTGTGCTGAAAAGAGTCAGCAAACTCAGTTTAACGTCAGTTTTACAGCAATATCTATCTAAAGTTAACATTCAGCACCAAACACTACCGGTTCGTACCAATGGAAATATGATAAGAGGAAGATACTTTAGTGTCATATCTCACTTCTTCTACTATGAGCGTCAGTCCAAACTGTGTTTTGCTCACTCCTACCAAACTTCACTGCAGTTCTCTCAAATCAGGACCAGCACCTAGTCACGTCTTAACTCCCTTTTTAAAATTCAAATCACACTGCCTGCCTAAACAAACCTGAAATGAAGGCGTAAACTCCTCAGAGCTCATATATAATCACAAATATATAACATGCCATGAGATGCATAAAAAGAAGCTCCATATCATAAATCTCATCTAAAGATTGATTAAAGGAATGAGTTGGAATGCATTTGGGAAAGCAAGGAGCGGAATTAATTTATGGATTTTGGGAGGGAAATGCATCTGGGATAGGAAAGTAAATTGTGATATATGGAGTCAGCTCATTGTGGTTTGCATACAAAGAATTAAGGTAATACAGTCTGAAACGATACAGAGTGAGTTATGTAGCAACAATGACTATGTTTACATGCACATAATATTCAGTTTTTTGCCCTTATAAAAAAAAAGACGATATTCCAGCGAAGCTGTTTACATGACTAATGAAAGTGAATATTCCATTAATATTTCCATTTACATGTAGCCATGCAAAATACAATATTTAAGTGAACCAGCGGTAGCGGACTCGTTGGATCGTGCAAACAAAGCGTCCCTCTTTCATTCTTTCAACAAGCTTCATGAAAAAGTAGTCGTAACAATGTGTGTGCATATCCAAAGAAAACTGTTGATGTAAGTCTTTGATAATGTTAACAAGTAGCTGCTTTTCTCCTTCTTATGGGGTCTGCAGGCTTGCTATTTGTTGGGTGGTGGGTTTGTGTACAGCAACCACAGCAATGCACAAGTAGCCGTAAACTGGGCGTAAAAACTAGGGCTGTGGTCAAGGGCACTTTTGTCGAGTCCAAGACAAGTCCGAGACCAGGACTAAGTTGAGTCCGAGTCAAGGCCGAGTCCAAAGAGGTTTGAGTCAAAAAGGTCTTATGCATGACAGTATCAATACAATCAATTTGGGTTATTTGTTGATATAAAAGCAAAAACAGTGTCAGAACACCCAGGATTTATGAGTACAGCCATTCCTCTTGATATCATATGGTGATAACTCATAATAGCTACATTGACAATACTGCTACAGTAGGTACTAGTACTGAGCATTAGGACTGCTACAGTAGGTACTAGTACTGAGCATTAGAACTGCTACAGTAGGTACTAGTACTGAGCATTTGAACAACTAAATTACAACATAGCTTCACTCCAGATGTAGTGTAGAAATGAAGTGACCAGTATTTCAGACTGTAGCCCTACGATTGGTTTATGGCTTCCCTAAAAAATGTTGTATTCTATTGTTATTTGGACGTGGGTTAATAGGAAAGACATGTATTTTCAGAAAACATTAAAGTTTGGTTTAACAACAATGAACAGAGTGTAATTTAACATATGTTCGTTTTATTCGAGACAAATTGCAGAATTCTTAAATAAATCCATTAGGAAGACGTTGTTTAGGGAACACACACAGACGGCTGGTTGGGCAAGGTTAGCTAATGTCCGCTAGCATACAAACGGGCTAACTATAACTGTGTTTTGTAACTCGAGGTTCAAGCCAGTTATCTTTTTTATAAGGTAAAAATAGTAATATATTCCTTATAAATAGTATGCATCTAATCGTACTCATTGAGACAAAGGAGAGAGCATTACAGAACATTGATAGCAGGTTGCATCAGTATAGCTCACAGGGAGCTGCTATGTAAGTTGTGTGTGTGTGTGTGTGTGAGAGAGAGAGAGAATCATCTGGACAAAGAAAGACATGCAGCATTACACAGAGTGTGTTGTTAGGCAGAGACAGATTAAAAGATTGAGCGACGGTAGCGCCAATAAAAAAAGGATTTGTCTTCCTATTCTGTCTTCCTTATGAGGTTTCCAACCAACTGCAAGAAAAAGTCCTGCATTAGTCCTGAAAATGTTACCTTAGTAAAACGTATGTATCAAGATGAATTAAAAGTAAAAGTGTTTGATGCAGAAAAATCTTCACATTTTACAAACTGTAAACAATCCAAACAGTTCTGTGTTTAATTGGCTAATCATATCAGCTGATTTGTAGGCGTGTATATATTAGTAGTGTTGGTAGTTTAATTTATAATAAAACATTGTATTTTATAGACTACACATGTTTTGTCTTAATTGGTAAAGTAACTTAAGATATAAGAAGAGAAGAAGAGATTAATGTAGTGAAGTAAAAAGTACAATATTTCTCTCTGAAATTTAGTGGAGTAGAAGGAGGAAGTGGCATGAAAAGAGAAGACTAGTAAAGGAGGAGTTCCTTAAATTTGTACTTAAGTAAAATACTTTAGTGGCACATAGAGTAAACACACTATAATATACTATTGAATAAAAATGAATTAGCACTGATGAACATGTCAATATGCGGGTACATGATAGGTAAAAAGGTTTTGAGGAGCATATCAAATATTGTTTTACTAGTTTCCAGAAGCTTTTTGAATATTCATTTTGTATATAACTGATTTGAGCAGGTATAGCATTTAGCTTACTATGATTGCACTATCAATAGCAGTGTGTCTAAAGTGATTTGTTGTTTTATCAGGCAAAATATGAACGAGCAAACCTGCATTCCCGCAGCACATTAGTAGTTATGAAAGTGTTCAGTGCAGCAATTCACCTTAATTTAACCCGGTGAGTTGGCCCATTTATGATTGCTGCAGTAATCTCAGAGATGGAATTTTAATACACATGATAACATCAGGGAGCTTAGTCTGGTTCCATTACCATTACCATTTACTGCTGTAACTCGAGGTTCAAATGACATTACATTTGTTTTGTTGTTGCTTTTGTTTGTGATTACTGTGTCTTACTTGTGGCACTTCACAAATATCACTATCACAAATTTCAATTAATAGCGTTGGAGGGACTGTGGTGGTGCTGCCGGAAATTCTGTTGGATTTCCTTCTATTCTGTCATATGTCCGTTACTTTCCACTTTCTTTGTGTTAGTATTCTAAACTCTGGTGGATTTCAGAGGACTATGATTAACTGCTCCTCAGATCTCTGCAGGGTAAACCCAGACAGCTAGCTAGACTTTCTGTCCAATCTGAGTTCTCTGTTGCACGACTAAAACTCCTTTTGTATGTACACAATATTCACCGAAACAAATTCCTTACAGTGGCTATTTTGCAGCGACGGCGGGGCTCCATCCGCCCATGACGATTGTGATTGGTTTAAAGAAATGCCAATAAACCCAATCATGTTTATCCTCCAACACGGAATGCTGTGTGGACTGGCCAGGCCCTCCCCCGCAGCGCTGTGGAGGAGAGTCTGGCAAAGCGAGACTGGGTCTTGCGAGACCTCCAGAACTGTGATTCCCTTTTCCTAACCTTCTCATATTGTTTTATAGTTCTGACCGCAAGTGACAAAGATGAATGCAGCTATACCCTGTTACCTGATACTCTGTTTCTCTACTGGTTATAGCAAAACAATTTTCATATTTTGACTGTCAGATAAAATTACTTTGTAATTTTTACTATTCCGCCCCTTTTTGTTAGAGGGGTGGGGGACAGGGGATGTTCAGGGGTAGATAGGAAGTTAACAGATGTCACAGACTGTAGAAGTAGTGTACGTCATCTATTAGTAGCAAACCTGAAGATTAATTTGAGATGCAGCTCAGCCCTGTGTGTCAAGTGATTCTAGCCATGGATCAGAAAAAGATGAATACATTTAGAAGCGTTATTTAGCCCCATTCCCAACCAGGTAGAATGTCAAAGCTTAATCTTACATCTCACATCTCATTATAAGAGTCCTTCTAAGTATACGAGTTTTTCTGAGACAGTGTCGACACACTGAGCCATTTTGTCTGCTGATTTACGGTAAAAATAATTCCACATGAAGTCCATTGACTTGTAATCATGCAAAATTTAAAATCATGCACAAATCTTGTTCCATACAGTACCTACTACTTTAAGCCAACTTACTAGTAGCCCACTAGTTATTTTAGTAATCATGTCAAATAGTATAAGAAAAAAAACAAGAAGGCAAACAACATAGTTTGGCAAGGTGCTGCAGGCCAAAGGGGATGATAACCACTGTTGTACTGTAAGTGTACTATTGCTGCTTATTGTAAGGTACTAGTGCAGTGCCCGTTGAAAAGGTGCCTGTTTGAAACAGTCGATTACTTGGCCTTTGGTATTGCTGCATATAGAATTCTCCAAAACCAAATTGTACCCCAAAATTACTTACAGAAGGACTCTGAAGCACTTCATATGCAACTCCCCGGTATAACATATTACTGACTTACAGTGTAGGCTACGTCTACATCAGAGGAAGACTTTGTACCACTGTTTTTACCTGACAGAGAACGGGTCAGATTCAGAATTTAATCCCAAAATGTCAAAATTAAAATGTGGAGTATTGAGAAAGTAGCTTCATGGACTCATGGCTGTGCAAACTAAAAGTTAGTTTGGTATATTCAGCAATCATGTAACAGTGGATGTAACATTGGAAGCAGGGAAAAGTGTGCGTACTTGAGTCAAAGCCAGGAACACCCCCCCCGTGCTTGTGGTGTCTTGTGAAGTGTAGGTGTCCTTCCCCCCCAAAGTCATACACACATACATACATACATACATACATACAGTACATACAGTACAGACACACAGAGGCGTTCTGCTTTTTTTGATAGATTTCTTCTTCTTCTTCTTGTTCTTCTTCTCCTCCCCTACTGCTGCAGTCAGCAGGTTGAGGCTCTGTAAAACATACTGTAGTTATACATCCGTTATTGCAGCCCAAGGAGAAATATGCTAATTCTCCCTGATTTAATGAATTAGGGATTCCTTGAGCACAGAGCAAGAAGGAAGGAGTCAAGAGAGAAGAAGAGAGGGAGGAGGGGAGAGTATATGAAAGCGACAGTGACGGTGAAGAAGGACGAAGAACGAGTATGAGGGAAGAGATGTATAGAGGAGGAAATAAGGGAAAATTTAAGAACAGTGGGAGATTGTAGGAGAAAAAGCTACAGAGCCTCGTGTCAAAAACAAGAACTGGAGCAATGAAGAGAAGAGAAGTGTGTAGGGAAGGCCTAATAGGAAATACACAGAAAGGGGACGCGTGGAGAACAGAGGTCGAGGTTGAGAGAAGGTGTGAAAAGAAGACCTGAATGTGGGATTTCCCAGTTCCCATGGTAACGTTGGAGTTATATCCCCCTTCTCTACAATACATACTCACACATCTTTCTGTTACTCCCATGTTCATACCCAGTCGGTTAACGTCACACACACGTTTAGCATAAAGTCTTAATAGATGGTGATGATCGCTGCATAGTTTAGATAGTTCGAAGTCTCCCTCTGGGATTTACATAAAGATGTGTGTAAGAGAGAGAGAGAGAGAGAGAGAGAGAGAGAGTAAGAGAGCGTAAGAAAGGAATACCTAATATAATTACCTTTTTATACAGTATTATATGACCCATATACACACACAGTTTGGAAAACGTCAGGACAAAATTTACTTTGTTTGAGACCTGATTTTGTTTTAAGACTAAACTCTCACACAGACAAGGTAGCGTCAGCTAGCGTTGGTGAACGCCATAACTAAACAAATCTCTCTGAGACTAAACATGTCTTTTAGTTGTGTAAATATCGAAATGTAGAACACAATGAAATGGAAGTTTGAGCATCTTCCGTCTCTGTGGTGTGATGTTTTTGAAAGTGAGGAATTTTTATTTCATATCATGAAAAAGTCAGAATGGGTAAACACTATGCTTATGACAATATTTTTCAATAGTTATTTTTGTGAAGTTGAAAGCGGATGTGACAATGTTGACAGGACTCAGCTCTTGGACGTATTAGCAGAAGTTATAATAAAACAGGTGGAAGACTGCTGATGTAGCCCAGGAAAAGAGAGAAATCCACAAATCTTTATGACATGGTGATAGTCAGTCTTTTGTCCAGTCAAAAAGACTTGTAAAGTCAATAGTGCCCTATAAACAAACACACACACACACACTGCAGGCATTCATTTTCCGGTTCTATAGATGCAAGAAGAAGCAGCATGATATATGTTCCTGCTGACAACACGCATTCACGCTCATGCTGAACAGAAGCTGGTGGAGCACATCCATTATATCATATATATCGAAAGCTCAAGGCAGTTCTTCAACAATATAAAGTAATGAGCTGCATACCTCTGACAGGAGACTGGGTTCATTTCAAAACAGGTGGGTCTTTGGGTCCCCCCCACAAAAACAGTTATCTCACAGCGCTTTTCATAAAAGAACAGGTCTAGACCGTGCTCTGGGAAGTTATTTACAGAAACCCAACAAAAGACAGCCGGTTAATAAAAAGTAATAATAAGGAGCACAGTGAATCTTTGTGAACTTTTGTGAACTTTCACAAACTCGTGAGGCTGCTAGCAGTTGTAACAAAGTATAAAACTGCACCTGACCTGGGAGGCTCACCTGGTAGAGCGCACGTCCATGTATAAGCGTTTACTCCTCGAAGCAGTGGCCACGGGTTCGACTCCAGCCTACAGCCCTTTGCTGCACGTCTCTTCTCTCTCCCCTTTTCTGTCCTTACTTATCCTATAAAAAAGCCTAAAATACCCCGAAAAAAAGCATCTAAAAAAAAATAATAATCACAATAATAACTGCAGCGCTTCAATTTTACCCTGGCCTCAGAAAAACAAAAACACTTGATGAATAACAGATGAATAAGTGTTATCCAGTAACACTCGTCACGAGTTTATAAACCAGTGTGAAAATGTCCTCACCATGACATCTCTACTGGGCTGTAAGCAAAGGTCATGCGGCTTGTTACCTTCGTGGATGTACCTTTGATGTTGACCAGTGCAGACAGAGGTTAGCAGTGCGTGCAAACAGAGCCGAGGAGGGAGCGCATCCTGATTTTTCACCTGTGCAGGGCTACAGTGTTGGAGGGGAGAACATGTAATGTACTGATTTGATCAAGGGGGTAGTATGGTTAATGGACTGGTATTCATTAGATTAACAGGGGCTGCTGGGTAATGTAGTGTTTCTAATTGAGTTAGTAGGAGGCCTGTGTGTATTGTTTGTGTTCATGTCTTAAGGTAGTCTCTGCGTTGGTTATAAGCCAGTTTTTATCACTTTTATGTACAGTACACTCCCACGTAGGCACTACATCATAAATCCCCCCCACACACACACACACGCACACGCACACACACACACACACACAAGTACACCATGGATAATCAAACAACCAGGTGTTTTTTTCTTGCAGCTTAATGTTGCAGTAATGATGTTGCCTTTTGACCCCAATTTAAATTAATGGCAGCAGATAAACAGTGATGTCAGGAGATAAACAGTCATTACATGCCGTCAAACAGACAATCAAAATGACAGAGACACATTTACGCCCAAGTGGTTACAGATGGGTTGAATACTTGGAGCATGCACGTGAACAAGCTGCAAATCTTGTAGCTAAGCTTGTTAGCTGTCTGTAGCTAGTCTGTCTTGTTAGGATGTTTTACAACAAGCTTTCCAGTACTGATCTGATAGGAGTAACAACACAGTCACTGCCAGGATCTTAAAGATTATTAGGTCATATTTTTCAGGGACAAGGAGTAGAAGATTGAAACAGAACCAGACAGTGGTGAACACCAGGCAACAGTGGTAACCAACAGGGTGTCCAGAGACAGAGCAGCAGTGGTTTCCATACGGATAAATAGAAGTTAATCACATCTTTATTCTAGAGGAGACCCAGGATGAACAGGGAGCGAGAGAGAGAGAGAGAGAGAGAGAGAGGCACAGGGAGGAGGAGAAGACTGGAAGAACGGGTACAAGAGTTAGAAAAATACTAGTCTAGTTCCACTACCTGGATTGCTCTTTTTCCTTACCTTCAGCTTTCATTGTGTTGTCATTTTAAACTCCGGATTCACGAGGACTATGGTTAACTGCTTCTCAGATCTCTGCGGCATAGCAGCTAGCTAGGCTATCTGTCCAATCTGAGTTTTCTCTTGGATGACTACATTACGGCTGTGGCTCAGTGGTAGAGCGGTTGCCTGCCAATCGGAAGGTTGGTGGTTCGATCCCCGCCCCTGCAGTCATTGTTGAAGTGACCTTGGGCAAGACACTGAACCCCGAGTTGCCCCCGGTGCTGCGCATCGGAGTGTGTTTATCTGATGAGCAGGTGGCACCTTGTACGGCAGCCCCGGCCACAGTGTATGAATGTGTGAGAATGGTGAATGTTTCCTGTAGATGTAAAAGCGCTTTGAGCAGTTGTTAAGACTGGAAAAGCGCTACATAAATACAGCACATTTACATTACATGTCTTTTAGCTGACGCTTTTATCCAAAGCAACTTACAGTTGCTATATGTGTCAGAGGTTGCACGCCTCTGGAGGATGCTAGGGGTTAATTACTGTATCCTGCTCAGGGACACATCGGCTGATGTATCACAGTGGGAATCCAAACCCAGGTCTCCCACACCAAAGGCATGTGTCATATAAGGATGATCTCATCTAGAAGGGAAGAGAATATATTAGTTATATACAGTGTGTGTATTTAAGTATAAGTATGCATGTAGATGTGATATTTGAGCGTTTAAGTGTGGGTGGATGCGTGTTGTGAACTCTCAGTAAGACACTGCTGGAGTTATTTAGGTCATAGCGGATTCATTTTTAATGTAGTGTGCTACAGTAACAATGGCACATAAGAACCTGAAGATAGCAGCTAATCGTATCTGATCAAAGCCAATTCAGCAGCACTCCTCTGGTTCTTCTCGTTATAGATGGGATGTATACAAATAACTGCAAATGATCCTGCAGGCTCAAATAGTACAGCACAATGTCAATAATTTGCACACACAAACATGCATGCAGATACACAAACAACTACAACTATGAAGGGAGGTACTGTACGGAAAACAAATGGAGACATTTTGTAGCTAAAAACCTGTTCTATCTCTGTCTCACACACATACACACACACACACACACACACACACATAAAGGTCACTGGTTGTCATATTTACATATGAGGCATCTTCGACTGCCGGGTCCCCAGGAGAAGTCCATCAAAACATTGTGAGATTATGAACATCTTGCTTTTAACTGCACGAGATGGGCACCGCCTCATGCCCTCTCATTGCAATTTAACATCAGAGAAATTGCTTGATAGCTGTAGGGGATGAATAACACTGAGTCACAGATGAATGACAGATATGCGGCGGTGTCAAAAAACCCCTGGTAACTGCAGATGCTATCATAAAGCTGCTGTGATCCGTGGTCGCAGTCCTCGAGATCAGTCTTTA
This sequence comes from Etheostoma cragini, assembly GCF_013103735.1. Lineage (NCBI taxonomy): Eukaryota > Metazoa > Chordata > Actinopteri > Perciformes > Percidae > Etheostoma > Etheostoma cragini. The sequence goes on from NC_048414.1 coordinate 22,228,456, forward strand.
TGAAGGCCTGTCTCGGAATTGATGCACTTGTCTCGGTCTCAGATAAAGAGGACGCTGCCTGTGCATTGTCTGATTTATGTGATGACATCATTACTGGGATTGGATGTAAAACCTCCTGCTTCAAATGTCTATTTTTCTATTCTAAAGTGAATACAGATGTAATAATCAGCAGCGAGAACTTCTTTTTTAATGCATTATAAAAAGAATCAGGTAAACCTCAATAGCGCATACTGTAACAACAATAAAATGTTGTATTCATTACATAAAAAAGAGGTGTATGTGAACATAAATTCACATTTAATCAGAGGTTTCCTGTTGAAAAAAACTCTACACTTTCTGCAAGTTTAATACTTTTTGTTGTTGTTTAATAATCCAAGCCCCAGCCCGCCCCAGGGCCTTCTCCGTTGCTGCCCCTCCCTCTGGAACCCTCTCCCCCAACACCTCAGACTTCCACATCACTTCCAAACTGCACTCAAAACCCATCTCTTTTTATTTGGGACCAAAGTAGCTGTTTTCCGTTTGTTTTGTTTTTTAACCTGTTTCTATGCTGTTTTGTTGCACCTTTTAATATTTATCTCTAGTTGTTATTGTTGTAAAGTGCCTTTGAGTAGCTTTTAAAGCGCTATTTAAAATAAATGTATTAGGATTATTATTGAGTTACTTCAGTAGAGATTTTAGTTATTTGAGAAAAGGTACGTTAGGAAATGTTAGAACATTTCTGCTTGAGAATATAAAATTTGGCGTTGTTCATAGTTTTTACAGTTTTTATTTATTTATAAAGGACAACGCACATTTAATAACATTTCTGTAAATGTGCCGATGTTAATCAGCCGGCTAAATTTCAACTGTAGTCCGTTGGCCAGATGTTTTGCGACCAGAGCAGCAGCAAACTTGGATTAGGATGGCATTAAGATGTTGGTCGTAGCTGTTGCCGTGGTCCTGCTGCACTAGACCCAGCTGCGTCCTGCTACGTCCAGCTATGCCCTGCTGTAACGCCCTGCAGCACCCTCCTGTGACATGAACTACTACTACCATTTTTAGTCACTGTTCCATTATCTTTATTCTGACTGTTGTTGTCACTATTCATTACACCCCCAACCGGCTCTCCTCCCAGCAACGTTTATTTTAAGCGACGGACTCAGCCTATAGAAAATCTGTTTTATTGGGATATATTGTACAATTTGTTTAACATTAAAGAAAGTAAAATGACTAATGAATGTGATGTTTTATTTAGTAGAAGACCATTGTTGTCTTCCTATACAATATTCCCAAGCAGATTGTTTATGCAGTTTTCAGATAAAATGAGAAATGTCCGCCAATGAAGACTAACAAAAAGTCAATTCTATCTGTCTGCATGTAACAAATGCAAAAAAAGAAGTAATCCCCAAATTGACCTCCCTGTGTCTCTTCTCCTCTGCAGTCCTTGCTGCTGATTCGTCAGGAGATGGTGGTTTCACAGAAGAAGCTCGGCGACTTTTGCGAGGCTCTGAAGCAGTACCTGAAGAACGTCTCTACTCAGAGAGACTGCTTTCAGTAAGTCTCACCACTGCTCTGCTTCATTTTTGCTCGAATTTCAGTGTCAGGACCTTACTATTTACCTCAATTTATTATTTGCTACCTCAAATATTCCCTCCTCTGGTCATGGATTGTCTCAGTACTCTTTGGTGTTCCTGCACATAGACAATCATGCGCACGCGCACACACGCGCACACACACACACACACACACACACACACACAAAACTTTTCCACAGAAGGAAAAACTCCCAGGTGGTTTGAATCAGCGAGATTCTAATACCATGCGGGATACCCAATGCATATAGCAATGTACCTCTAATATAGTCTGATATACACAAACTGTGCACATTTTAAATCTCCTGTGCCTCCCACTTGGAGCCTCAGGGTGCAGTCTAATATCCAGAGAGATTTCTCCAAATCCAAGACTCACTATGCTGTCTGTATAGTCATATTCTGCATATGCCTTTGTTAAGACTTCAAGGTTCTAGCTCTACTGCATTTATTTTAGTTTTATTATAGTTACACCCACCAGTCTGTAATTTGGGATAAAGAGTCTGCAAAAGGGGCAGAGACAGAGGTATACAACAACTCCATATAGCACAGAATGCATAGTGCACTTGCCTAACATTCTTTTTGTTTATTTTATTTATAATGTCAAATCGTGATAGAAGTTATCTCAAGACACTTTACAGTAGTCCTAGACCACACTATCATCTACAGAGACACAACAATACAGGGACACAGGCAAAATAGAGATATAAAGAAATATGATTCTTGATAATAATATTTGTGCGGAATAATAGCCCTGGGATGATCAGTTATCACACCACCATAAACAAACCAGACTATCCAATGAAACACTTCAGGGTTCGGTTAAAATGGACCAAACAGTGTTCAAGTGTTGAAGTGTACGAGCACCCTGAGAGCAGTGAGACTGAACAAACACGGTCAAGTTGCTGGCAGTAGCTAAACCCAAAACAATTAGCTAATAGATGCTGAAACGCTCAAAAATGTTATTTGGGACTGCAGAGTCGGGTGATAATGATCTGTGGGCTCGTCACTACGAGCAATCCCTTTCACAGACAAGTTGTCATGTGATCCGTTGTTGATGTTGATAAGATTAAACACTAAACTGGACTTTTCATTTCATTGTTTAACAGCATTGATTCATAGTTGATGTATTTTGGGGGTTTCTATCACAGAGAAATACTCTTTAATGTCAATCTCAAAGCAAATCTCTGCAAAGATATCTAGGTCAAGTAGAACACAAAATGAATGATTCACTTCCTAGTGTTCACTTCCTAACTGAAGGTATTAATGATGCAGCCGATTTTTTAGAAGTTGCTTAATAAGTTGAATGGAGATTATTTGTCTATAGCCTCGTATTCCTCGTATACGCCTCCTAGGGAAATGGCAGCAGTGATCCGTGCAAAATGAAGTTTGGCCAAGCTGGAAAGATTTTGAAAAGATCGCACTTTTTTAGTAGAGTGAACACGAAATCATGAAGCGTTACAGATTAGGCAGCCATGCAATATTACAGTTACTGGAAGAGTCACATTCCTTTCCAGCAGTTGTTAAAGTCCTTGCTACATTACAAATATTGGCTTCAGTATCATGTTAAGCAGTCTCAGCATCAGAAGTAGGAATATCTCAGTCTGCACTCAGCTGTATCATAGGACCAGTAGTGGGCGGAGAAAGGCGCTGATTACCCGATGAACTGGATATTTGGTAAATACGACGTAAACTGAAGTGATACAGCGTGCGCTTTTTGTGGGTTGGCCATGACGCTAATAATGTTACATTCACGAATGTACATCAATCTGGCCCTCTGTGTGTAACAGCACAAAGGACGGAGGCTTTTGGGCAGTCTGAAGGGTGGGACAGGTAAAAAAGGAGACATTGTGCACATTGTAGCACATACACACACGTATACATACATTTACATACATACATACATATGCACATACATACAAATACACATACATACATACAACATACATACATACATATATTATGTGAATACATACATACTGTACGCTCATACATACATACATACATACACAAACATACTCTTCAGTCTTCACACTAATATATGTACATACACTAACATGTCATTCCCACTCTATGTCCTCTTTCATGTGTTCAGCTGTCCTATGAAAATAAAGGCCTAAAATGCACCAAAAATTATCTTTAGAAAAAACACCCTTCAACCGTGTGGTTTACATGTGAGTTTGTATTTCCTGCCCTTCGCCACGGGTCCTGATTTATAACGTAATGTAACGGACGTTGCTTGATATAAAAAAGTTACACAATAAAGCTTTACTTTTTCTCAAATGGACATTTCCAGCATCGATGAAAAACTTAATCAATGTGTCAAGATTGTTCCAACATGACAGTGGTTCCAGTTTACCCTTGCAGCCCATAAATGCAGCGGCTGCTGTTGAAAGTGACGCTGTTGAGTTAATATGGACAAAGATCCCCAGTGGATTATCTCCATTACCTTGTTGAACCCATACTTTTAAAGCAAAATATACCATTTAAAATGTCTTATAAAATCGGCCAATAACGTCCACCCAGTCCCTTTGCACTGACCGGGTCACACATTGTTCCATGGAATTATTGCAAGCTTCATTTTTATAGATAGAATGCAATCTTCAGTAGCTCACTGTGGTGTTAATGTGCTGTGGCATCAATACTGTGCAGGATGAGGAAACAATTCATCTTTTTTCCTAAAATCCAAACCATTATTGGGTTTTTTATTAAATAATATGTTCACCTGCCATGACATATGTTTCCTCCCCTCTCTATTACTACCTCATATCCTCTCCATCTTTCTTCTCTTTCACTTCTTGTCCTGTCTTTCTCTTCTGCTATGTCTTACCTATCTTTTCTCTCACATCAATTTACCGTATTTCTGCATCGTTCCCTCCTCTATTATTCCCTCATTGCCATCCTCCTCTGTCTGTGCTCCAGTGTGACTGCGGTGCGTCTGCCAGACGGTTTATCCTTTGTCGTCTACGAGTTCTGGGATGGAGAGGAGGAGTGGAAGAGGTGAGTTTTCAGTCACATGTGGCTTTACGCACTTAAAAATGAATATATTTCAATCTTAAGCCTAAACCTTAACCCCTGGCCCAACAGTTCTCAGTTTAACAGTTCTTTTGTGACTTGTCTGAAAAAGCCTTAGTGCAGTTACCGGACAATCACATCCCCACCGACTTGTATTGTCTAAAGTTAGCCTTTCATTTTCAATGGAAGATGCAAAATCTGTCGGCGATCCGTTTTGGGCCTTTTGAGCATGTTCAGCGTCAATCAAAAAATTTAAATTTTTCAACTTTATGGTAATGAGCTATGATGCTGTTCAGCAGCAAGCAGCGGCTAATGCCAGCCGCCAGTCGGAATATAGATGTCCGCGCTGGCTGATCCCGGAGAAACATACGATGTAAACTTTGGTTCCTACAAAAACAATCATTCTGAGGACAAGCTCTAATCGCCGATGTAGGGTTACCTATTGTTTATAATATAACGTTGTTTGTACATAGAGACCAGTTAACGTTACCTGCCGGTCACATCGTCTCTAATGGTCCGCTCACAGAAGTCCTGCACGGGTCACTAGATTAGTCCGGCTGCTGCTCGCTCTGCCTGAACGCAGCTACGGCTCAGCAGCTAACGAGCGAGCTAACTGCTAACAGACCCCGCTGCGACCAATTAACATTATATATGTAATTGATAAAGGTTTCTAGTGTCAATGTATTGGCCGTGGCTACGTAAGCTTCTCCCTGTCGAACAGAGAACGCCGCCACGTCAGAGCCGCCAATGAGTCAAAAAGATTCCCCGTACTTTTTGACAATCGTCCTTGGCAAGGCGGTCAGAGCTTTTTTGCAGCTCAGGTAGGTGGCGGTGTGTAAGTTGCAGTCTTGCTGAAACAGGAGCGCTGCAAGACATTGGAAAAATTAACACAACAAATGTTGAGGATGAATTCTTTTCACTCCTGCCACCTAAGAAGAGGCAACATTGCCTAATGTTACTAATAATAGTTACATAGGTAGGGTAAGAATTGGGCGTAAAACGCATTTTGGATCTTGAAACCTATTTTTAATAGAGTTCACAGTATGAATGGCGATATTTCCAGTAATAAAACTTTCGCTCCATTGATTTGCCGGTCCAGTCAGTGAGAGACAAAAAGTTGAAGTTTTTTTACAATCCTAAAAGATTCAGGGCTTTCGAGAAAACATTTTGGGCTGGAGCCCCAGCAGCCGCCCCATGCTCCGCCCCTGTGCTGTAATACTAAAGATGAGCCAAATTAATAGCAGAATAAAACATCTGTGAATGTCAAGAAAGGCCCGTTGCATTGCAAATGGTCCACCTTAAGTAATTACTGAATGTGGCCATTCATTCTGTTTTCTGAAAAGCCCCTGAGTCAGCACTCCGGCTCCTCCTGAAAGTTCTTTGGAGCTGAGCATGCCATTTCTTCCTGCCTTTCTTTTCATCAATACGTGATTGCCAAATAAAAATAATCTTCCATTACCGCCGTGAGCCTGTTGGAAGAATTCCTCCGTCCACTTTTAATTAGCATTCTTCAGCCACTCACTCAGTCCAGAGTTGCTGAAGCACTTAAGTTGCGTCCGATCATTATGATTTAGTGATGGCGCTGGTTGCTGGGCTTGGGGGGAGGTTGCTGATGTAGCTTCTTGCTGATCTGAGTTTCTGCTCCACCGCTCACAGCAACCCAATGCCATTAATATTTCAACTCTTGCAGTAAAGGCTAAGGGCCGTGCTAAGCGGTTGGAGGCCATGTGTGCACAGGGGAATTTGTGAGCGGCTGTGCAGTGTGCATGCATGTGCTTGTGTCTGCTCTCTCACCCTCCCTTCTGTTTCCAGGCACCTCCAGTCGGCCCCCAACAAAGCCTTTCAGCATGTGAAGGTGGACACACTGTGCCAGCCTGAGGCCGTGTCCTCTGTAGCCGTGCCAGGTCAGTGGTGAAATACCCCAGGGTAAAACAATGGAATGATTACTTTTATCATCAATTAAAGGAGCAGGCCAAGGTTTTTACCTGAGGAATATGTGAGAAAGGTTGTAAAATCTGAGTCTTTCTGAGACTTAACAAAAACAACGGCATTATGCATTATGTAATCCAATCCGAATGTATTTATTAAGCACATTTAAAAAAAATTACAAAAGTGCTGTACAATCAAAGACAAGAAAACCAGAAAAAGAACACAGTTTAAAATAATTAATAGAAAGGCAATTATCACAGTTTGTTAAAAGCCTAGAAATAAAGATGTGTTTTAAGACGGGATTTAAAAACAGGCAGTGTAGGGGCCAGCCCATGCCCAATTTATGGTCCTGCTTTAAATCTACACCGTGGGTATGTGTGTAGGCACAATTCAATTTAATTCAATTTTATTTATAGTATCAAATCCTAACAGTTATCTCAAGACACTTTACAGATAGAGTAGGTCAAGACCACACTATATAATTTATAAAGTCTCAACAATTCTATTAATTCCCTCAAGAGCAAGCCAGGAGCGACAGTGCAACCATGCGCAGTGTAGAAGAAAAACTCCCTTTTAGGAAGAAACCTCGTCAGACCCAGGCTCTTGGTAGGTGGTGTCTGACGGTGCCGGTTGGGCGTGTGATGCACAGCAGCAATAACAGTCACTGTTATGACCGTGGTCAGAAAGCATAGGGGAGACACTTTGTTTCTCTTACTTCGCCTCCAAAGACGGTACTCAACTCGGAAGCTAATCCCTGTCACTCTCTCAATCGCTCTACCACCCACTCCCCAGCATACTCACATGCCGGCTCTATTCTCTCAGAGACATGCACTAGAACGACGCAGACACCAGTGCACAAGACGCCAGTGTAGACTACGGCATAAGCTCTGCGTAGATCCTCCGTATAACCATGTATATGCCACACATGGAAGCTACTACTGTAAAGTGGCAATCTCCGCTTTAGGCCTACTTATGTATTTTGGGTAGATCCTTGATTGGATCTGCTAGAATGGTCAACATAGTTAGGTTTAGGCATGGGGAGTGGGGATTGGTTATAGTAAGAATACTATGGTAAGCCAATCAGAGGTAGAACAAGATAGAATAAGGTGGCCATCTAGTGGATCTGAGCTTCGATTCAAGGCGGGGATTTAGTTTGCAACTGGATGAAAAGATGAGTGTGTAAGTGTATGATTGATTGCTGTTAAAGAGATAACCACACTAGGGACTAAAAGTAAGAAAGGATTTGTTCCAATACCCAGAATTGACTTTGCCAGTGGTCAAGTGACTCTCCGGTGGCTGCCAATAACGCAGCCAGAGCTCACTAGCAAAAGCGTGGTTAATGATTGCATCACTCATTCAAACATATGGCCCACTCAAGCTCAGATGATTTGTTATTCCTATTTATTTTCTCATAGAGAACAGTAGGAGGGTTTATATGGTAATACAGTTGATAGATGGCACCGAGTCCTTCTTCAAAGGGAGGCATATTGGACACACTTCCTTAACACTCTCATTCCTAATGCTATAATGAGGAGATTCCTTTATGAAATGGTAATTTCCCTGTATTTTCACTTCAAAAGTTTGTGTTTCATCTCTGCTTATTAATTTCATTCATTTTTTTTTTTGTCATATGTTTTTCTTATCATTCTGATTTGGTAAGTTACTGTGTCTAGATAGGTTGTGGCTCCCTCTGTTGGGATGTAGTTGATGTGCTGGTTATGTATTTTTAAAAAACACCTGTGTATTGCGGTTTGAGATTTCCTGTGAAACACGCTGAAGAAGGGCTTCCTTAATCGGAGTGCTGTCTAAATTATCCTTATATATAGTTATCTACATTAAGGATCCAGCACGCCTTCTAAGTTGTAATGTGTGTCCGGTCTTGCCTGTGGGGCATTACATAACTGCATAGCATTCAGGTGTGAATAATAAGTCGAGTAGGGCATTCTTAATTTGTAGTTTGCTTTTAGATAAATTGATTAATTGTTTAATTTGTAAAATGTCAGAAAAGAGTCTTTTTTTTTGGGCATTATAGGCTTCTACCAACTGATCTCACCGGGCGCCCGGAAAAAGTAAACTCAGATCCCAAGATGGCATCCTAAAATTGCTTGTTTACTCAACAGTCCATCCCAAAGATGTTCAATATAATACAGATGGAATCCTCACATATTAGAAGCTGGAAAGTGCATGTTTTTCTTGATAAATTACTTAGATTATTAACCAATTATCAAAATTGTAGCTGATAGTTCATTAAATATTTCAGCACTGAATAGAAAACAATGAAACAAAATAGAAGTTATTCATCTTGTGAAGAGCTCATTGCATGGATAGAATCTATTCTCAAGAAATAAAAAACGCAAGTCTCGTTCATAGAAGTTAGTCCGTTATGAACAGAAAATCAGGAAATAAAAAAAATACTATTGTAAAATACACAGTTACAGAGCCGAGCTGAATGATAATACAGTCTCCTCCTAATCCTGAGAAACTGATTAGCGTTTAGTCAGTTAGGCTGGCCGTGTATTACTAGCAGCTCAGAAGCATTCTGCACAATTAAAGCAACCTGGCAGCATTTCAAACGGCCGACACTGGCACGCATCCATGCTCCGAGGCTCAGACTGTCACTGACCTGACTTGGTGATGCCTGGCAGACTGCCATTTGTAGTTTTTTCTTGTCTAACTCATGTTTTTTTACCCATCTCTCCTCTCCCTGCTCACTCTCTGACTTCTTTCTTCCTCGGTCTTGCCAAATTTCTCCTCATCCCCCATCAATCTGTTTTCCTCTTGTTCTCTCACACATCTTTCTGTCTGTACTTCCCTCTGGGCCTCATTTTCTCTTCAAACCTTTGTCTTTCTCTCTAACCTCTTCCTTGCCTGTTGTCTTTCTCTCTCTTTCTCTCTCTCTCTCTCTCTCTCTCTCTCTCTCTCTGTTTGCAGCCGCCTGGTGCAGTGTGAACAGGGACTAAGCAGGAAGATATACAACTACATGCCACAACTCCTGGACACTCCCCACCTCCTCTTGAACCCCCCCCTCCAACCCTAGCTCCCCACCCCCTCCCCTCCCCCCGTTCTCACACCCCCAAACTCCTCCTATTTCAACCCTCACATTCCTCAACTCTTTTTGTAAGTACATGTTTACACAGTGCAAATGAATGGTGTCAACTGCAGTGAAAATTGAACAAACAGTGCATTTTACAATGTGAGATTACTAATGCGTTTGCAACTCACCATCAAGATAATGGATTATGTCATGTTCATGTTTCAAGTAGCTTTGAGCCACCGTGAAGTGGAGTCTGTCATGTAGCAAGGACCCTGGCCTTGAGTTTTTCATGTAGCAGTTACTGTTTTGGGGTAGTTTTTGGGAATATGGCACTTTTTCTCACTCCTGTTAGGGTTGACCACAGGTAGCTCATCTAGTTAGCTGTTATTTCGTTCCACATTTGATCCCACATACACATGTTTTTAAAAGTAAATTTGTACTTTGTCTTGTAGCGGATCAAAAGTTTTGGACATTAATCTCACATCAGCCATTCTGAATCAACATGTTGCGTAAATGAGGACTATCTACAGACCAAGTTGCTAGAACCATGAAGGCCTTGCAAGCTGTGAATGGGTTTTTAGAATGAATAGTTACAAAATGTGGAGTTTAAGATTTCTTGTTTCCTTTTCCTCAACAAGAACTAGCAAAAAACAGTAAAATCTACTGTTTCAATAACTAGACAAATATGTATTCATACAATAGGCCTATAATAGCCTAAAACATATCCTACAATATCCATTTGTAGGCCTACCAACTAATGTCAATTTGAGATTCTCCCAAATGGACCTGAAGGCAGCACCATTGCAAGATTCTAATTCCAAATGCCAATTAGCAGGAATTTATGACAACCCATTTTGCAAAACCCTGCTTTTAAGGTAGAATAGACTCTTTTAACATTATATCTTTAAATGTGTTTCATAACAAATTAAACAACATTTTCCAAATCAAAGTGAATTGACGTGTGGACTAGTTGACTGAGGTATTTTCTTAAAAATAGTGCTACTCTCCTATACATTAACGAGGGAACAAGAGCCTTCCCTCAACACTTCACTATACTTATGGTGCGTTCTATTTGAACTCGGAAGTCGGAATTTACAAGTTCCCAGTGGGAAATTTCAAATGTAACGCCCCTCAAGTGTAATTTCTGACTTGGAAATTCGGAGAACCTCACAGTGCCCAAAGCAAAGCCGACCTCCAAACCCAACATGGCAGCTTGATAGCTGGAGTAATATACAGTATAATAGCACATTGTCTTATTTGTATCTTGTTAAACCAAATGTAGATGCAGTCCTATCTGTCCAGATGTTGCTACAATCTTTGTATTCACAAAATACAGCGCAATGCGTTATTATCAACTGGTATGGCTAACAATGGCTAACCCTGGCCAGCGCAAACCCCATTGTGAAAAGGTGGTTATTTAGACTTGTTGTACTGGAACGTGGTCAACTGTGTTGTGTGACGTCATTCCCCTGCTCCGACTTCCAAGGTAAATGGAAAACAGCATTATAGTCCTGTGCACACCCATTCTATCAGAGAACCAGGGTTACGGTTGTAGCTTTAGGTTTCAACTCCCTACTTGCATCTTTCAAACTTTACAGATCTATTTGTTTTGTTGCTTGAGCTTGTTGAGTTTCCTCACCCCGAGTATATTCATGGACAATGGCTGCAGTGGGAGTAATGTCGATGATGGTACAAGCTTAGTTAGCGTGTGTAAACACAGCACAGCTTTGTACTGAACAACAGAACCGAAATCTGTGTGAAGCCAGACATCATGATTACAGTATATCAGTACATCAGATGGTGACATTACCTGGCACCACAGACCAGCCAATAGGAGAGGGCCAGTTATGGACCCTAAACAATAAAAACATGACAGTCTTCACAAAAACTTGGGTATGCAGATGCTAAATGATTTTTGATTGTCACACATGTGGAGAAACATTGAAAACATTGATTTCTTTATCTAGCTTTTATGTCATGAATCACTTTGGGGTTGACTGTTTAAACACTGACATCAGGGTCATTTAAAAGGTGAGATGAACAGATGGTTTTGCTGTCAAGGGATCATTTGTGACTTAGACAAGTGTCTGCTGCTACCTTAAACAGAAGAGACTAAGTAAAGAGATGAATGCAGCACCTCACTGTTCTCCATGCAGCTAAAGTTTGTTTATTTCTGCCTTATGTTGGTGTAATCCTTGTCTGAATTGGCGGTGGGTAGCTTATATTAGCTGTATAAGTCCAGTATAGATTGTACACATTAAAATGTTGTTCTATTATGATTATATTTGTATTTATTGACATGTTTTAGTGCTATGGTGGAAATCTTTTCCTGAGTGGAAGCGGCAGTAACTTTCTAGGCGCTGCGGCTTCATGTAACAGTTTGTTTGAGTCTGAGTACCCACCATCAGAAACAGACAGATAAACCCATCTGAATGACTTTGAAAATGAAGCCTTAAACATCACCACATGCTAGAGTAGCTTTTAAGGGTTTTCAAAAGAAGACTTTCTTTTTTGATGTGTTAACTCCCAGGAAGCAGAGAAAAGCCCAATAGCGGTCAGTTCAGTGGCATCAGATTACACAACACCTCTTTTGTTTTTAATTTGCATATTACTGATACAAAGACAGTTTCTCCATGGCATTGGATTTCTGTGCATCAAACTTTTTCAGTATATCACTGTAAAAAAATTACCATGGCTTTGAAATAGGACTTCACATCACTTAGTATAGTGTAGGTGATAGATCACTAAGAAAAAATTATCTCTCCCATACAATGATCATGTGTATTACCTCTACCAACCCCAAATACCTAGGACTTAACTGGAGGACATTATAGAAAAATTTGGACCATCAGAGTCAAATGCTTGATGGGTCTGATCAGTTGGGTCTTGTCTCTCAAACATAAAGATAAAGACCAACATTAGGACGCTCTGATGAGCAAGACATTCTTATGTGACCAATGACAATTGTTTTTTGTGACCAATGCCCTGTCCCGCAATGTTAATGTTCCAACTTGAGGGAGCATTTGCATGACTTTTCCTATTCAGGAACCTACTTTTCCAATTATTCCAACACCATGGGAATGCAGCACAATTGCCCTATCTCGCAATGTAATTGAAAGTATAAAATAATTGGTGTATCTGCCCCGTGATTTGGATACGCTCCAAAATTGAATGGCTTCTTTCTTGGCGCATGCAACCCCTGGACGGACAGACAGACAGACAGACTGACTGACTGACTGACTGACTGACTGACTGACTGACAGGCAGGCATGCAGATGCAAACAGGCAGACAGGTAGACAGACAAGCAGGCAAGCAGATGCTAACAGACAGACAGGCAGAGGCAGACAGACAGACAGGCAGGCAGGCAGGAAGACAGGCAGACAGGCAGAGGCAGGCAGACAGACAGACAGACAGACAGACAGACAGACAGACAGACAGACAGACAGGCAGACAGACAGACAGAGCCAAAAACACAACTTCTTTGACAGTAAAGTGGCTCGCTGTATAAATGAAGATCAGGGTAAATCTTTGACCCCTGTGCATACAATGGACATTGGCCTCAGTTTCTTTCCACATCCCAAATATACATACAAGATAGTAGATAGAGACCTTTGCAATACTAAGTATACAGAAAGGTCATGTGACTACAAATTGGCTAAATGGGCAATCCTTTCTTCCTTCCTAATCTAAAAAACTATAATTAGAGGTAACCAAACTAAATTAATGGAGGATAAGGCTTGTCTAATTTTTGCCAAATTTTCTGTTTGGCCATTCACATGTTCTGGACCCACCTCTGCATCTGTTCTGATCGTTCTTAATCTTTAGCACAAATCTCACCTGAAACCATCCATTCACTCCGGGGTGACCTGTGGTCTAGTTCAGCTTAAAAGACCCAGACCCAGTCCCAACCCAAGACGCCTCACCTTACCTCACCCCCCACCAACAACACTGTAAGCCCACCACTGTAATACAATCAGACTCAGAAAGCACAATGTAAAAAAATTAGTGAATATTGTGACTTAAATATACAGCATATTAGAGGTTATTATGTATGATGAGAGTAGTTAAAGATATATAGTATTACTGCTTACCTGGATAAAGATGTGTTGATGATTCACTACTTTAAAGCTCTATACTTTCAAAGGTGCCATCTTGCCATCCACCTCACGGTTGAGTCTATTTTCTCTATCATGGAATGACAGCCTGTCTGTCATCTGCCAGTACTGTGGTAGCAGTGAGTGGGATCCAGCTACACTGATACTAATATTGATCTAGCACCGTGCTGGGCTGCATTGAGCAAGGCAGAACTGTGTGGATTGTGGAAGTGTTGAATATTATTACGTATTCTGTAACAAAAATATGTTTTATAGTAGGTATATAGAACAGGCATGCGAAGGCGTTGCTGCTTTATCTGTGAAATGTCTCTGCTAATCTCTCAGTGTCTGTGTTAAAGGCACCCTTTGGAGTTTTTGACCACTAGTCGTGCTATGCAGCAATGTTTTTAAGAGAGAGTGCCTGATCTGTTTGTGTGGTGCGGGCGACAGGACACACATTCTTGTCGCTGGTTTCATGCTAATTTTCTTACCAACAGTAGTAGTGGCCAAGAAATGTTTCAATGCACCAACAAAGGCAAATAAGACAAATATAAAAACATGGCTTTGCAACTGTTTTAGACTCTTAGAAAATTTGTGGACGAAGCATTTATGACGTCACCCATTGGTTTGCGAACTGTCGTTTTGAAACCTCGAATTGGACGATAAGGGCGTCGTCATTACATTTTTTGTCAACCAGATGTAATGATTTTTGACAAGAGGGAGGAGCTGGGGAGGATGACGTGGCCAAGCCAGTGTTGGTTCTCGTTCTGGTTCTGTTAAACGCTAAAGAGGAAAGTGGGTGATTTTAGTTACTAGCTAACGCTAGCGGTATCTAGCAATGTTAGCCCGGCAGAACGCTGAAAAGGCATTTCTAGGCGATCAAAATGTCCCAATTAACTTTAATGAAGTGAAAACACACAGTGAGAGGTTCAAAGTTCAGGATTAAAACACAGACAAATGTACAAAGGGTCATGGTTAGCATTGCTAAGCCTGTGTAATTGTCTGACTTCCATCAGTAACTAAAAAAGCCAAATTTTCCTTTAAAAAAAAGATATATATATATATATATTTAATTGTTTAACTAGCTGTTTGTCAAATTAAGAATCTAAATGACATGTGGACATACGGACATTTTAGACACTAAGCATGTTTGGTGTTTTCATGCAAATATTTAAAAAAAATTAAAATCAATATGATAATATCATAATGTTAAACATTCATTAGATGTACTCCTATCCTAAATCCTGTCTCCTGTTTCCAGTAGCAGAAATCAATAATGACATATTTTATCTGATATACTATCCTATCATAGGCTGTAGTCTGTGCCTTTGGTTGGCAGTTGGTGCAGAGTGCAGCAGCAGAAACCACATCTCTGCATCACTCGGATGGATTACCCTGGCTCCCTGTACAGTTCACTCTATAATTGTTTAAGTTACTTTTAAAGTCAGCTGTAGCTTTCGCTCTGTGAGAATTGGTGGTCGTTTAATACCTTTTAATCTACGCCAAGGCCCCTCAAGTTTGGGAGGTAAAACAGTTGACAGCTTTAAAGCTTTAGAGCGTCTTTCTATGAATGAAGAGCCGTTACATTTAAGCCATTGCCAAATGAGGCAATGCAAATCTAATAAAGACCTTCAGCTCCACAAAACTCTCTCTGCATTTCTCAGTATGGCTATGTTTACAGAATGATGCCATCCGGTGACTTTCGCACGCAGAAAATCTAATTCATTACTTAGAATTCCTCATGGGGGCGACACAAACTACACACTATAGCTCTAAACTACAGACTGTTACATTTGCTTGGCTTGAATTATTTTCAGGCTAGACATACAGTATTTCGGTTGTATTAAATATTTGAATCACATTTATTACTGCTTCTTTAACACCATATTCTCACATACTAAAGATCAGAGTACATTTCCTTGTTCATCTCACTTGAACCTCAGATTCCTACCGTGATTTAAATCTCTGGGGATGCAGCAATGGGGTTTAAGACGACACAGGTTTAAACCCGTCCTGCTGAACCTTAAACTGCAGCTAAGCTAATGAAATACCAACAGTGAGCAACACTGACCATAAACAGGACTTTGGTTTGCTCACAAGAAAGCTCCACAGGGTACCGTTAATCTTTCACTTCTTAAAAAATAGAACTACTTGCACTCCTGTGCCAAATCTTGTTTGCGTTCAAGAAGAAGCTGCTGTATTCAAAATAGAAACATGAAGCCATATTGCATGGATTGATGTTTACATATCAGTGACATACTATACTGATAGCCATAGTTTACAGTACTCAAGCGCTCAGCTGAATGCAGCCCACATGCTCTAATCGAGGGTTTCTTTCCTGTACATTGTGCCCAGCGTGGTTGGGTTTTGTATATGATGAGGTAGATGAGTGAACTGTCAGAAATGCCAATACTGTTTCTTATTGATACATTCCTGAATGTCCCTCAGACTGTGCAACCTGTTTTTTTTCTATCCTCCTACTCCTCAGTGCAACCTGTGCTTGGTCATACAATGAAAGAGTTATGTCATTGAAAAGTAGCGCAACAGGCCTTGATTGACTGTTTCCTGGCAACGTGAAAAGATGAAACAGCAGAGGACATAAGCGAGTATGTGAGACCTTAGGCCTCCTGTAGGCGGCATCAGTTTCTGTAGCTGTAAAGAAGCTGGTGGACAGGAAGTGTGTCCCATGGGCCACTTTTAACCCCGACAAACCGCAGCAACACGAGTTTCCATGCACGTCTCTGCTGATTGGGTATCACCTGTGACACAGCCAATAAACAAGAGACACGCCCACCAAACAACATAAAACATGTCTCGAAGCTGTTGCATAATATTTCACACCGAGGAAACATGTCGTTCAACCATGAAACCGTAGAGATTGAACGGGCCCACGGTTTTACTTTAGACCTAAAAAAATATGTGGAAATTTTCAGCAGTGATCCAGAATTAAAATTTGCGGACAGTTTTTCTACGTTTCCGTTTCCGCTTCTATGTGTTAAAAGTTTTAGTTTAAAAGAATATATATATATATTGGTTTAAAATCTTCGGAAAATTCGGCAGAAATCTGCTTCCGCGTGGCCTTGCTCGACTGTTCGAGGCCCTAACTCTTCCCTTCTATGGCTGTGTTCTTTTCTATCCTTCAACTGAGTGCATGTCAACTGAATGTCCAGTATCTTCTTCGCTGTAGTATTAGGCCATGCTACTCTTCAATGGGTTTTGTGCATTTCTTACCTTCTTCTTTCTTTTCTAGTATTCCTATGAAGGAGACAGAGACTAAAATCTATTATATAAAATATATATGACTAGAAAAATGGCATACAAGAATGAACATTCACTTTTATGGTAATGTTAATAAAATATTAATTCTTAATGTATGTTTCAGTAAAACTGCTTTCTCTTAAGTGTAGAGACTTAATGCAGGGATGCAAGTATTATATTTGGTCTTTAAAGAATATCTTGTTGAAATTCTAGATGATGTAGAGTGATGCAAATTCAATAAAACTATAAAACTGAAAAGTGTGCTTTTGGCTTTGATGATTCATGTTGGTACTTGTTTAATGCTAAAGGTTTTTTGGCAGATCTGTGGTTCATTTGAACTTTCACTGTGTTAGAGTCTAATCATCCTGCATGACAATCCTCATGTGGACTTTATGGTTTGATAAGCATTAAGCAATAATCCAGTTCACCTGATCACACAACAAAACACAGGACTGGAGCAGGATGTGTTCAGTCTTTTTCAGCTTATTCCTCATGGTTACAGCGTGTCCCAAATCCACGATAATTCTAAGCAGATTTTGAGATGATGATTGTTCACATTGGAAAAGTGGCAAAAATTAAGTATACTTACACAAAGATAGTATGCATGCTAAATACGGTTGAATTATGAATCCGTTGTGGACAAACAACGTTTCTCCCAGGAGGAGGAAATAGAGGAAGTACTCAACACTTGCAAGCAGGGCTGTAGTTAAGTCCACCTTTGTTGAGTTAAGTCCAAGACCACTAGTCGAGACAGAGTTAAGACCGAGTTCAAGGAGGTTCAAGTCCAAGTCAAGACCGAGTCCAAATGAGACAATGTCAATACCCAGACAGAAGAAAAGAATCCCCTGTAGAACCCTGTTCCCTTATTACTTGAAGAAATCGTAGTACAAAGTGTTCTCTGACATTATGTACTGTATGTGGCCATAATAAAAAAGGTTCACACCTGATGATTGAGGTATATGATGCAGCCAGGCGTATACCAGGTGACCGATCCTAATGCCTGTTCTAGCCTGTTTTCTGAATGAGCACACTTCATCAGTGGTTTGGTTTTGAAGGAGGTTGTTACTTTATATTAAAAGTACCTGTTGGGAATGGTCCCTTTCAGAGTGTTGTTATAGATGTCAATGCAATGATGTGCATATATATATATATATATATAAATCAATATTGTGAATGGTGGAGAGACACCTGCTAACATATTTGGGAAAAAAGTAGAGGGAGAATTAACGCGTTATTTTATCGCGCGTTAACGCAGTTTTTATTATTTCTTTATTATTGTAAAAGTTTGTTGCTCACAGGCTTTGTAAACACTGCAAAGTTGAATAATCTTATCACCGGAGTACTTCCAGTCTGAAATATCACCTTGACAGTTGATACCAGCAAATCATTCAACCACACACACAGTGGCGCGAGACTTCGGCAGGCTACGTTAGATGCAGCGTGTGGGTAAGTATAGATAAACAAAGGCAAGAGACGCTAACAGAAGCCATAGCAACGTGGATAGCTACAGACTGCAGGTTCTAGGGTTGTGGAGGACATCGGTCTGAGAATCGCAACAACGACGGCAGGTATGACATTCCCTCAACACGCATCATCACAACAATACACCAGTTGTTTGAAAAGGAGAGGACTGCAAAACATGCACCCGCTGTTTCTCTTACGAGGGACTACTGGACTCACTGTAACCATAGTTATCTCTGAGTAATTAACATGCTCTGACTGTAATGAAAACAGAGGAGAGACATTATGCTGAGACATGCGCGGGACACTTTATTGAAGTTGCACAGCAGTGGAATGTGTCAAATAAAGTCCCCGCAGTTAGGACAGATAGTACGAATAGATACGACATCTGATCGCTGCTGCGAGCCTTCTGCCTTCTGATCATGTCCCCTGCTTCACTAGCATGGACCACGCCACAACCATGTGTTAGTTAAAGATTTAATGAACATTATGAATGTGCAAGTGACCATTATGAATGTGCAAAATTGATGTGGATGTCGTCTGATGGCTGGTCTGGGAGGATGTGTGATGACCGGGTGGAAGAGACTCAGGGTGGGGGTTCCGTCTCAGAAGCAGTTTTTGCCCGAATAGTTTACAGACCCCCAGACGGTACCTGGAAGAGACAAGAGAGAGAAGTGCAACAGGAAGGGAAGATGGATGAAGGAGAGGGAAAGGGAGGGTTGGTCAAGCAATCAGAGACACGAGTCTGGCTGCGCAGCACAGTATATGTAGGTTTGTCTGGTGATTAGAGGTGTGGTTTAGGCGTGGCCCTGCTCCCGAACCTTAGTTAACAAATTAACTCCATTTGTCTGTCACAGTGTCTATACTTAACAACGCGTTTGACACTGTCCCTCAGTGTCTCTGCTTAACAACGCGTTTGACAGTGTCCTTGCAAAGTGCAGAAGTTGATAGATTTTAAAAAATGAAACCATGTAAACCTATTCTGGTGAAGCATAATATGGCCACTTTAATAAAGATTATCTTATTCAGGGATTCATTTTCCACAATAAACTAAAACAGCAAACAGATGCACATTCAACAAACATATATAAATTATTTTATTCAATTATTTTTTTCATGAACTCAACATTCCTGTCAACGTTACCTTGACTACTTTACACATTAACTATTTATGAAGCAGTTTTTTTAAACATACAAAACAAGACTTATTTACACCAAATATACAAAAACATCAACATATCCTCCCTCCCATCCGTGTCAACCTCAAGCAACCTGTCAACCCAGTCTGAAATAGATCTACAGTGGATATCAATATAGACATAAACTCAGCAGAAAATCAAGGACACTGTACTTTAAAGATAATTTGGTGAAAATCCAAATAACTTTACAGAGCTTTATCGTAAAGGTTTAGAACAGTATTTTCCAGACTTGTTTAATGAACCATAAACTAGGAATGAACATGCACCTGTGTCGGTAAGACAATAACAGCTTGCAGGCGGTAGGCAATTAAGGTCACATTTAGGAAACTAAAGGGACATTAGTCCTGAACTCTAAAAAAGAAAACCGGTCTCTGTTGATCTGCGGTAGTGTGTGTTGGGCATCCTGAATGGAGGCATGAGGACTGCGGATGTGGCCAGGGCCGTTCTGTGAGGCGCCTTAAGACTACAGGGAGACAGGAAGGACAGCTGATCGTCCTCAGACCACATGAAACAATAATAATATTAATACATTTTATTAATGTTTAATTCATTTAATTTAATTTATTTCATAGCACCCAAGGACACCTTACAGTTAAAACAAGCAAACACAGTTAAAAAGGCAAATATAATTTAAACAAACTTTTATAAATTGAGATAGAAAATACAAAGAAAGCAATATATCTGTGGACAATTCAAGTCAATGGACAGTGGAGTTGTGTGGGGTAGGCTTTTTGGAACAGGAGTGTTGAGGGAGGTTTTTAAAGGTGGGAGAGACTCGATAGTACGGATGGAAAGAGGGATGGAGTTCCAAAGGAGAGGGGCAGAATGGCTGAAGGCTCTGAACCCTAGTGGGGACAGGCGGGCAGGAGGAGTTGGAAAGCAGTGAAGAAGAGGAGAATCAAAGAGGTCGGGATGGAGTGTAAAGCTGAAGGAGTTCAGAGAGGTATGAAGGGGTGAGATTATGGAGGGCTTTGAAGGTGAGGAGGAGAATCGTAAAGTCAATACGGTATTGGACAGGGAGCCAGTGAAATGGTCACGTTCAGGGACACATTATTCTTTTTCTGTTAGTCACACGTCTGTAATACATGTTCTTTTTATGTTCATACAAATATTTTACATGTTAAAGCTTTAGTGCGTAACCTTTTAATATTAAGGAGGGTCCGTTACATTTAAGCTGACTTTACTAAGAATTCCTCATGGGGGTGACAGAAACTACACACTACAGCTTTAAGTTTGCTTAAAATATAAAAGCAGTTGAAAGTGAGAGGGAGCTTCTTCTTTTTTTTTGCTGAGTTTAGTACTAATCAGGCTTTCATCAGATATTCATGTTGATTGTTCAGAGATCATGTCCAGTTTTTAAATTCCATGGTGGCCAGAATTCCCCATGGGCTCTCCAGGGATGAAAAAGGGTTAGGATCTGTCTGCATGAAAAGCCCCGGATCGGTGAGGGAGGAGAACAGTCAGATCTTTCCGAGGACCTGCATGAAAGCGATGGTTGTGCTCTGGCCGAAGATGAAAGTCCCGCAGAGCAGGGTCACCACTCCCCACACTGTGAGGGTGACTCTGCAGAGGAGAGAGGAGGTACAAGTGTCACAGACAAATCTCAGATCAGTCAGGGGAAAAACCCAATGCATCATGCCTTTAGTCAAGGGGTCTTCAACGTTATATAAGCCAAGGAGCACTTAACTGAAACAGAGGCCTCCTACTACAGCATTTTATAAAATTAAGTTTCATATTAAATTGAGCCTACAATAATGTGTAGGGTGGCCTAAAGCCTTTATACATACTTCTTTGCACAGAATACTAAGCTATTAAAATAGCCTACTAATTGTTGGCATGATTTCATAAATCATGTTTTAATATTGACATTAATATGAATTAATACTAACATACATGTGGCAGAGTGAATCCTTAGGATTAACTGTATCTGTGGATGGCAACCTTAGTGGCTACCTTACCTACAGGCCAGTAAGCAGTAGGGATTTCAATTTGCAAGTAGTATGATGGATTCATGTTAAGACTATTAAAAATTAAAATAATTCAGAAGCCCCCCTGGATTTACTCTGTGGACCCCATAGGGGTTCAGGACCCCCTAATAGAAAATCCTGCTTTAGTCTATCCCAGGGGTTTCTAAAGCCACCGTATAGTTAAATATCGGTAAAAGAAGCACACATTGCTTTGCCACTGGACCCTCTCCCTCTCCCACTGCACACCGACAGAGAACAGCGCCGGACCAGAAGCTGGACTGTGTGAAGCTTCGTGAACCAGTGTCTTTGTTTTCTGACCCCACTAGATGGCGCTGTTGGTTTTAAGAGAAAGGCCTAAGCATTGCAATTCAGTATATTCTCAACCAATTGTTGAACTGAGCACCATCTTGTGGGCTCAGAAAATAAAGACACTGGTTCACGAAGCTTCATTTGGCCATCACTACTATAAAATGTGCAAAGTACCACTACATTGGTCAATCTTTGACTTTGAATGATATTACAGCCTTTAACTCTTTTCCTGCTATTTTATTAAATTGCTGTGAGCTGGCAGAACATGACATAATATCAGAGATTATTTCCTTTAGGGCTCTTAGGCCGGATCTGGGCAGACACATCAGTTTTCATCAGACTCACCCTGGGTCGGTTCGCCAGCTAAGCAGGGGGTCCTGGTTTGTGTGTTAGTGTGGTAACTTACAACACTAATGACATTACCGTCGCCAAAACCCGCACAAATCAATTCCCCTACTTCACCGTTAACTGCCAAGCCACTAAACCAGGTATGGAAATAAACAAGTCCTCTGCTTTTAAGTGTTAAATTCGTTAACTATCATACGACACGCCCCCCCCCCCCCCCCCCCCCCCCCCCCAACAGATGCGTTCATCTGTTGATGAACACAGTTAGGTGCTGATTAGCTCTCATAACGGGCCAGGTGGGTAGCTCACAGCCACGAGTCCATGACGCTAATGTCTGATTACCCCACACTGTCAATGTGATATCTTGTGATTACCTTCTCTGTCAGGTAAATACAGTAGTACAAAGTCTTCCTCTGAGGTAGCCTGCACATTAGGTCAGTAGGCTACATTGATTAGTGTACAGGTCACGATTTTCTCGTTTATTATGTGTACAGGACACATGTTTCAAACGTGACCATTTCACAAACTCCCATGACACTGGGCTGCTCTGGGGGACGCAACAACGGAGAAATGAAATGCCACACGCGGGACCGGACGGCCACTTGCTACCATAATCGTTCTGTGATCACAAAATAGGCCTCCCATTGAAATACATTACTTCAAAATTTGTAATCATCACACGAAAGTAACAACATTAACGTGACCTGTACATAAATCAGTAGATTAAGTAACGTGCCCATGAGACTGAGCTGAGTATTTACAATACATTAACATTTAAATGACGTGTATTCTCACCTGGTCTTACAGGACACTGGCTCAGACTGCATGGCAAACATCAAACAGAGTCCTGTTCAAACACATTGCGGGGTTTAAAGGGTTGCAACATATCGGAGTACACTATATGAAGCCCGAGGGAGTGTTACCTGGGAAGATGAAGATGAAAAAGGCGCTGATCCCTCCGATGACACTGATCACCTTGCTGATGTCCGGTACGTACATGGCGATGAGCAGTGTCACCGTTATCCACAGGACTGTCAGCGTGTAGCGGCTGCGGCTTTCAAACGCCGCCGTGACCACGCCGTAACGCCTCCGCCGCCAGCTGAGCAGGGGGTCCTGGATCACGGACCTGGTGTGGTTTGATCAGTCAGTACGGCTAAAGAAAGTCTCTGTGCAGCCAACACTGACCTCTATAAACACGGCGGCCCAGGCAGAGAATGTGAGGAGGTCTGAGGTTCTGAGTGTGTTTACAGTGAATAAGACTATTTCAAATGCGATTGATTGATTGCCATTATTATTAAACTGCAGTAAGATTTACGATATTGGAGGGAATAATCTGTTTTTTATCATTATTCTCATTTTAATTGAAGAATATTAAATTGAAAATGATTCTTGTGTGATTTTTGCGAGGATCTGTACCAAACGGGGATTTTTTCTTTAGTCTGTGCGATACGAGACCAGGACGTCTCTGCTGAACCACAATGCTTAACTCAGAATGGTTAATACACATTTTGCCTTCGACAAACATTGTTCCCCCTCTGAATGTTGCACTATTTTATACTGGCATTTCTATAAAATTGCGATTAATTGTGCCACTACTTTGGATGATTTCATTTGAGTGAAAAGGGGAGGAAGAGTGAGTCTTTCTCTAAGAGTGGACTAAAGTGAGAGAAGTTCACTAAGGCGTGTCCCTGACCTGCCCAGCAGCAGGATGATGGGATAGATGGTGATGATGGAGACGCCAAACAGCAGCCGGGCGATGAGCATCAGAATGTCATCGCCGGTGTACGACATCAAGATGTCGGCCTTCACGTCCTTTCCAAACGTCAAGTACCCATAAACCCCTGCAACGGAGAGATAAAAAGCAACATCAGCCTGCCAACATTCTCACAATGACAATGATAATATGCAAGTATGGAGTATAAGTATTGATTAACTTGTTCACCATCTTAGTTTAGCGTGCTGTTTTTTTTCTAATTCGCAGTTGAAGCTGATCGGAATGCCATTCATTTGTATTTGGTCTTAAACAAAAGTGGTCCAAGCATACCTCTGGAACAGACGTCTCTGTATCAATATAAATATCAATAATGATAATAATAATAATAATAATATTAATATTATTATTATTAATAATAATAATAATAATAATAATAATAATAATAATAATAATAAGCATGTGACCAGTTTCAACATCACCCTTCAAATAATCGCTACCGAGACACCGGAACTCTCTTCATTCTAACCCCAACCGGTCATCAGACACCGCCGACCAAGAGCCTGGGTCTGACCGAGGTTTCTGCCTAAAAGGAAGTTTTTCCTCGCCACTGTCGCACTGTTGCTTGCTCTGGAGGAGACTACTAGAACTGTTGGGTCCTTGTAAATTCTGGAGTGTGGTCTATCTGTATAGTGTCTTGAGATAACTCTTGTTATGAATTGATACTATAAATAAAATTGAATTGAATTGAATTGAATTGAACTGAAAAGAAAGAATCCGAGTTGTTAAAATCCAAACGATGCCCAACCTTACTGCTGATGTTGGACTGGGAGCTTGTCTGACCTGTAAGGGAATAGATGATGAGACAGATGATCATGGACACCACGGAGATGAAGACCCAATGAGAGAGCCGCTGGTTGTCCATGCTGCTGTAGATGGCGATGGACGCCTCGTGGCACTGGAACAAACACACAGACGGGGTGATTAAGGGTCAGATCAACTGTTGGCGTGTTTGGTTGGTATAAACTCCAGGGATGAGGTGACTAGCTGTTGGTCGGGCGGATTGGGAGCCTCTCTAGTTGCCAACCTTGGATTTTTTTCTCATCTGTTATGGCTCAGAGTGCAGGATGAGGATTTCAGCGGTTCATATTATCTCTGATCTCTTGCTCTCTCTCTCTCTCTCTCTCTCTCTCTCTGCCAGTGGGATGAACTGAGATGAGAAAGGGCTTTAAATGAAGGATAGGAGTTGTGAGCGGCACAATGGGGTGAGTTAAACCATCACAGAGGTCAGGATACAGACTCTCGTCCCCACTTGATCCCAGCTGCCATCACCCAGGTTTTTAAATCTCACTTCCCATTTCCTGCCTTCCCCCACTCTTCTCAGGATCTCATCAGCTTTCTTTTCAACCCGTTGCAGTGCAATCACTCACCCTGAAGGAGCATGTCTCTCTGTGTGTGTGTGTGTGTGTGTGTGTGAGTTTTGTGAGAGGACAAGCGTCCGTCAATTTGTACTTTCCCCCTACTTTTATTAGATCCTACCAGCATCCCTCAGGGGTAACCTTGGAAACTTGAGGAGTTACACACACAGCCTGTCTTGCTTTAGAGTGACAAAACGATCTTTTCCCCCCATACTCTACTCTGCTATTAAATATGAAAGGCTCGCTGTCCAGCAGGGATCCAGCGGTGCACAGTGGCCCCAGGCTGCTGACCTTCACTACACTAAAACACACTCTCCTAAGGAAGTCCACTTTAGTATCCCTTCCATATTTGCGTTGTCACAACATAGAAATATGCTAAAGCATTCATTTACCCTAGTAGTGTTGCGCCATGGTTTGGAGTTACATTATTTGCCAACGTTTTCTAGGAAATGTTTGCCTTCAAGCTAGTACAGTGGAAGTGAAGGGAATTGTGTTTGTGGTGCTCAGAGCAACATTAAAAAAAAAAAAAAAGCAATATGAACCAAAAGTAATTTCTCTGTTTTTTCTCAGTAATGCCAATACACAATACATCTCTGTTTTTTTTCAAGACGTGGACTAAATACAGTCGTTAGTCAAAGTGAAATGTGAGATGTCACAAGTACTTCGGCCACAGTGTGTGAATGGTAAATGGGCGCTGTCCGGTAATAGTGTAAAAGGGCTTTGAGTAGTCGTTAAGGCTAGAAAAGCTCTATAAATACAGTCCATTACTAACGTGGCATGTGCAGAACAGATGCCTTGTTTTTTATTTTTGATATGCAACTAGTCATTGTTTTGATCACCACAAATTAAATTCCATTTACCTCCGAGACAGACATGGACAAATATTGTCAAACCCCAAATAAATATCTGAATATGTTTTTTGTAATTTGGGTGAATCATCCCTTTAGGGTCAAATGGATATGGAGATTTTACACTTCATAGCTTGCTGGGTAATCATTTTATAATGTAGTCACATCCATGTATTTGCTATTTGGCCGCCATAGCTGAAGCATGCACGCATACAGACATTAACCTTCCCACACAGCTGCACACTCAGTAGCTTGCAGCAGGATGTTCCAAACACATGTTAACTCAGTCTCAAAGGCTCTTACATGAATACATTTGAGGTTGTTGCACTCACTTGGAAACCAAAGCAGATGGTCGGGATGACACTGAACATGGAGGCCCAGGAGCTGATCCTGCAAACAGACAGGAGATGCCACGACAATGCGGAAAATACAATATAAGCTATTATTCATAATGCCATGGCATTTAGAGACAGGTGACCACAGAGTTCACCCGTCAATCACAGACGCATGGCTGCCAAAAGCTGCCCAGGTAAGTCAGTGAGCCAGACAGAGCGCCGTAACAGTGACACAGAGCTTTAAGAGCAGAACGCTTTTCATCTACTTTTCTGTCATTGTGGCCTGGATTCCAACAGATTTATGGATGAGATGCATGACAGTTCTATTTCCTGGAAGCAACCTCACTATATGAACTTGCTGTAGCCATTAAGTATATTTATGGCATAGACCAGACAGCCTTGAATACAAAACTTTACTTTTTAAAAGACGTCAAAACTAACTGTATTCTATTTTTTTTCCTTCATTTCTACCCACACTACTAAGGTTTGAAGGCAGACTATACACCTTGCTTTAGTCATGCAGAAACTATAGTAATAGTAAATACAGGCTGCTCAACATCCATTCACAGACAAGAATTAAGTTATAGACTTTTGATTAGTACAGAGTATGTTGTTGGTTCAAAACAACAATGACGGCTCCTAAAGAGATAAGATGCTGCAACAGTATCAGTTCACAACTGAAGAGTATTCTTCACTGAAAGAAGAGCAAAGACTGGCACCAAAGACTTTTCTCAATGGAAAAGATGTTTTCACTCTTTTTTTTAAATATTTTTTGGTGGGTTTTATCCCTTTATTAGATAGATAGAGACAGTGATCAGACATGAAAGGGGGGAGAGAGAGAGAGATAGGGGATGACACGCAGCAATGGATTCAAACCTGGGCCGCTGCAAGACTCAGCCAACATGGGGCGAGCTCACCTACTGGGTGAGCTGCAGGCCACCCCATGTTTCTCTCTTTTAAGACTGATTCCCAGCTCATGCCCCAGTTATTTTTCTGCTTCCGCTCTCTCTGTTGCCATTCTCAAAATTCCTTTCCTTCGGAAAAAAAACAACCTTCCCAGCTCGCAAGCTACATGCGGAAGATGGCAAGTGTAGAAAACAAGATTGTGCTTGGTTCTGTTGGGTAAGATTTACAAAGAATATGTTCACAGCATTTACTCTCTAACTGGGACGTTTCGGGACTCACGTTACTGTACTGTGTGAACAGTTAACTTCAATTCATTTTGTATTTGGCGTTTTATTTGAGACGTTGAAATGTTCCACCAAAACAGAGCCACCATCTATGTGTTCAGAGTTAAGCGCCAACCCAGATGATTCTGATTGGTTCAAAGAAATGCAAAGAACACAGAGAGTTTTTCCTCTTATATTAGAATGTGTAGCCTACTGTATGTGGTGCAGCCAGACCTGAAACCACAACACTGTGGGGTCTAGACATAGACTGTATCAACAGTCTATGGGTCTAGCAATAGAGCATAGCAGTCCCGCCCCTCCATCCAAAGGGTTTTGGAAGTAAATTTCCCATTCGATTCTCCCATTGACGTCTAGAAAAATCTGTATATAAAACGTTTTAGACCAAGCCTTAGGCTAACCAGTTACGACGTGACTCATAAGCAAACAACATTATTTTGACTGAAAACACGAACAGGAAATCCCCAAAAATACATACATATACATATTTTTCATTTCAGAGCGAAGGAACTACTCATTCCATAAACCACAACGCACCAATGAATATTATAGTCGAAAAGACACAACGGCAAAAGAGTCTCTTGAACAACTTCCAATCCGACAACATAGTAATTTTTATATAGTGAATGTACAGTTAATAGCAGTTCTTTCAGTAGTAATTGTGTAATGCTTGATATGACTCATACGTATGAGCCTGTTTTAGCCTAGCTAAAGTGAACGGGTAATGTTAAACAAAGTTACCACCCTCCTTGCAAAACTCATTACAACTTTGTATGTCTTGTCCCATATGCTGGCCCTTACAAAACCCATAAGCTGACCCTCGGACACTCTACATTCAATAACGTGACCCGGTTGAAAGTGGTTTTCACACCTTTGGACACTCTTGTTCTCGTCCTTGTAAAAAGCCATCGTGGCAGCCAAGGAGATCATGATTGTACTGATAAGTCTACCGTGTAGACACGCAACACAGTTTATTTTCTTCTTTTTATTAAAGATCGTACAGTAGACAGTAACCTTACAGTAGCCTAGATACTACAGCAGCAAAGACTCTAATGGACTTTCACGGGGTTTCACCAAACAGTCAAATGACATGAGTTCCACCAATCTGAGGCATCACTGTGTGTGTGTTCAGGACTGTGGGTAATGAAGTACTTATCCAGGACATTTATCTCAAAACAAGGTTGGTGCCCCATGAACTTTTGGTGTCTATATGAGCATATTTATTTGCTTAGTTCTGTCATAGCTAGTTTTACCATCAAAGGTTATGATTTTATGGCTTATACTCCATTTGTCAATGGAGAAGTTGTATTTTTAGTTCTGGAACCGGCTGTGGGCGAGACTGTTGAGGTCTATGCACGATTACCCCTTGATGGACAGATGGTTCATCCAATCACCTGCCAAGTATTTTGAGAAAGCGTCTGCCCTTTTCCAAACGGTTTCCAGGGACAACTTTTCAGATCGTTCTGAAAAAACATCTGACGCAAAATCCACCTACCAGCACTAATTTCCATGTTATATCTCAACTCGTTTAGGCCATACAAGTGTAAAAACAACAAGTTGTAGTTTAGTTAGCCATTTCCCCCGCTACCAGACTGCATTATGGTATTTACATTCTACACACTCACACACACACACACACACACACCTACCCACTAGTGAGCGGGGTGATGTGAACCAGAACAGAAGGCGTGGTGTGGTATTTGATGATGATGGCGATGGTCAGGTAGGCTGCAGCCAGAGTGCCTAGAACACTGTGAGAGGACAGAGACAAAGCACTTGGTTCAGACAGAATGAAGACAAACACCGAGACATTTGGGCAAAGTGCAATGGATGGCTGGATTACTGAAAAACTCAACCCTAGGGCTGGGTATCGTTCAAAAACGTTGAAGAATAATAATAATACTGGCAAAGTCGCTGCTCGGCCCCTAATGACAAAGTTTCCGCAGGTTTCACCAAGTCAAATTTAAGACTTTAAAAGACCTTTTTTAGCCCGTAACAAATTAAATTTTAGAACTTTATCACAACATCGACTAAGCGCTAAATTCAAGTGTGTGTGTGTGGGGTGGGGGGGGGGGGGTGTGACCGGCCTCTGACTGTTACCACCACCATCTTCAGCTAGAGGGGACATTATTTCTTCTTGCCTTGTCACCCATGTGGGAGGTGTGCTCATGACAAAAAGTGAATTAGGTTTACATGAATGAATGATATTTTTGCAATTTTACACAAAATAATGTATAATTAACACATACACAAAACTGAAAATGCACGTCAAAATGACACATTCAATATTTAAAGAAAAATCACGAATCTCGTTTTCAGGGGAGCCCATGTTTTAGTAAGGGGAGCTGAGCCCCCCCTAGCTCCCCTGTACTTGGCACCTTGGGCGTAATTATATTTGGGCTAGAGACCAAAAGAACTCCGACCCCACAGAATTTAACAAAAACATTATAAATAGCATAGCCACTTTAAGATGATTTAAGATCTAGAACACAATTCTTTAGCGAATGTAAGGCCTTAAATTTTGGGTTTGAAATGTTACATTTTTTAAGACTTCTTTAGACCCTGTGTAACCCTGAATTAAATCTATATAAAAAATAAGCAGCTTTTTTTCCCAAACCCACATTAAAACTACACTTAAATTTAACTTAAATTCAGAAAAATGAAATAACAACTTAAAATCCAAAATGACAAAACAAACAATAATCCTGTACTGTGTCTACTTTCTAAACCATATGTGTGTGGACAAATTTGGAAGTGACACACGCCTGCACCCCCACATGGGCCGTGGGACAGCTGACCTGGTGTATTTCTGGAAGCTGATCTCTCTGGAGATGGACAGCGGCAGGATGAGGAGGATGCAGAGCAGCACCAGGCCGAAGCGCTGGTCTGTGTAGACGTGGTACGGCATCTCTGACTCCGGCAAACCAGTTATCAGCTCGTATAGGGAGCCGCACACTGACGGGGAAACAAGAACACACAGGCATGATATGCAAGCACAGAAGTCAACATCTAGGAAGTATGTGAATGCTACATCGGTCCCAAAGATACAGGGAACATAAGAAGTCAACATCTAGGAAGTATAGAGAATTTTACATCGGTCCCAAAGAAACAGGGAACATAAGAAGTCAACTTTTCTGGTGATCTGGGCAGGGAGGAGACACCTGCTTCAGACCAAATATCGGTGGCCATTTAACACAATCTGAACAACAATTGATTATTTTCTTTTACCAATAATTGACCAAAACATTTCCTGTTTACAGGGTACCGCCAACGGCAACTACATCATATCCGTTTCCAACAAAACAGAGCAAAAGCAGAAAATGCAGCAAATCCATATTATGTACTTCTTTACAAATGAAATAAATGTCAGACTGACTGACTGACAAGTGATGTGCATTTTTCTTTAGAAAAAAATGTGTTGTTTAGAAATGTCTCTAGAAGTGTGTTATTAAACTTTAGCTTTTGTTTGCGAAGGAAAAGAAAATCCAATACTCAACACTATTGAATTGCAATACTTCTAGAATTGCTTTGGCTTACATTATCCAGCCTGTCAGTCAGTCAAAAGGGCACAGAGAACACACGCCGTCTGTCAGTGGAAGTGAAGCTGCACTGCTTTCCGCTCACCATCATATTATATTGCATCGAACGCTGTCAGCGTGTTTCTAGTTTTGAAAATTCTAACCACACCTGCAACCGCTTCACCTAACCCTTACACCAGATACTGACTGGTTTGCGTTTTTTCAGAAGAGTTTTTCTTAGTAGTTTTCTTAGTTCTCACCTTACTGTGCATATGCAACTCCCAACAAAGATGGAAGCAGAAGTGAGATGCCTCACTCTGTTGCTAAAACAAAGAGCTCAACACACAGGGTGAAAAGAGGAGCTGCAGCAATGTAGCAAAATTCAAGGTCTTTAAGGCCTTCACACTACAGACACTCCAACTCACACTTCTCCAGCTGGTCATCCACTATAACCAGAAAGGCCACAGAGATTATGAAGATGTTGAAGACGAAGCAGATCTCACAGAGCTGACCAATGGCTGGCCCGCACAACTCCTTCACCACCGCCT
This sequence comes from Etheostoma cragini, assembly GCF_013103735.1. NCBI lineage: Eukaryota > Metazoa > Chordata > Actinopteri > Perciformes > Percidae > Etheostoma > Etheostoma cragini. The sequence continues at coordinate 22,260,201 of NC_048414.1, forward strand.
GGTACGTGCACTGGCCACTGATGGATGAGGCGTAGCCCAGGATGATCAGACCGCTGATCAGGAACACAAGGGAGACCTGAGGGTAGGAAGGAAGGCAGAAAGATGGAGCCAAGAGATACAGATGACACAATTTAGTCAGGATTTCAATCGCCACAGTCAAAATTAAACACTAATATGCCCAAAATGGGCATGCATCAAGACCAAATGAGCAAATACCTTGGGATAGCATCTTACAGACTATTCTGATGTCTATGATTTTATTTTGTAGAAAAATGGGACAACCCTGCTGAGCATTGTTGCAGTTTACATCCATGTCTGTCCAGACTTATATGTAGTGAAGAAGGGATTTAAATTTTCTTGGTGAAATGTGGATGTGTCACACATCTTTAAACCAGCTGTACAGAAAATTACACAGTTTTATACAGTTTCAGAAACATTAATAAGTTACATACAGTCACATAGCGCTGTGGCTCATTGGTAGAACGGTTGCCTGCCCGTTGGAAGGTTGGTGATTCAATCCCTGGCCCTGGCTCCTCGTACCAGGGCCAAGTGTCCCTGGGCAAGACACTGAACCCCGAGTTGCCCCTGATGCTGCGCCATCAGTGTGTAAATGCGTAAGTATATATCTGATGAGCAGGTGGCACAATGTACGGCAGCCTCGGCCACAGTGTATGAATGTGTGTGAATGGTGAATGGTTCCTGTATGATTTAAAAGCGCTTTGAGACGTTGTTAAGGCCAGAAAAGTGCTGTATAAATACAGTACATTTAATTAAAGCTGTCTTGTCAAATAAAGTAGGAGCTGAAAAATACATAAAACAATTTGTGGCGTGACTTCTTTTTGTTTTATAAATTGCTATTGAAAAAAGTATGGTTTAGGTCACAGCGTTGGTATCAGTACTGAAAATTTTGGAATGATACTCAGCCATAATGGCAGCTGTGTGTTAATGCTTCATACAGTGAGGAAAATAAGTATTTGAACATCCTGCTATTTTGCAAGTTCTCCCACTTAGAAATCATGGAGGGGTCTGATATTGTCATTGTATGTGCATGTCCACTGTGAGAGACATAATCTAAAAGAATTATCCAGGAATCACAATTCATGATTTTTTAACTATTTATTTGTATGATACAGCTGCAAATAAGTATTTGAACACCTGAGAAAATCAATGTTAATATTTGGTACAGTAGCCTTGGTTTGCAATTACAGAGGTCAAATGTTTCCTGTAGTTTTTCACCAGGTTTGCACACACTGCAGAAAGGATTTTGGCCCACTCCTCCACACGGATCTTCTCTAGATCAGTCAGGTTTCTGGGCTGTCGCTGACAAACACAGAGTTTAAGCTTCTCCAAAGATTCTCTGTTGGGTTTAGGTCTGGAGACTGGCTAGGCCACACCAGAACCTTGATATGCTTCTTACAGAGCCACTCCTTGGTTATCCTGGCTGTTTGCTTGGGGTCATTGTCATGTTGGAAGACCCAGCCTCGACCCATCTTCAATGCTATAACTGAGGGAAGGAGGTTGTTTGCCAAAATCTCCCAATACATGGCCCCGGTCATCCTCTCCTTAATACAGTGCAGTCGCCCTGTCCCATGTGCAGAAAAACACCCCCAAAGCATGATGCTACTACCCCCATGCTTCACAGTAGGGATGGTGTTCTTGGGATGGTACTCATCATTCTTCTTCCTCCAAACACGGTTAGTGGAATTATGACCAAAAAGTTCTATTTTGGTCTCATTTGACCACACGGCTTTCTCCCGTGACTCCTCTGGATCATCCAAATGATCATTGGACGACATCAAACTTTAGACGGGCCCTGACATGTGGTGGTTTAAACAGGGGAACCGTCCATGCCATGCATGACTTCAAACCATGACGTCTTAGTGTATTACCAACAGGAACCTTGGAAACGGTGGTCCCAGCTCTTTTCAGTTTATTGACCAGCTCCTCCAGTGTACTTCTGGGCTGATTTCTCACCTTTCTTAGGATCATTGAGACCCCACAAGGTGAGATCTGGCATTGAGCCCCAGTCCGAGGGAGATTGACAGTCATGTTTAGCTTCTTCCATTTTCTAATGATTGCTCCAACAGTGTACCTTTTTTCACCAAGCTGCTTGGCAATCTCCCCATAGCCCTTTCCAGCCTTGTGGAGGTGTACAAGTTTGTCTCTAGTGTCTTTGGACAGCTCTTTGGTCTTGGCCATGTTAGTAGTTGGATTCTTACTGGTTGTATGGGTTGGACATGTGTCTTTATGCAGCTAACAACCTCAAACAGGTACATCTAATTTAGGATAATAAATGGAGTGGAGGTGGACATTTTTAAGACAGACTAACAGGTCTTTGAGGGTCAGAATTGTAGCTGATAGACAGGTGTTCGAATACTTATTTGCAGCTGTATCATACAAATATATAGTTAAAAAATCATACATTGTGATTTCTGGATTTTTTTTTTTAGATTATGTCTTCACAGTTGACATGCACCTACAATGACAATTTCAGACCCCTCCATGATTTCTAAGTGGGAGAACTTGCAAAATAGCAGGGTGTTCAAATACTTATTTTCCTCACTGTATTTGTAAGGGCCAGAAGACTGACGTTCTCTCTAGAGTTCCTGTCACGCTCCCCTTCCCCCCTCCCCAGACAGAAAGGTTGAAACGGAAAAAAAGTGTTATTTTTGTTATCCTTATCCTGAAATACACGTTATAAAAGGAGTATGTGGGATTTAATCTTTTGTTTTTTATCATGGTATCAAAATGGATATCAAGAATTGTGGAATTTCTTTGGTTTTGGTATCAGCTGTGAAATTTCTGTTATTGTGACATCCCTAGTCACGTGTCCAGTTTAGAACACATCAGGCTGGGGCAGACAATCCCAACGGTGGGACAACACAAGGCAGGAAGTAAAAGAAGACAGGAGAAACAGAGAGACTGCAAAAAAAAATACAGGAAACTAAACATGAAACATACATGGCAAAGCACAGATAACCGAACACATGAGAGAGTAAACTAGGAAACACTGAACACAATTGCATTTGACTATGCATAACTGCTACATTGTCTCTGTCTCATATACAGTACATATACGCACAGTATATATTATATTAATGGTGTATATGTTAATACTCTTAGACTATGGTTTGATCTGTTGAGTTAGGCCTATACAAAAATAGGTAACAGAGAAATGCTTGGTTTCCTTCTGAGAATGGCTTTCTGCATTCCCCTCAGGACAATCTCCAAAAAGAACTAAATTTCACTCATCCACATGGGAAATGGCCCCTTAATAACCCTGTGTGCTGGGATTGGTGGAGAGTCTGGGAACGTTGTACACATACTGTGACTAGAATCAAGTCAATTTTCAGGATGAAAGTGATGACCTACTGGGGTGAAAAGGTATGCACCACGACTTCTTGTTTTTGGCAGAGGAGGAAAAGACTCCCCAAATCAATTGATATGCAGTGGTGTGAGAGACAGACTGGAGAAAAGAAGGGAGCAACAAAAGAAAAGTCCGACGGATGAAGATAATGTGAATCTGAAAAGATGCTGCTGAGGTGAAGTGAGCCATGGCCTCTGCTGTGAGCTGCAACAGATCCCAATCTGCTTAACTGGTCTCAGTGGACCTCAGCCCTCAGTAGACCACATGCAACAAACTTCCAAGAGATAATTATAAAAAAGTCAGCTCTAGTCTTTTAAGAAACCATAGCAGTTTTGCAGCATCATCTTTTCAGATCATCAAGAATGCAGAGACCTCATATTCTAAAAGTAGAAATATTATCTTTTAATTGTATTTTATATTTCACTAACAAATGCCTACCAGCTCGACGGTGACTGCGCTGCGGACGCCCCCGGCTCTCCCGAACGCCCAGGGAAAGTTGAGGAGCCCGGCGCCCAGGGCGGATTTCAGCATGATGAAGATGGCCCCCGTGGAGCCGAGGCGGGGCCCGGCGGCGGCCGCGTCCAGCGGCGGCTTGGCGGTAGCTGAAGTCAGCAGGCTGATGCTCTCTCTGGCTAACTCCTCCATGCTTAAACTGGCGGAGAATTCACGGCAAGACCCGACGGGACACACTGACGCACGCGCGCGCTCACAAGCTGCATACATACACCCACACGAGCTCACGCGGCAGCTGAACCACCCCCCGGGCTCGGTGCTGTGCTCTGTGGGCCGGACCGCTCCGCTTCACCGGGCAAGGTGAGCCGGGCGGAGGGCGGGCTGGGCACGGTTGTCCCAAATATGTTTTGATATTCATAGTAATTAAAAAATAATAAAGAGTTTGGCATAACCTGTCGGCCAACTCACAATAACTAATCCATTTCATTTGTTTGTAATGACAGTAAACGTATGTTACTATTTTATGGCTGTCGCCATTCAACAATTAAATGAATCGTTAGTTGCTGACAATTCATTTCATTGTTGATTAATCTGTTGATTATTCGATCAATCAATTTGTTTGGTCTATAAAATATCAGAAAATTGCATGTTGTGTTAGTGAAAATATTCACATTGTATGTTCCTGGAGCTTTCGGCTGTGTATTTTGATCAATTCCTTCAAAATGTTCACATATTACTAAGAGACAGTTGGGGCCGGGCAGTGTGTAGGCTCATGTGTGGGAGTGTGTAGGTATGTCCTGCTGAGAACAAAACGATTTGAACTTTGGTCCAGGCATGTAAGTGTTGGGCTGCCTGGCTCACTGTCAAATCTGGCGATGTCAATAAGTGAGGGGGAAGAAAATGTGGGCAACAGGAATGGGAAAGTTTCAGGAATGGAGGCCGGCGCATGGATAAACCAGTAAAGTCTGCTGTCGTCCCTTAGTGTGACGCAGGGATGAAGGGATGTGATGTGTAAGAGTAAGAAACTGAGAAGAAAGAAGAAAGAAGAAAGAGAGAGAAAAAAGTTTTTAATTTTAGAAAAACAAAAAGTTGAATGGTCAATGGGAAGACAACACAAGGGTTAAAGTGTCAGCCCTGCGGGGGACAAATGTGAGCCTTGTGAACAGGTGTGGGCGGAGGGGAAGCAGGAGCTGAATGGATAAAGTGGACAGAGAGAGGTACAGGCTGGTAGGACATAGGATAAGAAGGGAAGTGATGAATTTAAGAGGGGGGCGGGGGGCTGTCAAAGATGTGAGCAGCCATCTGGGAACCGTGGGGAAAGAGGGCATGTGACCTCCACTCACCACCAGCTTTCCCAAATCTTATTAGCATAGCTAGCGGGCTCCATGCTCATTTCCCAGCTTCCCAAGGCTCCGCGGGAGATTAGTTGTCCTGTGGGGCCGTCATCCGAGAGGACGGGTGACAGATTCACTGACTGATCTGGCCCATTAGGCTCGGATAAGGAGCCAAATCTCAGACCCCCACCCCCCCCAAGCACACCGACACACATCACCTCAGATGAAATCAACCTGCATCACTGAATTCATCCCATAACCGATACTAAAAACCACGAGTGAGATGGAGTTAGTCCATTCAATCTATAATATCTCTTCTCTTTCTCAATCGTCTGCAAAGGAAACACAATGCACTTGACTAACACTAACAATTTGGGCAGATTTAAACAGGTACAACAATTCCTACAGTATAACAAGCTGGATGTAACTGGATGTCACAGTAGAAATGGAAGGTTCTCCTAGGATTAGCACTATTGGAATTGGATTAGAGATATCAGCTGATAATACTGTGGACCGACAAATCACAGTTTAAAACCTATTTAATCCAACCAATGAGTGGACCGCAGTGGGCTTCCTAAAATATTCAGAGCCCATTTTCACAGGTGTGGTTCAATAATGAACCAGGGTCAGAAACTGATAATCCAGCAATATTTGGGGTGAAATAATGCAAAAAATAGCAATTATTGAATGAAGATCAACAACAATATACAGTGGCTTGAGAAAGTTTACACATCTATGCTAAAGTTGATTAAAAAGAGGAACAAAAAACCATCTACCACCAACAACTAACCCCATATCATCACACACACACTTACCTAGCTGGTATGATTTGCATTGAAAGATGATCTCATGTCAAGTCCCCCATGCCTATCTCTAAGTATGGTGACGGGGGATTATTTTAATACCAACGGCCAAGGGAACTTTATCAGGATGCATAGTATCCTGATCCATTAAATAACTGGCCTTTAAAAATAAAAATGTGCCTGCCTCTATGGGAATTTAACATAGGGGTGTGTATACTTATGCCCCCTCTATTTTAAGAAAGAACTTTTATTTATATTATTCATTCACAAAGAAAATGAGTGTCCTTAAAAGGTTGGATTTTCCTAAATGTTTTGAATGAAGGCATTAAGACCATATTCCAAAAGATGTTTTTTCCCCCTCTTTTTAATCATCTTTGGCCTGGGTGTGTAAACTTTCTCAAGCCACTGTAACAGGCAGAGTATGTCTGAATGAATTCACAACTGTCATGTTTGACATGTGCTATATATCTTGTGTATCTTGAATTGGCATTAATCTGGAAGACGATAGGGGCCCCATGTGAAAACATGTATTGAGTTCTGACATTAAAGTCAGAATTCTGAGAAAAAAATCAGAACTCAAATTCCGTACATTAGGTAGGACTTCAAAAGCAACTGATGAATTTACAAAAACACAAACAACAACCAATCAGAACACTTTGATTATGCTTTTTTAATTGATGAGATATAATTGAACAACTCTTTCAATGCTACTTTGTTAACCATGAGATCATGGAGGATATCCACACATTGCCTGGCCAGAGTTCATTCAGTATATAAAATATAAAAACAATGAAAAGACAGTGAATTGAAACAGATATGGGAAGGACTTACAAAACACAGGAGAAGATAACTTGATCATCCAATGGTCCTTATGTTGGAAATGTCTGCATGATTGCATGCATGTGTGCGTGTGTGTGTGTGTGTGAGCATGAATCTCTTGTACTTCTGAGTATGTGTTAAGGGTACGAACAAATTCAATAAATATAAAAGTCAGACAGATTTCATTCGTAAAGAAACCGTTTGGTCAGAGAAGAGCCAGGGAAATGTAGACAACGTGTCTCCAACAGGCATGTTTAGGGCCAGGTGTATACTGTGTGTTTTACATCATGTGTGTGACATTTTCTAATACTGTTCGGTAGTCCACAAACACACACAATCACCCACGGACAGTCTCGAACAGTCAAGAGGCACAACAACTGTATCAGCATCGGAGAGACGCCTCGGCCCTGTGTCGAGTTTAAGAGTCAGACGTCTGCCTCGACAGTTCATTAGACTCCATGTCAGTCCACACCTCCAATGTTGCTCCTCAACACAAGCTGTCCATTTCACAGCGTCTCAGTTTTGGGAGGCGGACCAGCTCTCCAGCAGCAGCTCGGAGTTCCAGTCCAAGTCAAACGCCGGGGGTTTTCCCAATCATGGTCTGCTGCTGCTGGAGATACGTGGGCCGTTTGATGCGAGGCTTCCGGCGCTTGGGCTTGCTCTTGGACTTTGTGAGCTGGACCACGAAGAAAGACAGGACGACCATGGCCCCCAGGAAGGCAAACACGGGGATGGTCTGGCCCACTTCTTGGTTGTAGCGACCGGGCATTATCCCTGAGGGAATAAGGTCACATGGGGTCAGTAACCTTCTTTATTCTTACACACTGCAGTCAGTTCTTTCATTTAATAACATCACAATGCTACAAATGCTACTTTTAAAGAAACATGCTCATGTTTATTAAGTTTGTCATTTTGTTGCTATAAGCGGTTGAGAAAAAGATCTCTGTCTATTTAACTTCAGGAAAATTATGTCCTTTTATACATTCTCTCATCAATAATATCCAGCCACTTTGATAATCAATGGTGAAAAGTTGATGAGTGACACGTTTCCCCCTTTCCATGTTGTATATTAATACCATAATTACTGCAAATGCTACTGTTACGTTACATTACATCAACAGCTTTTAAAACAGTCTAGTCCCCTGTTGTTCACAAACCTCTTAACAAAAACAGAAATGAGGCTGTAAAACTAATCCAAAGTCAGGTTGCTTAAAGTCATAGGTTTGAACTGTGCGTTACCTCCCGGGATGTCCCAGGCTCCACTCTCCCCAGGAGACAGAGGTCTGACCTGGGGACGGTAAGCCCTCACGTTGGGCACAGCCACTTTGTCCAGATCCACTGAGAGAAGCTTCTGGTGCTTCCACAGGTTACTGAGAGACCGGCAGGGAGAGAAAAACAACAAGAGAGAGAGGCTGAGGACAATTTTAATGTATACAATGAAATGTGTAAATGCTAGGGATGCTACTTTAAATTTTCTTCCACCCCCCCCCGAGGGATAGGCGACCCTCATTAACTGACCAGTAACTGTTTACAGACAAGCACGCAACTGAGTCCCAGTTCCCCCGTCCGAGGGGCTTGGACACACCGTCGGTGTTCCACTTGCCAGGAACCTCTTTGGGTCCGTACAACCGACACAAGTCCCAGAGCCTGGGCTTGTCTCCACCTGTTCTACCTTGGAGCTTGTCAGCTGGGTGTCTGCCTGGCATACTAGGACGGCCAAATTAACCTGCTGCTTCCTTATCAATATAGCGCCAACTGTCACGTGTCCAGCAGGGAGCCAGCTTAGCCGGAAAAAAAGTGCAGCTTAAAACGCAACATGCTAGTGCAAAGTTAGCACTAGCAAAGTAACTAACAGCTTAGAAATAGATTGCATAGCCTTTTTATCATGCAACATGTTGTTTTTATTAAAAACTGTTTTTGTTTTGTTTTAATAATATTGTTTATAACCAAACTTTTAAGTCTGGTTTAACTGAATCCTGGCGTTGGACGGTCCAACTGTTAATCATTAACATTACGCACGCACGTTATTGTAAGAGCAATGAAAAGTTAAAGTCCAATAATTCCTTTATCAAACCATATTGATACGCGTCCCAGGATTGGAAATTATCTAACAATGTGAGGATCAACAAGCCAATGACAGACATGTTCAAATTTGAGTCATTCAAAAAATGATTATTGTTTGTCTTAAATCCACCAGCCATTATCATATTATACCAACAATTGCAGCTTCCTGAGCCTTTTTGGAGGGTTACTAGGAAATCTCAGCCCACAGTAATTTTATTCTCCTTAAAACTATTTTCCTGGCCTTGGTGTGAGAGGCGCATTAGTGTTTCATCAGACCTACCTGGGTGCCGTCTCATTGAGCGGCTGTGGCTTTGCCCAAGACAGGTGGGGGCAGGCTGGTAGTGGGCGGGGCTTAGGGTCTCCCAGGTGAGGCTCTAGAACTTTGGAGTAGCGGTAAAGATGGTTGCCTGGACGAATGGAGAGAAAATATTTCACAAAGACAAGAACAAATAAAGAGACCCATATAATATTTCAGATGTTAAAAACAAAAAAAAACACTGATGTGTCTGTTGATGTATTGTGTAATTTCCTTCCCTCACCTTCCAGTCTCTGTGGCAGTGGGCGCTCGGTGCCTGTGGGTGGTGCCACCCTGCTGTGGGAGAGGCTGATGCTGGGAGGGGTCATACTGTACGAAGTGTATTGAAGGAGAGCGTCCAGCATCCAGAAACAGTCTGAGAGATCACAAAGAGACATTATTATTATTATTAATATTATTATTATGGGTGGCACTGTTCGTGAATAAACATCAGACATATAACATATTCTGACTTATTCAAAAGACTGAGCTTTAAGAGTTCCTCTCTTTTCTTTTAAAGGATAACATTTTGTAAGACCTACACTGAAGTTGGCAGTTTGATAAATGCAAGTTATTTCAATTGATATTCTGTAATATTTCAATCTTTGTGTGCTAAAAAGGAACATATAAGTTCCTGTAGATGGACACATTCTCCTTTGTAGCCAAACAGATGATAAGCATGTTGAAATCATCAATATCTCCCCTCTTGTTGTATCAAAGCCTCACCTGGCTTTCCTCAGTGATGGTCCCAATAATGTGCTTTAAGCCAAGCATGAAGGATTTTTAATACTGTAGCCTACATATAATTAATATATGAATTATATGTAGTGTATACTATTAATATAATTAAGCTATATATCACATGCTGAAGTATATTTCTGGAGTGTTCAAGATAAAAGGAAAAAAATAAGAAGTGTACAGAACCAAAAACTGTCATTTGAACAGAACTGTGGGTTTGTGAAAGACCCACGTCTTTTTGTAAAGATGATGTATGGTGCACATAAGCTGTATGAAGGAATTAAGGAGTCATTGTCCTCTATTGTAATGAGTCAAATTGAATTCATCTCTTGGTCTCACTATTTGACCATGTCTGTGTGGGTCGGCATGCAGCCCCTAAACCCAAAGTTTTAAATCAGAATATATATATATTATATATATACACTTAGGGACACTTACAAATTTCTATTCCACTCCATTATAGACAGAATACCAGCTGATCTGAGTGGGTGGCTTATCTTTAATGCAATTTCTACATTAATCCATTATCAGCAACCTTTCATCCAGTGTTCCAAAGGCACATTCTGTTTACTAATCTGATACCACTTTAGAAAACATTGGAGAACCCTTTTAAAATTACGTAAACACTTAATGTAATCTGAAAACTGCTGTCCTGGTTTAAAAAAAAAAAAAAAGCATCTGAACTGAGCTGGTATTCTGTCTATAATGGAGTGCAATGGAAATTGTTTTGTTTTTTTGCAGTAGTGTGTGTGAGTGTGAGTGTGAGTGTGTGTGTGTGTGTGTGTGTGTGTGTGTGTGTGTGTGTGTGTGTGTATGCATATTTATTCTTTCCAAACACAAACACACCCGGTGAGGTTACCTTTCTGTCTGTGGCTGTCGTCTATACAGTTAGAATCACCGTACAGAGCGATGCGACCTCCCCCGTCCGACGGTGTTTGGTATAGTCCGAGGATGGGAACTCCCTCCACCACTGCTGTCTCCTGCTTTAACACTTCCAGCCCTGTGTAACACACACACACACACAGACGCACACACACACACACACACACACACACACACACACACACACAGATACGTATTATATACGAACTACAGACACAGATTAAAAGGTTGCCTGTCCATCTACATGGCTGCTGGTCAGCACTGTGCCACACTAAGTTCTGATCAATGCTTTAAGAGGGGTGCTGGTACCTTGGTCCTTTAGATTCTTAGCAATCACTATTCCATCTTCTGGGAAACGGGCGATGCTGCAGCCAGAGGCGTAGTACACTGAAAAAGAGAGTGAATAAATCTTTATTTTCAAAAACAAAAAAACTCTGAATGAAACAAAAACAAGAGGAATGGTGACCAGAGGAAATGCCATCAGAAACTGGAGAGAGTGAGAGTGTGTTTCTTACTGTCATGATCAGCCAATGTGAAGTCGCCCTCGTACAGCCCATCACTGAAAGCCATCCCCCACACGGAGATCAGGTCGTTCAGAGCTGGTACGTTAGCGCCCCCTGTGTCTGGCATCCACCACTGCCTGCAGGTCACATCAAGGAAACCATCTCTACAGACATTCATATAGGCAAGGCAAATATAAATCTACATAAAATAACAATATGGGAATGATATATATTATCATATTTTTTTTTACAATAGCTTTTAATTTGAGTAAAAACTTTTAAAAAGTTAAGTAAAAATGCTGTGTTCCTTATATAGTTTGTGTATCAGTGTTGATTTGTTCAGAACAGGCAGCAGTGAATGAATAAATCTGAAAGGAAGCAGCGCCATTCAATTAAAACTGACTTACTCAGCATAATATTTTGAAGCCATACAGACTATATTTAACTGAATTTAAGACTTTTAATCCTGTGGATACTGTGCAACAGCTTGGGTGAGATATGAATGGAGCAGCGCGGAGCCATAAGTAATTTCTAGCTCTGCATGAGGAGCTCTGATATGAGACTGAGAAGTCGTGATATATTACATCTATTACAGATCGAGGAGGTATAAATAGTGTCCAACACTGCAGCAGGGGAGTTATCGTTAGAAGACGGTGAAGCTGCTGGTGAAAGCAGGAGCTTTGAAGTAATAGTTTATAGCTGAACTGTCTCATTATGGAGCAAGAGGCCACAGATCATTTGAGAGAAACAGATACCGGCACCAAGAGCAGTCACAGAGGACTTTGGAGCATTGATGCCCAACAATACAGTTCCAGTTCCTACAACTTGTTCTATAGAAAACACAATGAATCAAAGAAGCACTCTCACTTATGGAATTTGTCCTGAATTGCAAAGGCTGCAATTTTTTATTTTTATTTTTATTTTAGATCAGAGTGAGAGAGCTTTTGTACTTCTTTACAGGGCCTGAAGTTAACTTTTTTGACCACCTGCCACAGTCATTTTTTTGCCTCATAAAAAAGGTGGAAAACAGGAATTGTGTCTCTATGATCTTATTCCTTTTCATAGTAGCCTACTTGTTGACATTTATCCTGGCCAGGGACACACATTCATACGGTTTGATAAGTACTTATTGGACTTTAATTTATCATTGCACCTACAATTATGTAGCTGTCCTCAATTTAGGTCATCCATTCCATCTCATATGCGTTTTTTCCTGCATCTACCGTGTGTGATTGTGTGCGCGCGTGTGTGTCTGTAGTGGAGCAGCAGTCCCACCCGCTGCAGCGAGGCAACAGTATTGAAACAACAACTTTCAAAAACTTTATAGGGAAAAAATCGCTAATCGTACATTGATGTTAAATTGTATTAAGTACATGTTGGCAGGACGGTCTGGCATGTTTTGCACGGTCTTTTGCTGTACGTTGTGTTGGTAAATGCGAGATGTTCGAGTCACACATGTCTCGTCTTCATATCAGAAACAAGGAAATTAATTTGACCCGTTCTCACTGCTTGATCAGTGGCTGCACGTGGGACCGCCGGGATCGTTGCGAGTAATGAAAATGCGATAGGAGGCCCTGGCTGTCAATCAACGTCTTCCAGTGATGCGGGCCCCTGATTGGTCCGGGCTCGTAAGCAACTGCGTACTCTGCTTACAGATAGTTACGTGCAGAGGTGTAGTGGTAAAAAGAGAGGTGGGTAAACTATAAATTCAGTGATCAGGTGGGCCACGGCCTACCGGTGTATCTTGATGACATTGCTATAGGTTGTCTTTTATCACTGGTTGTCCCTCATAGATCACACAATCAGTATTCAATTCATACATTAATCAAAGTTCTTGTTAAAAAGACTCAAGAAAGAATTATATGGTTAAAATCTAGAAAGTTTACTAAATGACAAAACAGAGACAACAAGAATA
>NC_048414.1:22273473-22275764 GCF_013103735.1 Etheostoma cragini
TGTCTGAATCACTCAATTCTCAATGTGGCAGGTGGCCAAATAACAAATATATTTTGAGGATTTATTTCAAAAACAAAGCACCGCCAACCGTATGAGTCCATCAGAAGTCTATATCTATGCCATAAGCAAATTACATCAGCCATTTATTTACTTTCTTTTAATGATTTTCTGCCAAAGCTACGATGGTTTTGGTTATTTCACGAGATCTTTGTGTTTTTATCTGGGCTCATCTCGCTGCTTTGAAGTGGGCATTATTAGTCATGTGTGACGTGGTGTACCATGTCAAGAAAATGCATCAAAATGCGTTTTATACGTTATTTTTTTATAGTTTTTGTAACAGGCATTAGCTTCGTGTTATACACTGATAAAATGGAATATTCTACTGTAGTGGGTACGATTGGACTTTGCTGCAAATATTGATTAAATGTGTTTGTGGAAAAAAAGTATGCTGGGGCATTTTTTACCAGCGAGTTGTCTGGCCACTTCAAACGAGAGAGAAAAGCAAACATTTTTATTTCACGTAGGACCCCCTCTCTTAAATATTTTTTTAAATATAAGATTTTAATGGTCTTTAACATTACGCAGTGTTATTCCTATGACATCAAAAATCTGCAGTAGGAAAGCGCCAGACATTGAATACCTGGTGTTTTCGTCATAGAACTTGACCTTCCTCATGACCGAGGTGTTGTACCAGTCACTGAAGATAATGAGCGACAGGCCATTGTCGATGTCTCTTCTCAGCTTGGTGATCTCTTCAGGGAAATACTCCTCCTCACTGTCCACCATCAGCAACGTGCCTGCAGACACACAACAGTAAACAACCCATTAGTTAGCATTCACACAGCTTGTTTCGGCCGTCACACGGTGCGGCAAGGGCTGGGTATCATTCAAAGAGTTCAATATTACGGCACAATTTAGATTTTTCCAACTTCTATTACGTGAGCCCCGTCACTGTGTGTGTCGCTACAACGTGTAATGTTAGACAGCCAATCAGGAGCATTATTAGATCTTGGTAGAGTGTTTGCCAAACAACAAAGCACAGTCAATCTGTCTCGCTCGTGTCTTTTCTTTCTCTGTAAAGCTGCCTTCAAGTGGTCGGAAAAAGTGAGATCTATAACCGTTTGACGGAAACCGTAGTTGTAAAATCAAAAGTCTACTTTTGCTACATTAAGGGGTTAAAGAACACAACAGGACATCACACATACGGGCAGTTCCATTGACTGCACAGCCCTGTGGAAAATCACTGGATTGCTGTCTGAACTGTCAAAGTTATCTTTTGCTTAGTCTATTTCCAATGGAATTTTAGACTCCAATCGAATTATGAGGACTCTCAGATCTCTGCAGGATAAATCTTTAAAATTATAAAAAAAGGAGTTTTCTGTTGCACAACAAAAACAACCGTTGAACATACACACATTCCACTAAAACAAGTAGTCCTTTTAAATTCTGTGCTCTTACCATACTGGCTGGCATCAAAGCAAGTGATGGGCGCTCCGAGCACCTCAACAAAGTATCCCATACTCCTCAAGTGCTGGTACATGTCCCGGAAGTTAGTGTGGATGTGGTCTCCATTCCTGGAAAGAATAAATAAGCAATAACATTTCTCATTTCAGATGATGAAGGCAAACGCATATAATGTTTGGACCTGGCGCGACAGAGCCTTCTATATAACTGCCCCCTACCTTCTGAAACTCTCTACCCAACAAACATCCGCAACTGCACCAATCTGCCCACGTTCAAATCACATGTAAAACTTGCTATTTGAGAGCGGCTTGAAATGTCTGATTACTTTGTGTGAATTTTCAAACTATATTATGTCATTTTAACTCAAAGTGTTTTTGAGTGTTAAAAAAAAACTATATAAATAAAATGCAATATTATTATTATATTTATGTGTCCAGAGAATTAAAACAAAGATTAAACATAAAACCAAAAAGCAAACAAATCCGAGATGGGAGACAAGATGGGTGCCGTGAAAGAGGCTACAGACATCAGGTAAACATCGACACACACGCACCAGTCCAGTGGGTCGTTTTTCATGCGGAGGTTGTCCCGAGGAAAGTAGCCGGGCGGGTAGCGCAGGTTGTGGTACTGGTCCCAAAGCACCCTCTTACAGCGCGGGGGGGTCGCCACAATCTTCACCTTGATGGGCAGTTTGACTGTGGAGGTCAGCTCACCACCTGCCTCTGACTGCAACGGGTCAAAGGTCAAGAAAATCAGTGGGTTATAACTGAAGAGGAGTATTTCTCACGCAGGGATTGCAGAACAGCTCTAGTAAGAAGTAAAAAAAA
>NC_048414.1:22275864-22291500 GCF_013103735.1 Etheostoma cragini
GTCATGGGTTAGCTGCCTGGAAGGCGATGCTAGGGGCTTAATACGCCATTGAGCCCACCGTGCACACAGCGTCTGTCTCCATAAAGAGAGAAGACAAATGGCAAAATTCAGCAGTTGAAGAAAGGTTGGTATCTATCTCGTGAACACCTTTACACAATCACATTTAAAAAAAGTGCTATAAAAATATTTAAATTCTGAAGACAATGTTGAGTGCATGCTTTAGAAAGTTAACTAGTCGCAAGTTTGCGCTAAAATCCAGTTGGGTCGTTGAGGTCAAAACACTCTATGCAGCAGCTGTGAATCAAATAAACATATTATAAATACTGTTATTATAAGTAATGTTTGCTGCCCATTTTAAGCCATCGGACAGGGATGTGAGGGTGTGTGAAACAAATAAGGTTTGGGGGACCAGTGGTCTGGTAAAGGTTAAAGGTGCTTAGAAGACTCACATCATTTTCTGCAGGCGACGCCACGGTGACCATCACATGGCCCTGAGCGACCCCCTCCCACGACGCCGCTTTCTTCGCCACGGAGATGGACACAGCCAGGTAGCCGGCCCACGGCCACAGCACGGGAGAGTAAGAGACGGCCACGTCGATGTGGTCGCCGTTCTGAGGGAGGTAGGGCTGCCAGATGGGCTGAAGCGGGAGAGAACTTTTTTCAGAAGGCTTACAGGGAAGATGTTTTCAACAACTCTGGAGTTCATTAGGATGTAAAAACCAGCTCAATCCATCACTTGTTCTCTTAAAGAACTTGAAGTAGTATTTTAAAAAGTGTGTTATTTGTGCAGTAGCATCTAACTTAATAGAGACTGAAAAAAAGATTTCTATTGATATGTGTATTTGTGTGTGTGCACCTTGTCGACAATCCTGCCAGTGACACCCATCCCGTTGAGAATGGTCACATTGACGATAGTGGGCATTCCTCCATAGTAGATGGGCTGGGAGCAGTACGGCCACATGTACGGACACTCTGTCAGGTCGATGTAGCTGGGAGAAAGACTGGCAGGAGACAAGGACGGGAAAGGATACTGTGTTACTACATGTTTACCTTTAGGTTTAAAGCCCCCTTAGAATGGTATAATCTAACCTGTAAACATTTGATACATTCCATCTTACCACTCCTTTAAAAATGCCCTGTTTTCCTATTACAGTACTCTACCTGTCCATAATCTTCTACGATACCATGATAACGCTTCTTCTAATATTATTAATATCAAGTTTCATTCTTAGTCTGCCTCAGACTTGATTATGACTTACTGATTATGATGTTTGTTTGTTTTTGTCTGTTTTTGTCTCCGTCACTCCCCGATGTAAGTCGAGTGTAGATGTAAGTTGCGCATGCATCACTTTGCGACAAGCAGCACCATAACTTACAAGAGACTTCTGTAATGTCAATAAAGTAAAAATGAACCTACATAATGAAGTTTGTTCACTGCTGGCTACAAGTTAGCATCAAACACAACAACGGCCAGTTCATTGGCATTTTGAGCTAACGTTAGCAATCAAACAATCATAGTTAGCTAAAACGTTTTTTTAAATGATTCCCATCTTCTGTTATTGTTAGTAACGAGAAAGGATAATTATTTCATTCATTTCACAAATTTCAGTATGAAACCCTGATTGTGATTGAACTGTTTATTTATTTTTTTGTTAAAAAGATGAAAAAGCTGATGCATCTTAAACAACTCCGTAAACAAAACTAAACACTATTTAACACTGAAACACTGGCGGTGAGCTCCAGGTACTGCAGCCGCAGAAGGACCGTCATCAGTGGGGATCGGCCAGTGTAGCAACATTGCCAGAAAGCTTTGCTGACGAGCTCAACCTGCAGTCGAAGCTCCAGCGGAACACGAAGAGCCCCACATCGGTAGCAGCGGCCCATCCCCCGGCCATGACCAGACCTTGCTTTGCTGATGTTGTGCTCAAATTTTACATCCCTGCCAAGAATTGCACCCGCTTGGGCAGCAACAATAATTTCTGCAGAATGAGTGTTCCTTAACACTCTTAAAAATCCTTATTTTCCCTCGTGGATGCAATTCTCGACAGGAAAGTAGAACTTGGCACCTTTTACCCAGTGATGACGGTCCGTCTGCGGCTGCGGGACCTGGAACTCATTACCAGTGTTAAAAAGTGTTTAGATAATTAAAAGGTGTTTTTTTTAAAAAGTGGGCTTGCTGGCTAGTCCACCAAGCTTCCATGCTAATAGTAAACCAGACAGAGCTGTCCCTCATCTGGAGATAGGAACCCTGCTTTCCCTATGGTTTGGATTGAAAATGAACCTGAGTAAAAAAAAAAAAAAAAAAAAAAGTACACAAGTAAACGTTGCATTACAAGTTTGCAGCTTTCATTGTGTTCATGTAAATATAAATCAACCAATCAATATTATTTTCTGTGACTTAACATTCAGAATACAGGTGTGTGAATATTTTCGACGAGTGCAAATTAAAACTTACATCTTCAGATTTCTTTTACAAGCTCTCAGGGTTTTTTTCCCCCCTTTGCGTGACTTCAAATTCAGATCACGTGTGTGAATATTTTTGTTTATTTATTTATTATTTTACAAGTGCAAATTTTAATATCAGATTTTTTGTTCTGCAAGTAATCTACAAGCTCTCAAATTTTGCACCAGATTTACCTTCATATGTAAGGTGTTTACATGCCGTTTAAGAGATCGGAGTATGGCTTTTACCCAAATATAATCATTTTTGTACACTGCATGTAAACACATCCACTGTGAGATTCATGTAGCTGAGGAGCAGACGTTGGTGCTGCTTTAGGATTTGCGTGCACTGAAACGGAAACATCTACCTGGCCTGAGGTTTGTAACTGTTGAGGATCTGGTAGGCTCGGATCAGGTCTAGTTTCCCGTGGCCCTGCTCGAACATGTTGACCCCCGGCAGCCTGCGGGCCGAGGCGATCAGAGCCTGTTTCATGGAGGCTGGGTTCACCAACTCCCTGTTCAGGACGGTGCTGGAGGACAGAGGAGGACAGGCTGGGTCAGTGTGTGGAGCTGTGAGGCTGCTGGTGTCAGATTCCAACAGTGTTTCATTCAGAACAGAATGGCACAGCGTGTGCCATTCTCCTGGGAGAAGGGAAAGGTGCCCGTTGTCAACAAGGGTGGTATGTTTAACTCGGCAACATGAGCTCACAAAATCGGCTTAGCTACAGCTATGCAACAGGAGGGCTTTCACGTGTAAAGGAGGTATAGTGACAGAGTGAGGATAAAACCCGACATTTATCAGTCACACCTCCTCCCTTTGGGACACATTTCACTGACTGCTCATGTTTCTGCTCATTTAGCTGACGCTTTCATCCAAAGCGACTTACAACAGCTATGTCATGTTGAGGTATAACAGTGGGAATCGAAACTAGGTCTCCCACACCAAAGGCATGTGTCATATCCAGTGCACCATCACCTCCACCTGTTCAGGATTACAGCACAGAGGTAGTGTATAATTACACCACTTTGAGCTTTAGAACAGCAACATGTATTCTCTCTCCTCCAAACCCCTCTACAGGTCAGCTTTAACAGCCCTCACTTGGACACTCTCCCTTGGAGTGTCATCACTTGAGCCGCAGAGAGCTCCAGACTTCATCTAAAACTACGCCACACACTAGTCACATCCAGTGACTCTCTTGCTAAAAGAGACATGTTTTCATTATTAGATAGACAGAATAATAAAAACATTTACTGTACATTTTGACTGCTTTACAATTAAACCGTTTACCTTTTAAATCTTTAGAACTCCACAAGATTGTACTGGGTGTACCAATTATTTGCCACACTACGTCTCTACCGGCTTAAGTGCTGATGCTCGGTATCTGACCCTGGTCTCTGACGTTGTCGGGAAGGGGGACTAAGGAAGAGAAATTTCCTCACATATATTGTAGCTGACTAAGGCCAGGTATTAAATAAATACATTTTACACGGACAAAAATGTGTCTGTAGCACTGAGTCTGGAAAACAACGTTTACAAAGTGAAAAAGCCCCCCCCCCCCCCCCCCCCCCCCCCCCCCCAAAGGGACTTAACATCTTTCAGAGAAAAGACAGTTCACCAACTGCTCCAAACGGCTCTATTGTAGTCCAGCCTTTACTTCTATGACAAACGCTCGTCACTTTGTAACACACGTTATAATGCTCGCCTAGCTGCTAGTGTGGCACGCCTTCGTACTCCACAACTGATTACCAAGTTACTGTGCATGCAACTCCCAACAAACAGATGTAAGATACCTCACTCTGTAGCTAAAACAGAGAGCTCAACACAGCAATGTGAAGTAAAACACATGATGTTTTTTTTTAAATCAAGCCACGTAAATCTTTTCTGGTACAACCTCTAAATACAGTTATTCTACATAATACAAACAATCTAATAATTCCCCCCCAAGAGCAAGTTTTTGGTGCGAGAGCGGCTCGGAAAAAGCTTCTTTTTAGCAGCCAGACAGCGCAACAGATAAATAAACAATTGAGCAATATCTTGATAAAATTTCAACGGATTACGACTCCTTTGTAGCAAGCATAAAAAGATCAAACTCCAGTCACTTAATGACAACGTAGTCAGGTTTACTGACCTGACCAGGAGAGTTACGGCACCAGCCACCACGGGAGAGGCCACGCTGGTGCCAGACAGAGAGCGACACCCCTCCTTCAACCCTGATCCACGAACGCCAGAACCGTAGGTGACGATGTCGGGCTTAACCCTGCCGTAGCCCCCCGGCAGCTCCTGCACAGAGATGGGAGACGGACACAGATCATGAGATACAGACAGAGACTGACAGAGTGACTGAAAAGGAGTTTAAAGTGGCTTTAAAAGTCTTCTGAAGCAGCCCAGAAGGCAGCCAAACATAACTGCAGTCAATCCATTTAGATCAGGTGTGTCAAACCTAACTTCTGTACGAGCCGCACTAAAAAAATAATGATCAAATCAAGGTCCAGACATGTTTAGTTTATCAACATGCTTTTCAGGGGTGCATGATTTAGAAAATGTCCTGATTTGACATTGATTTTTAGGCTCAAGATTCGATTCAAAATTCGGTTTCAATTCAAAAACAATTCACAAATGTAAATGTAATTACTTTTCCCATGTGATAGTATACACTCCAATACAAATACAAAAAAACTATATATAAATACGAATCAATTTTAGGAATTCTATGAATTGATTTGAATCTGTAGAGTAGGGCTGCACAATCAAACAAATTTTAATCACGATCACAATTTTTACTTCCCACGATCAAATTTGCGTGATCAAGCGACTTTTTTTTTAAAAAGCGTAACTTCATAGAACGCTCCGTTTTTTTTGCATAGCGCATCTACCACTCTGTAAACTCTTCTGCTCATGTGCCAGTCAGATGTTCCCTGCATGTGAACAGTCACAGAGGACAGAGTAACAAGAAGAAAATTCAACAGATAGCAGTCGTTTATATGTCGGCCTTAAGGTTTACCAGTTTACCAGTAAACGCAACATTTTGTCCCGTCTGTGTTATTCAGACAACAGCAGTGAGCGTGCCACCGCAGTGATAGTCGATGGCGCTGCTAGTTAGCTTCTGTTAGCTCACAGGCTCTAGGGCGTGAGTAATATTTTCCCTCTAGAACGCACCGGTGCACATAATGTCGTCGCATCTGCTGCAATGCTGTTTATATGGATATGGTTTAATTTTGCATTACATGACCCATTTCTTCTGTAAAGCCATTTGTCTACAGTTTTAATTGTTATTAACACAGCTGTATATTTTCAAATAAACCTGTATTTGTACCAGTCTTTCTGCTGGTAACTCTCTGCTATCGCAGCCGCCACGGCGAAGAACACAGAAAAAATTACTGAATGCAACTAACTTCAGTTGGTAGAGTAACAGCGTGTGATACGGAGCTGCTAGACCTGGGCCAGAGATGTGACACATGACCAGAATATCATAGTTCACAAAAATGCAGCGCAGTGACGATACAGACATTTCATACACACAACGTGTGTATCCGCCGTTCGACCCGTGCTGGACTTGTTCATAATGAGTCAGCCGTCTCTCGGAGCCTGTGCGACAATAAAGTTTATTTTGGTTAAAATCAACAAATAATCGGTAGAATAATCGTGATCCCAATATTGATCAAAATAATCGTGATTATCATTTTGGCCATAATCGTGCAGCTCTACTGTAGAGCTTGAATCGCGAAATGAAAGTGAATTGATTCTTTTTTGCACACCCCTTATGCTTTTATTTCATCCACTCTACAACTCTCCCAAAACTCCACTACGGTTGGAAATATGGGCATCCTGCAGACATTGGGTGTGTGATGTGACTGAGTGGTAGGTACTCTACCACACACTCAAGGCCAACAAAAATATTTGCACATAACATGTTGGTGAGTGGTTGAGTGAGTGCTGTCAGTTCCTTCTGGCCTCTTCATGGCTGGCTGACAGTAGTAGAGGGGGCGTAGAGACAGACTGGATCAAAGAAAATCATATCCCAGAGCAGATGTTTCCCCACTGATAAAAAAGTGGTGTGTGCAAGTGTGCGAGTGAATGGCTGATGGGATATGGATGAGAGATCAGGAGCTTACGTTATGGTTGACCAGCAAATATAGCAGGTTAGATGTCTGCTCTAAAACTGAACTTTTATGTCTGTGGGGGATTGAGTGTGTGTTCCTGGAGGAACTCACCCAGGTCGTCATGCCTCTGGAGGAAAACCTAGCAATGTTGTCCTCAAAGTCGATGCCTCCGACCCCGATCACATCCATCTGGTCTGCTGGGTTGTTCAGGGTGCTGAGAGAGAGAGGGAGGGAGAGAGAGAGAGAGAGAGAGAGAGAGAGAGAGAGAGAGAGAGAGAGATTTGTTTTTTACAGGAGTTCAATAAACAGTTCCATGTTCCATCACAGCACAACAATATGGTAGTTCAGAAAAAAATGAGTCTGAAAAGTGTTACTCTCCTATTTTGTACTTTTATTGGTATTTTATGGTGAAGGAAAAGTAAGCAGATGTTTAGCAGGGTCATAAGACCCAGATGGCCAGGGGGCTCATTTGGATAATTAAAGCCTAAATGGTGTAGGGAAAGTAAGCATTGTATGGAAATAAACATGGATGGCATTCAACAAAAGAGAGATTCTTCCACACAAAGAATATTTAAAATGAGGAAAATATCCATTTGCTGCATGCTTGTGTTTCGTTTTTTACTGTCACACTTTCTTGTGGCAGAGATAGGCAGCGATGTTCACCGTTGACTGTGCAATGATTTTCCTAGCTAACGTAGCTAGCAGTAGCAACAGTGTTAAAAGGTCCAGTGTGTAACTTTTTTAGTTGTTCATTATAAAAATCTGTATTGCTCTTCACAAACTTGTCCTTTTTTATGAATATTGACCACCACCATCAATTTCAAGTATTCCTATTGGCTTGAAATTTTACATTCGCTTGCATGACCTGGGGTCAACTTATAGACAATTAAAGAAGTGGACATACAGATCCCGTTCTGGGATCCAGATCTGGGCAGAGACCACTGAAGGAAAATAGAAGCCCTTTTCCGGTGATAGCTAGGCATTATTGTGCAGCCTCCAACTGAGCTTGACGAGGTAGTTGTGATGTGGGCAACCTGTTTGAAAGTTTTAAGTCTTCATGTAGCTGTGCCAAGAGAAATCTCAATCATTCCCAATCAGCAGAGACAGAGAGTGTAGGTATATGTTAGGAGATAACATAGACACAGGCTAATTACTGCTAACTAACTGCTAGTTAACGTTAGTAATCAAACCTAAACGGCGGATGTAAGTCAAAACCGTCTGCAAGCTTCTCTTGGCAATACGGTGATTTGTCGACTATGCGACAGCATCTTGCATGGTTATGACACAATAGTTAGCCTAGTTTTACAAAAACTGCTACGAAGCCACAGAAGAAGAAGTAAACGTGGAGGACCAGACGTTATCTTAATACATTCTGCGAGTGTTGCTGTGGAGTAGGACAAAAAAAATCTAGCGGGAAAATTTGCAGACCACAGGCCCTTGGGTCCTGGGGGAAAAATGAATGTTCGGAAATAAGAGGCTGCTGCGGCCCGGCGTGCAGGTTAGTTTGACCAGCAGGCAGCGGCGGCCGGAGTGGGCAGCGGCCGATCCAACTTATTTGAAGGCTCCCATAGCTGTTATGCGCGATTTTGAACTGCGTGGTGCGAGAGAGTTAATTGCAATAAACGATCGCTAGATGAGAGAAATCCCTACACATTGGATCTTTAATACAGGTAGAATGATAGCAACTAGATAAAAAAGGAGTACTTATGTCACGGTCTAAAGCACGCAAGAAGAAAAATTCAAGAGCTTTGTAAATGAAATTTAAAAGAGAAACACTTTAAAAGAACTGATTTCAATGTTGTGTAAGACTTTTTCAAAGACCTGCAGAGTAATTAGAAGTGAAAGTGATTTGCATACCCATACAGAGGTCCATCGTTGCCAATAGCAGAGACCATGATCACTCTGTTGGCAGTGAGCTCCCACACCTGTCAAACAAGAAAATTGGTTGGGGAATAAGATGGAATTTTCCCGATAGGTTTCACTTAATTACTACTTTAAATTTGTCTTTACTGGGACTGCACTAAGGTCACATAAAGAACATAGTACAAGTGGGTCTTGTTGTCACAACTGAAAGCTTCATTCACACGCTACACTTTATTCCTAACAATATACTGATCCGTGGTCCCACGGTTAGGTTTACGTGATACACAAAAGGCCCTGTGAGGGGACAAACGTCTTTGGGCTGTCAGCTTATAACTTGTAATTGCACATGTTACAGAGCTGAGTTCAATCATTGCTATGCACGCGTCTACTCACCTGGTTTGACCCGTTAGCGCAGTTTATTTTCCAGCTCATTAACACTTTGTGAAATGGATGTAACTCAGAGGGAGAAAACTGTGGTTTGTTAACTATTTCTATGCCTAGACAAACACCTCAGGGTTTTATCTTGGTGGTGGGGTGGCAGTTAGCATGAGTGCACCACATACAGTAAAGGCAATGAGTCTGTGTAAACTTATTTAACAGATATCTGTGCATCTGTTATTTCTGACAATTTGCCAAACAAAAATGCATATCATGCTTAGGTAAATAAAATCTTAATTAACAAAATTGTTTAAAAAGTAATTTTTTAATGAATCACCAGGAGAGTCCAGTGAAGCCTGACTCTGGAGAAAAAACTCTGATTAGCCAAGAAGTCCTCTATGCAGAAAAAAAACCTGCACCTGCTATCAGTTCTTCTCTGGTTAATTATCAGTCAAAGCTGGCCAACTGCTACCATGGGACTGTAGCCTTCCTGAGATTTTCTCTTTCTCTTTCACCTTATCAACAAAGGGGTGGTCCATGAAGTCAGGCCCACCGATGCTGAGATTGAGAACATCAATCTTCTTCAGGATGGCGTAGTTGAAAGCATCGAGGAACCACGAGGTGTACGATACCTGGGAGGTAAGGAGAGACACATAACATACTCATCATAATCATCATATCAGACAGTATAACTACTATCCACAAAGCTACATTGGAGCATTTAACAATAAATTTAATAAACCACAGTCTTGACATACAACAAAGAAGTTGGAATTCACATCACTTGAATAGAACAGTGAATCATACATTGTACTAGTAATAATTAACACTGCTTTCCAATATTATTTAAGGAACAGTTTGAAATTTCGGGAAAGCAAAGATTGAAACCACTCTGTCTGTCCATTTAACATGAAGCTACTGCTAGCAACCAAGGAGTTTAGCTTAGCACAAAGAACAGAAACCGGGAGTAGTCGCTGCAGGTTAAAAGTCTGCCTACCAGCAACTCTAAGCTCACTTGTTAACATGTCACGTACCATGTTTTTTAATCCATACAAACACCAGTGTACTATTAAATCGCAATTTGTGGTTTTAGGGAGGTTATGTGTGACATAGTGTACTACTAAAATAAATATTTAACTAGTCCTTTAAAGGAGAATTTCGGTCGATGGCAACACATAGCTCTGTTGTATGTAAATTGGGAGTGCTGTCAGTAGAGAGAAAAATGAAACCAATCGGTGCTGTCTACACCGAGTTATCCTCCTACTAGAGTTAGCACCCAACAGGCCTTAACAGGGCAAGTTTCAAATGTGTTTTAAGCCTCTAAACATGTTCAGATTGTCATTACCAGTGCCTACCCATGTGTAGTTATTCATTCCCAGTAAAAACAGTGAATCTGACTGCTGTAGATGTTTAATAATGCATGAAAGTTGTGCTAATTCAGCTCTGTTTAGTTCCGGTGTTGAGACGGGCGTTAGAGAGCTTAGGGACACAGACAAGAGATAAAACAAAAATATGTAGGCTATCAATTTAATGATTAAATAAGGTAGTGTCTCTAAACTTACCACAATTATAACTTTTCTCCTGCTAGTTTTACTATAGTACTTTTAAAAAATAAGAATATGCTTATTATTGAAAATATGTTTCAACGAAACTAAACCCAGCTGAATCAGCAGAACTTTCATGCATTTGTTTTACATCTACAGCAGTCATATTCACTGTGTTCACTGGGAAGGAATAACTGCACATTGGTAGGCACTTTTAACGAAATTTTAAACATAATTAGAGGCTAAAAACACGTTTAAAACTTGCCCCGTTTATGCCTGTTGGGTGCTAACTCTAGCAGGAGGATAACTCTGTGTAGACCGCACCGATTGGTTTTGTTTTTCTCTCTTCTGACAGTACTCCAAATTTACAAACAACAGCTACAGTAAGGAAAATAAGTATTTGAACACCTAGCTATTTTGAAGGTTCTCCCACTTAGAAATCATGGAGGGGTCTGAAATTAGCATCGTATGTGCATGTCCACTGTGAGAGACATAATCTAAAAAAATATATATATATATCCAGAGATCACGATGTATGATTTTTTTAACTATTTATTTGTATGATACAGCTGCAAATAAGTATTTGATCACCTGTCTATTAGCTAGAATTCTGACCCTCAAAGACCTGTTAGTCTGCCTTCAAAATGTCCACCTCTACTCCATTTATAATCCTAAACTAGATGTACCTGTTTGAGGTCGTTAGCTGCATAAAGACACCTGTCCACCCCATACAATCAGTAAGAATCCAACTACTAACATGGCCAAGACCAAAGAGCTGTCCAAAGACACTAGAGACAAAATTGTACACCTCCATAGGGCTGAACAGGGCTACGGTGAAATTGTCAAGCATCTTGTTGAAAAAAAGGTCCACTGTTGGAGCAATCATTAGAAAATGGAAGAAACTAAGCATGACTGTCAATCTCCTTTGGACTGGGGCTCCATGCAAGATCTCAACTCATGGGGTCTCAATGATCCTAAAACAAAGGTGAGAAATCAGCCCCAAACTACACGGGAGAAACTGGTCAATGACCTGAAAAGAGCTGGGACCACCGTTTCCAAGGTTACTGTCGGTAATAAACTAAGACCTCAAGGTTTGTAATAATGCATGGCACGGAAGGTTCCCCTGCTTAAACCAGCACATGTCAAGGCCAAATCTTAAGTTTGCCAATGACCATTTGGATGATCCAGAGGAGTCATGGGAGAAAGTCATGTGCTCAGATGAGACCAAAATAGAACTTTTTGGTCATAATTCCACTAACCGTGTTTGGAGGAAGAAGAATGATGAGTACCATCCCAAGAACACCATCCCTACTGTGAAGCATGGGGGGGTAGCATCATGCTTTGGGGGTGTTTTTCTGCACATGGGACAGGGCAACTGCACTGTATTAAGGAGAGGATGACCGGGGCCATGTATTGCAAGATTTTGGGGAACAACCTACTTCCCTCAGTTAGAGCATTGAAGATGGGTTGATGCTGGGTCTTCCAACATGACAATGACCCGAAGCACACAGCCAGGATAACCAAGGAGTGGCTCTTTAAGAAGCATATCAAGGTTCTGCCGTGGCCTAGCCAGTCTCCAGACCTAAACCCAATAGAGAATCTTTGGAGGGAGCTCAAACTCTGTGTTTCTCAGCGACAGCCCAGAAACTTGACTGATCTAGATAAGATCTGTGTGGAGGAGTGGGCCAAAATCTCTTCTGCAGTGTGCAAACCTGGTGAAAAACTACAGGAAACATTTGACCTCTGTAATTTCAAACAAGGGTTACTGTACCAAATAGTAACATTGATTTTCTCAGGTGTTGAAATACATATTTGCAGCTGTATCATTCAAATAAATAGTTAAACAAAATCATACATTGTGATTTCTGGATTATTTTTTTTAGATTATGTCTCTCACAGTGGACATGCACCTACGATGACAATTTCAGACCCCTCCATGATTTCTAAGTGGGAGAACTTTCAAAATAGTTGGGTGTTCCAATACTTATTTTCCTCACTGTATGTGTTGGAATCGACCGGAATACTCCTTTAAGTCACCAAAACACACATCATCATCTTCTCTAGCACATGTATTTCTTTTAGCTTTCGGTTATACTATTCTGCTACAATACTAAAGCACAGCGGTATGTTGAAAGCATGTATGCACCTGGTTGTTGGTGAACACTCTGAAGATGTGCAGCTCTGAGTCGGGGGCAAAGCCTTGACACTCCCTCATACTGGCTATTACTCCGGCTACGAATGTACCGTGGCCCAGACCTGAAACATAGGACAAGAAAATGATCATCATCTAGTCTCACATTTTTCCAGACCTTCATCCACACCGCTGCGGACGAGGGTCTGGCTAGCCCTCACAGCATTATGGACATTAGGCTGAAAAGAGTGACACCTGGTGGGATTTCCGGCGGCAACAGAGCGATCCTGGAGCAGCTTTATCTAACACGCACGCATGCACTTCCACCACTCTCAAATACACAACCTACAAAGGGCATCCCGATACTTTAGCACCAAAATTATCATCAATAAAATAATTAACATTAGGTTTCTCCTGCTCACCGTCATCCAGTGTCTTTTCATTAGTCCAGTTGGTCCTTTCCTTTACGTTTTTAAAATGGGGGTGCTTCTCGCTAAGGCCTGTATCAAACACTGCCACCTTCACACCAGAACCTGTACATACAGGAGAGAGATTAAATTAATAACTACAAATAAAGATGTCTCATAGTTCGGTCATGTTCATTCCTCCATTAAAAGCAATCCCTTATTTATCCCCGTCCCCTCTATGCTGGCCCTCTCTCAGAGCTACGTCAAAAGTGCGAGGTCTAACCGGTGTGGCCCATCTGCCAGAGCACGTCTGCCTGCAAGATCTGCGCAACGTGGCGGGGGATGGCCCTCAGCAGACGCCGGCTGGAGTGGCGACCGGTGGCGTGCCAGAAGCCCGAGCCTAGTGACAGGCTGGTTCGTCGGAAAGGGCGGGATGACTGCCACGACTGCCGGGTGGCGTTGCAGGGTGCAGCAGGTTCAGGCGCTACAGAGACGGAACACAAGCAACTGTGTTAAAGCAAAGGTAAAAATAAAAAGTGTTCTACATATTGTGTCCATGTGACTACAGTACAGGTTTGGATTTTAGACATTAGGTTGGCATTGTTTGGGTAATAGATTCTAGTTCCCAAAAATATTTTTTGCAACGTTTGACCAATGTGTCCCCCGCAGACAAACCTGTCTCACATAATAGATGAGCGACGTATTTTTCTGTTCAGACTTTAGGATTTGAAATTCTACTTGGACACATTTTTTACTCATCCTCCATGAAGGGCTGGAGGAATAATTAGATGCTGCTGCAGACAACCCAATCCTCCAGTTAACTTAATCATGCTCACCATTTTCTGATCCTCTGTTTATCCCGCTTAATTTCTTTCCCTTCCTTATGTCTCTCTTGCTCCTTCCATATTTTAGCTGTGACGTGAGGCTGATCATTCAAGGCCAATTCTAATCTTTCAACCAAATCTGATTCACTTGGACAGAAAACAATATCACGAGGTCTTTAGCAAAAAGAGAAGCGGAGTCCTGCAGGGTGTTTTTTAATGTAGGAGTAAAATGCAGAGCTGAGGTCTTCTCTCGTATCTTTTCCACAAATACATTTACTTCTCTAGGTAGCTGGATCGTGGACTCTGTATTGACCCATGCAACACAAACCCAGGACACGTAGGCTTACCTTTTTCAGGTATTCCACTCTATAAGCAGCTTCAAGTCTTATCTAGAGCAATCTACACTCCCAGGAGGCCGAGTAAAAACCCTGCAACAACTCTCCAAGCACTTATTGCTTCAAAACATCACTCTTTTTTCTGTTTCTATTATGTTTTTCAAATAAATAAATCCAAATAATCTCCACTAATTACAAAACTCAAAAGTCTAAACACTACAGCCCTAGATATGACCTTCAGTAAAAGCTTAGATTCAAATAATTCAACACATGTAATGTAAAGCTGGTGCTTATTTCTGACATGCACTCAGAATCAATTCACACACTAAAAGGAACAGCCCACCGTTTGTTGACATATGGCTTATCACGGTCTCTCCTAGGTGAAGATAGGTGGGCCAACACATTTTTTGTCTCAATGAATGCATTGTCTTAGTTTGGTGGAACACCGGCAGCGCCGCCACCAGTTAGCTTAGCGTAGGGAATCCTATGTCTCCGGTTAGCAGTAAGTTAGTTGTTAGTAAAAGTGAGCCAACAACAAAACAACAACCTAATTACTTGTTGTGGCCTGAGTGCAAAAAGCAATGCAGATTAAGACTAAACGGTTTCCTAGGCACATAAGTGATTTGGGATGATATTGGGTGGAACAAAGTGGCTAACCAGTGAGACAGTCACCTAGCAACCTTAGCCATCTAACCTATGTGAGCCATCGTGCAGTCCATAGCATTATTTACATTCTACTGCATATAAAAATTGTTGAGGTTGAAGACAATTTTGTTTAAAATTACTACAGATGAACTCCAGAGTGTGTGTGATGTCAACCACTTGCAGTGGGGGAAGAAGTATTCAGAGCTAAAAGTAGTAATACTACAGTGTAAAAATACTCTGTCACAAGTAAAAGTTAATATTTGACTACAAAAGTATTAGCATCAAAATAAATTTAGAACACACACACACACACACACACACAGCGTCCATGTTGTGCAACCGGCACTTTGCCCCTCAGACAATTTGGTCTAACTGACAAACACTCATAACACCCGTAAAGATACAAGATGAATTTCTATTCACTCATAATCTGACAATGCGGCACCTTTCTGCGGAGGTGTGTGTAGATAGGTGCTTCCGAAATTTTTACTTAAGTACAGTACTGTAGTAAATGTACTTAATTACACACCAGTATTGACACATTCTGTCCTATGTATAAATCGGACACATCTTAACGAGCATGAAACATGAACTGAGATAACAGATAATCCATGAAAGGCCGTGTGTCATGAACGGCTTAAAGTTTGGATTACTTCCACAAGTATGAACGTTATTTAAAAGTTGGACCAAACCAGTAGATACTGAAATTTGAAGTTTGAGGCTGTAGGTAACAAAAAGTGAAAAAAGGGTATAAAAAAGAAAAAAGACTAGCTGAAACACAGCCAATAAAATAAAAGAAAACGGATAAACTATACTAATAAACTAACCGATATAATTGTTATAATTTTTTTAAATTTTATTCTTAGATTAACTTTCAACAGAGATTTTAATCTGTAAAATACAGAAGTTCTTTGTTGTTCCTTATCAAGTAAACTAGGAGGTAAAAGGTTTCATGTGCGACACATG
>NC_048414.1:22291581-22295666 GCF_013103735.1 Etheostoma cragini
CCCCCCCCCCCCTCGTCAAGGCAAGCCCCACCACACTGAATCACCTACTCCCTCCTAGGGTACACACACACACACCACAACCACAACCACAGCGAGACAACTGCATCATCCTGACTCAACAAAGAGGCATTCTGTGAACTGTAGCAGACAAACAGCTTTCTGTATCTTTCAGAGTTTTATATTTCTTGGGTAGGCGTGCCAACGTTAGAGACACTGTGATCCTTTTTTCTACACTATAACACCAGAAGGACAGACTTACAGGGAACGTATTTGAGCATGCGAAACACTTTGCGTTGTGGTGTCACCCTCTTGATGTAAGGGTGGTCTTCTAAGGTCAGCAGGCTGCTGGGCGAAGCTTGGCGGATGTGGACCAGCTCAAAGTCGCTGGGGAAGTCGGAGGCTGGGTTTTGTCTGGGAACGATGTGCCACTCCAGCGCTCGGTCCCCGGAGTTCCGCAGGGCGCTGCTGATGTACAGGCTGCGAGCTTTGGCAGAGAAATACCCAGTAAACGCTATGATGTACTCTGGAGAGACAGGGAGGAGAGAGAGAACATTTCAAAAAGCAGATACAAACAAATGGGTGTATTCAAGTGTGCAGCATTTTACTGGACCCAAAGTCTAATTAAAACAAGTTCAAGCCCTTGTTTAGCCCACAGCCACGCTGCTGACTCAAGAGTCGCCACTTTAATTGAGAAATCATCTTCCAGAAACCAGAGTTTTTGACAAAAAAAACACAGCCTTAATACAACTTAAATACAGTCATGGGGAGTATTGGCACATTTAACAGCAGTTTTATTCCCTCTTTGTTTCATGGTGAAGTGTTTAAGGTTTATTCCAGGCGAGGGCTACACCCATCACTGCTTACAGTACAATAAGGTTGTCTAGCCTCTATCCATCTTACACATACAGTAAGACCAGTGTTAAGTGACAGAACATAGCAATATATTGAAACTAACATATTGTAAAATTCAAAGTGCCACAAGGTGGAAATCTTATATCGCATGCAGGACTCGGTTGGGTTTCTGACAGTTCTTAGAGCCAACTGGAGTTGAAACGTCTGGGCTATCGTACATGTCCTTAAGCCATTTTAATACAAAAGACCCAGTGCTTTCACCCAGACATTAGCAAGACATTCCAGCTTCATTCAAAGACCTGCGTGGCAAATTGTTACTTGTTTTATGTTGACAACGCTGGCCACCATTAATGTCTCACTCTGCTGCCTAGTAAAGAGACAGTCAGAGACATAGTAGGCCCATTAACCCAATTTCAGATTAAGAAAATATTTTGCCCTCGACAAATAAAAAACCTTTCAGCGTAACATGACTTAGCAAGCTAGCTAGCTTGTGAAAATATATTGGGCGAGGGGGGGGGGGATCTCTTTTCTGGACAGTGTGAGAAACCATTGGTAAACAAAGGCCCTTTTTATCAGTTAATATGAACAAACAGATATTTTACTTTCTGATTCCAATCAAAATCCCTGGGATTAAATAAACAACAAAAGCATCTGTTGACTGGTATGCATTTATTTAATCTGTCAGAATAATACGAGGACAGAGCCTGAATAGCAAGTTGTGCAAACTCGCTGGACGGTGCATGCTACAGACACGGTTATGATTGCATGTAACTGAAATATGGTTGTCTTAATGCCCTTATACTGCACATGGGGCTGCATCTTTATATTCAGTGAGTAAAGACACATGTTAAGTACCTGCAACATTTTCAGTTTGAATTGCTTATGACCTTTTGTTGCATTTAATCTTTATCTCTCACTTGCATCATTGTGGTATTTCTAGAACTATAGCAAGAATAACTAAAAGCATTTCTTATTGAAAGAATTTCAGTCACATGCAGCGTTTCCACCAGTTTACTGCAAGCTCTAAGTTGATATAAAAAATAAAAAAGTGCTTCCTGTAAAATAAAGAAAAATTGGTAGACCTAAGCCAAAATTATACAGTCTACTAGCCGGGAGTAACGCGTTACAAGAGTTGGTAGTTGGTAGAGCGCATGCCCAGATACAAAAAACATCATGTTCAACAAACAACAAAGTGAACAGACGAACATGTTTTGCATCTAGCGTCTCACGTTCAACAGACAACTTCCCTGTAGGCTACTTCAAAATAAAAGCATTCCCTGTGACGGTTTGCAGTAAAAGTAAATTACTCTTAAACAAATAAGACTATGTACCTTTTCACATATCAGCTGTAAATCTACTGTAAATTATGTAAATAGTGAGTTTTAATTACACTATAATTGACTTTATTGATCCGGTTGTGAAATTCAAAACCTAGCTGCCAAGTCAAACGTCTTGTCTTCAAAAGTAATGCAAAAGTAGTGTAAAGCATTACAATTCAGAGACAGTAATATTAACTCATCACTCTTAAATGACTAGTAACTAGTAATCTATAATGTATTACATTTTGGAAGTAATTTGCCAAACAATGGACATAAATGTCATCATCAGACGGTGTAGGCGTAGGCCCTGTGTGGGTTCCGCATGCAGCCAATTGGTCTAACATGTATTTGCATGTGTGGGACATGTCCTCCATGCACAGTGTGAACCGAGCGACAATACGCTCATGGTGTCCACAGATGTCCGTGTACATGTCCATTCCAGAATATTTAGGCTAGCAGCCTTTTCATTTCTCAGAAACTTACTAATTAAACTTACTGTGTGTTTTTTTTTTTAACAAACCACACAACATTACGCAACATTGACTTTGTATGTATGATTCAGACGTTTTCTGCTAAAAAAAAGACTTTTGCTGAGCAAAACTTTAGAGGAGTGGCTTGTCACTGAAAAGAGAATAGCTGGTCTACCTTAAAGGTCAGCCCATCTTAAGTGAGTGGGGGCCGACGTTGTTGCTATCTTCCCGGCTAACCCCTTCACAACTTGTTTTCCAAACCCTGTGAGTATTTTGGTCTATTAGAAGCAATAATGAGGGTTCTTCTGTAGCACAAAAACTTTAAAAATACAATTTTTTACATTTGTATTTTTGGATGTTGTGAATCGATTCAGAATCTTAGAAGATAACAATCTCTTAAACCCCCCACCCCTTACCATGTTCCACCACCTTGGAGGAGAACTCCAGTTTGAGGGTTAACTGGGAGCAGTTGGAGCCAGAAGATGAAGGAAGGGGCT
Organism: Etheostoma cragini; assembly: GCF_013103735.1. NCBI lineage: Eukaryota > Metazoa > Chordata > Actinopteri > Perciformes > Percidae > Etheostoma > Etheostoma cragini. The sequence goes on from NC_048414.1 coordinate 22,294,720, forward strand.
CTGCGTTGGGGGTGTGATCGAAGTCAGATTTGGCTCCTTCCGTCGGCTCCATCCCCACCACGGGCACGAAGCCCACCAGCAGGCCCAAAAGCATGGATGCCCACACAGGAATCAGGAGCATCTTAAGTTGTAAAGTTGTAGCGCAAATCATCGGTTTGAACAGGCCCTTGGAAACTCCAGCAGCAGGGTGGGCCTTTTCAGAGGAAAAATGAGAAGCTGAAAGCTGGTTTCGGGGTCAGGACAGAGTGTTTCAGGTCCAGAGCTCCAAAAATGAGTCCATACTGCAAACGGCCTGAGCAGCTAGAATATTTTCTTTCTGCGTTTTCTCTCCATGGTGGTAGTCCAGGGTGGTGGTCAGTGGCACAGCCAGAGTAGGAATCTAGTTGCCATGCTGAGACCTGGAGGAGGCAACCAGTAAGACCAGTGGATAGGTGGGAGGAAGCTGGGAGCAGTGATGGAGGAAGATGCTGGTATCAATTTAGAGTCCCACTGCAGTCCTTCCTGTTCATATCTGAAAGGAAAAGAAGAAAGAAAAAAAAGAAAAATGAAAAGTCAGGAGTAAGGACAGAGCTTGTTGACATTTTTGGAAGTATCAGTGTAGTGTAGTGCAAACACTATATACTATATAAACTAAATTTTTTACAATATCTACCATTGCACCCACAAACATGATTACATTTCTATTACCTAAGATTAATGGTGACTGGATTTTGTGATCCTGCAAACTGAACATCCTCTCAGAATATGGAATCAATTCTCCATTAATTTTACAGCTGTGGCTGCAAAAAAACTACATCTGACGGCTGAAAATGAATGGAGGATTAGAGCCTGATAATAGTGTTGTTTTGAGGCCAGTGCCACACTATCAATACTTATGTAAGATTAATAATGAAAACATGGGGTGCCTGGTTAGCTCACTTGGTAGACCGTGCGCCCACAGCAGTTGC